>NC_041388.1:660754213-660790834 GCF_002162155.2 Triticum dicoccoides | reverse complement strand
CCCCCCCCCTTTCAAAAAAACAAAAACCCCAGCCACAGAAATGCTGACGCGTGGATGCCTATTGGTCCCGGTTGGTGCCACCAACCGGGACCAAAGGGTCTCCTGCCTGGGCTCCGCGCACAGGCCACGTGGAGGCCCATCAGTCCCGGTTCTGGATTGAACCGGGACTAAAGGGACAGGGCATTAGTACCGACCCTTTAGTCCCGGTTCAGGAACCGGGACAAAAGGCCCTTACGAACCGGGATAACAGGCCCTTTTTCTACCAGTGGATGCTGAAACACAATCATGAATGAACATGAACCTAATGAAAATATTAATGCTGATGTTCATGATGATGCTCAACCTAGTAATGACAATGATGTAGAAATTGAACCTGCTGTTGATCTTGATAACCCACAATCAAAGAATCAACATTATGATAAAAAAGACTTTGTTCCTAGGAAACATGGTAAAGAAAGGGAACCTTGGGTTCAGAAACCCATGCCTTTTCCTCCAAAACCATCCAAGAAAAAGGATGATGAGGATTTTGAGCGCTTTGCTGAAATGATTAGGCCTATCTTTTTGCGTATGAGATTAACTGGTGTGCTCAAAACAAATCCTTATGCTAAATATATGAAGGATATCATTACTAATAAAAGAAAGATACCGGAAGCTGAGATTTCTACCATGCTTGCTAATTATACTTTTAAGGGTGGAATACCAAAGAAACTTGGAGATCCTGGAGTACCTACTATACCTTGCTCCATTAAAAGAAATTATATTAAAACTGCTTTATGTGATCTTGGAGCCGGTGTTAGTGTTATGCCTCTCTCTTTATATCGTAGACTTGACTTGAATAAGATGACACCTACCGAAATATCTTTGCAAATGGCTGATAAATCAACTGCTATACCTGTCAGTATTTGTGAGGATGTGCCTGTTGTGGTTGCAAACGTTACTATTTTAACGGAGTTTGTTATTCTTGATATTCCCGAGGATGATAGTATGTCTATTATTCTTGGAAGACCTTTTCTTAATACTGCAGGGGCTGTTAGTTGCAACAAAGGCAATGTCACTTTTCATGTTAATGATAATGAGCATACGGTACACTTTCCGAGGAAACAACCTCAAGTTCATAGTATCAATTCCATTGGTAAAATTGCATCGATTATATTTGGAGGTTTTGAATTTCCTCTTCCTACTGTCAAGAAGAAATATGATATACTTATTATAGGGGATGTGCGTATCCCCGTTGAGGTAACTTAGTGTTATTCGAAATTTCTCCGGTTTCATGATTATTGGAATGAGCTTGTTAACAAGACTTGATCAACATTGTTAGTGGATTCTTTTTGATGAGCATGAGATGGATGAAACTAGAAGCACCAACTTCTGTACCCTCTCTATATTTTCTGTTATTTAGTAGAAATAAAGTAAAAATAGTATTTTTCTATCTGTTTCCTGACTTATCCATGCAACATAAAAATATGCCGAAAACAAAAGTCCTCAGAATGCCATGCCAATTTAATATGATTTTTTCGGAAATATTTGAGGATTTACTGTGCAAAAATTACCGCGGGAGGAGCGGCCACCTGGCCACGAGGGTGGTGGGCGCCCCCCCCCCCTATAGGGCGCGCCCCCTGCCTCGTGGGCCCACGGTGGCCCTTGTCCACTTATTCCAACACCCATCTTCTTCCTCTGCCTCACACAAACCCGACAAACCAACTCAAGCACGAGTTCCAGCCACTTTTGCTGTGATTTTCGATCTCCTTGCTCAAAGCACCTCTCGCCAAACTGCTTGGGGAGATTGTTCCTTGAAAATGATGAGGAGATTATTGAGGGGCTCATCGAGCCAAAGCTCGAAGGAAAAGGCACCGAAGCCTAAGTATAATTTGCCGCGCACCATGGAGATTCAGGTATGTGAATGGCCTTCTGATGATTTCTTGAGAGCAGCCGGTATCTATGAAGATTTTCATAAATTGGCTCACAATGCAGGCCTCGCCGCTTTCCTCCACGACCAATGCGATCAGTATCTCTTACTCACAAATACCTTTGTGCAAAACTTTTATTTTCATCCTAGGAACTCACCACCTACGGTGGAATTTCATTTATATGATGAGCCTAAGGAGATGTCACTTTATGATTTCTGTCGTATTTGTTTAGTCCCTTTTGAGGGCAAGACATAAGAACCACATCATGATGATGTGGAGGGATTTATTAATAATATCACTGTAGGAGAAACCAGGAAGGTTTCCGATGCACGAATCACTAGCATACATTTTCCTGTTTTACGTTACTTTGTATTATTTGCTAGTCGTTGTTTAATTGGACGCGGAAACTGTGAAAACCTTATTATCCCTAATTTAATTATTCTACTCCAAGGTTTATACAGTGATAACACCTTTAGTATGGGCGGTATTATTGCTAGACGGTTAAATATGAACCGTACTAAGGGCCCCATCTTTGGAGGCATTTATGCTACACGCCTAGCCGCACATTTTAACATACCTATTAGGCATGCTGAGAAGGAAGAAAAGGTGTTGCCCCGTGTTTATCTAGATCAGAAAAGTATGGTGGCACATGGTTTTATTGTTAAGAATAGGGCATGAGAGCTTAAATATCAATTGTTCTTTAATAAACACCATCCTGAGACTATTACCTTGCCTGCTCCTTCTTTGTTTGATTTGACTGCAGGCACGTACCTTGTTCCGTTGGCAGCTATTCATGCCTACCGGAACCCTGCACCAGCTGAGGAGCTAGAACCGGAACCACAATTTGATCCTTCACGATAGTCTAACTATCAATGGGATCCGGAGATGATTGCCAGCCAGTGGCAATCAGAGCCTTCTTCTTCCTTATCACAGTACGACCCCAACAACTATTATTATGGATATCCGCCAGGCCAGCCGTGGCCATAGACCAACTTAGGTCAAAAGCCTAAGCTTGGGAGAGTACGTATTTCTCACCGACATTACATTTATGTTCACACACACTCATTGACAGATGTCGCTGCTCATATTATTCAGTGTATCATCCATGCTAGTTTAATTTCCTTTTATGCTTTCTTCTTGTGTGTTTAATAAACCTTAAGAAAAAACAAAAAAAATTAGTTGTAGCTTTTAATTAATTTACTTCCCATGCATGTAGTAATAATTAAAAAGAAAACCCAAAAATATTTCCCGTTCTTCTTTTGCTTGTTGGGAGCTTCCCCGTGTAAATAGTTTTTATTTCCTTTCTTTTCTTGGGGGGTCAGTAGAAGAAGACCATAATTGAATTGTTGAAGTGGCTCTTATATGCATTATTGTTGAATTAACCAAAGAGCCCATATTGCCTTGTCTTCTCCTGTTTATTGAATGCTCGTAGATTCCAGCTTAGTCCAATGCACGCACACTCTTATTATTATTCACATCGTTCGGTCGTGCAAGTGAAAGGCAATTATGATGATATATGATGGACTGACTGAGATGAGAAAAGCTGGTACGAACTCGACCTCTTTAGTTTTTGTAAATATGATGAGTCCCTCATTCTTGATTCAGCTTATTATGAATAAACATGTTTGCAATGACAATTAGAGATCGTAGTGCTTGTGCCATGCTTGATTAGCTATGAGTTATAATGATTTACCTTGTGTGCCAACATGCTATTAAGATGGTTATGATGTGATATGATGGGGTAGTATCCTCCTTTGAATGATTTAAGTGACTTGACTAGGCACATGTTCACGCATGTAGTTGAAACAAATCAACATAGCCTTCACGATATTTATGTTCATGGTGGATTATATCCTACTCATACTTGCATCCAATGTTTATTAATTTTAATGCATGTACATGGCTGTTGTCGCTCTCTAGTTGGTCGCTTCCCAGTCTTTTGCTAGCCTTCACTTGTACTAAGCGGGAATACTGCTTGTGCATCCAATCCCTTAAACCCCCAAGTTATTCCAGATGAGTCCACTATACCTTCCTATATGCGGTATCTACCTGCCGTTCCAAGTAAATTTGTATGTGCCAAACTCTAAACCTTCAAATAAACATTCTGTTTTGTATGCTCGAATAGCCCATGTATCAACCAAAGTTGTCCTTATCTTCCGTGTTAGGCGGGTTATTCTCAAGAGGAGTGGACGCTGCTCCTTACTCACGAGAAAATGGCTAGTCACCAGGATGCCCAGTCCCATGCTTTATGCAAACTAAATCAAAATTAACTGCACAAAACTCCCCCTGGGACCTGATGTATGTTGGAGGCACTCGTTCTTTCGAGCAAGCCATGTATTGATGTTTGTTGGTGGAGGGGGAGTATAAACTTTACCATTCTGTTTGGAAACCGCCTATAATGTGTTTAGCATGGAAGATATCGCCATCTCTTAGTTGTTACATTGACAATGAAAGTATACCGCTCAAAATACAATTTGTCTCTATTGCAAAACCGAGCTCTGGCACCTCTACAAATCCCTGCTTCCCTCTGCGAAGGGCCTATCCATTTACTTTTATGTTGAGTCATCACCCTCTTATAAAAAAGCACTAGCTGGAGAGCACAGCTGTCATTTGCATTCATCACTATTAATTTATATTGGATATGACTATGATTGGATCTCTTTTACCATGAATTACAATGTCTAGTCAGTCCTTGATCTTTAAAGGTGCTCTGCATTTATGTTTTGCGGTCTCAGAAAGGGCTAGCGAGATACCATCTTGTTATATCATATTATGATTGTTTTGAGAAAGTGTTGTCATTCGAGATTTATTATTATGACTTGCTAGTTGATTATGCTATTGATATGAGTAATTATGAGACCTGAGAATTATTGCAAATGTGGTTAGTTATGATCTATGCTGGAAACTTGAATGCTGTCTTGACATAGTAACAACAACAAGAGCAAACAGAGTTTGTAAGTTTTTCTTTCTTTCTTTCAGTTTGTCAACTAAATTGCTTGAGGACAAGCAAGGGTTTAAGATTGGGGGAGTTGATACGTCTCCGTCATATCTACTTTTCCAAACACTTTGCCCTTGTTTTGGACTCTAACTTGTATGATTTGAATGGAACTAACCTGGACCGACGCAGTTTTCAGCAGAATTGCCATGATGTTGTTTTATGTGCAGAAAAAAAATATTCTCGGAATGACCTGAAACTCCATGGAACATCTTAGAAAAAACAATAAAAAATCCTCGCCAAAGATGAAGACCAGGGGGCCCACACCCTTTCCACGAGGGTGGGGGGCGCCCCCCCCCCCCCGAGGGCGCGCCACCCTACCTCGTGGGCCCCCTGGAAACCCTCCGACGCCAACTCCAACTCTATATATTCTCTTTCGGAGATAAAAAATAAGAGAGAAGAAATCATCGCGTTTTACGATACGGAGCCGCCGCCAAGCCCTAAAACCTCTCGGGAGGGCTGATCTGGAGTCCGTTCGGAGCTCCGGAGAGGGGGATTCGTTGCCGTCGTCATCATCAACCATCCTCCATCACGAATTTCATGATGCTCACCGCCGTGCGTGAGTAATTCCATCATAGGCTTGCGGGGCGGTGATGGGTTGGATGAGATTTATCATGTAATCGAGTTAGTTTTGTTAGGGTTTGATCCCTAGTATCCATTATGTTCTAAGATTGATGTTGCTATGACTTTGCCATGCTTAATGCTTGTCACTAGGGCCCGAGTGCCATGATTTCAGATCTGAACCTATTATGTTTTCATGAATATATGTGAGTTCTTGATCCTATCTTGCAAGTCTATAGTCACCTATTATGTGTCATGATCCGGCAACCCCGAAGTGACAATAATCGGGACCACTCCCGGTGATGACCGTAGTTTGAGGAGTTCGTGTATTCACTATGTGCTAATGTTTTGTTCCGGTTCTCTATTAAAAGGAGGCCTTAATATCCCTAAGTTTCCAATAGGACCCCGCTGCCATGGGAGTGTAGGACAAAAGATGTCATGCAAATTCTTTTCCATAAGCACGTATGACTATATACGGAATACATGCCTATATTACATTGATGAATTGGAGCTAGTTCTGTGTCACCCTATGTTATGACTGTTACATGATGAACCGCATCCGGCATAATTATCCATCACTGATCCGGTGCCTATGAGTTTTCATATATTGGTTCTCGCTTATTTACTTTTCCGTTGCTACTGTTACAATCACTACAAAATACCAAAAACATTACTTTTGCTGTCTTTACTTTTGTTGCCGCTACCGCCACTATCATATTACTTTGCTACTAAACACTTTGCTGCAAATATTAAGTTTTCAGGTGTGGTTGAATTGACAACTCAGCTGCTAATACTTGAGAATATTCTTTGTCTCCCCTTGTGTCGAATCAATAAATTTGGGTTGAATACTACCCTCGAAAGCTGTTGCGATCCCCTATACTTGTGGGTCATCACGCCGCCGCCGGTGGTGAGGCAGTAGGGAAGAAAGGGAGTAGTGGCTATGGGTAAGCGAGTGAAAGGGGGGTGAGGCTAGATTTGGCGCCGGGACGGCGCGCCAGATTTCCATCTCCCGCCATCCCCCCTCACGCTCGCATCGCACCGCCCGTGCGACCTTGCGCCGCACTCAGCCTAGCTCGCGAGAAACTACCGATCCGAGCGTTTTCAGTGAGTCAGGCTCTGGGCTGCTTTGAGAAGCGTGCGATGTAGGCCCAACAGAAAAACCAGGCAACCAAACAGGCATCTCCCTTCCCGCGCGGGCTTGGTTTGGCTGGATGCGGGCAACCACACGCCCTTACTGTATATCCCGGATGCGCTGTATCAAACAACGGAGGGTATGCCATTCACGTTGATGCATTGTTGGGTGAAGCTCAAAAGGAACAGTGTGGATGAACAACACTTCATGCCCTACAACTTGTTAAACGGTTATTGGAATAATATATACGTATATTAAACTATTATTGCACTAGAATGTTTGCTTGCTATTTATGGCTGAATTATGTTTTTTCTGTAATTCTTTTGAGTGCTTCAGACATACGTGCACGTATAGTTGGATGGTTGGTTTTTGTATCCGTGTTCGAATGCGTTCGCGGATGTTTAGTGTGTTAGATTTAAAGTACGCAGTTGGAGATGCCTTTTTTTGACAATCTGCAGTTACAAATGCCCTTATTACAAGCTCTAGGGAAGTTGGGGATGGAGAAGTCAAGCAGCTGTGAATCCGTGAGAAGGAGAAACCAAAGTGCTGCTGACCAATCAGGACAAGAAGTCAAGAACGATGTTCCGTTCATGAGTCGCAGTGCCGTACGTACGTGTCCGACACCAGCTCAACCACGTACAATCACCCGGCCGAGTCGGCCTGGCCCTTGCCTCGTTCGAACTTATATATATGTATATGCCAATGCATCGCACTGCAGCACCTCCCACGAACGCTTGACTCCTAGCTAGGGTCGACTTGATCCTTGTTCGTTTTTGATCGTGTTGGATCAACAGAGACGGAAGAAGCGACCAATGGCAGCCGTGCAAACTGGGGAAGTCGTCAAGGCGACAGCTCTCGCAATCACATCAGCACCCGAGGGCATGAAGAGCGACGGCACCCAAGAGCTGCAGTCGCCGCCGGCCAACGTCTCCCTGGACCTGGAGGACGATGAGGACGACGAGGAGGAGCTCTTGATCCGCAGCTTGCAGTACGATCTGTCGATGCGGCTCATCGTGGCGCACCAGATCCAGACGCTCAAGCTGGACCTGAAGAAGGACATCGACATCTACAGGTCCCTCCTCCGCGATCACGACGGCGAGTGCGACAGGCTGCGGCGCAGGCTGGCGGCCCGCCGGACGTCGACCAGAGATAGAGAGTCGGATGACGCCGGTGTCGCCGAGGCCAAGGAGGAGGAGGATGATGATGATGAGTTCAGAGTCGCCGATGCCAAGGAGGAGGAGGAGACCACCGCACTGAGGGAGTTCAGAGACATGTACGCCAAAGCCAGCGATGTGGACCGTCGCTTGGAAGAGTTCGACGAGATCGTGCGGGTGCACTACGACCCCGACCTGGACAACGAGGCGCGCAGGGCCACCGTCGCGCGGCTGTGGCGCCGCCTGGCGAAGGAGCTCGACGACAGAGCCGAGACCGTCGTCTCTGGGGCATTCAAGTACACGTTTGCACCTCTCAAGCCGAGGCACCAATCGCTTGGCTCATCAACTTGTGCCTAGAGTCAACAAATTTTCGTATAGGATAGCAAACATCTAACCTATGCATATGGGATTGTGAAATTAGTAGCAAGTCACAAGCAGATTTGTAATGATTTTTTAATCTTTTCCAACAAAGGGAAAAGTAGCAGCACTGTAATTGCAATACCACAAGCAGCACTACTCTTCTTTCATCACTTCATTCCACTCCTCTAAGTATCCTCTAAGTATCTTGCGCACTAAAGACTGGTCACAAGAGACTTGTAATGATCTGTTTATATTTCCAATAAAAGAAAGAAAAAAGTAGCAGCAGTGTAATTCGGGATGCACACAACACATATAGGCAGTGAAATATGACCAGAACTATACTCCCATTCCTACTTTTTTTTTTGCGAGAAACTGTCGATTTATTCATCTTCAATCATGGCAGTACAATGAACATCAGAAATAATGAAAATTACGTCCAAATTCAGAGACCACCTAATGACGACTACAAGCACTGAAGCGACCCGAAGGTGTGCCGCCGTCATCGCCTCTCCCTCGGCGGAGCCGGGCATAACTTGTTGTAGTAGACAGTCGGAAAGTCGTCGTGCTAAGGCCCCGTAGGACCAACGCATCAGAACAGCAACCGCCGCCGATGAAGAGAAGCTTAGATCGGAACGATCCAACCTGAACACACATTAACAAAGACAAACAAAGACGAGCAAAGACCGGATCCGAGAGGATCCACCAAAGACAACCACCAACCGAATTCCGCAAGATCCGCCGGAGACACACCTCCACACGCCCTCCGAAGATGCTAGACACACCATCGGGACAGGGCTAGACGGGGAGAACCCTAACAAAACTTGAGGAAGCATATGAAAACGGAGCCCTCCTGCCGGCAAGGACCGGGATCCACCACGCACCCATGGCCCTAAGGCCACATGAGATGTGAGAGATCAACGCCGCCGCCGACGGGAGGCAGAAACCCTGGCCGCCTTTTCTTGGAGGAGAGACAAAGGGAGGCAGAAACTTTGACATGAGCCACCCATTGCCATTCCTACTACTACTACGTGAGTTCACTTCATGTTCTTCCGGACCTTTGTGATCCGCTCCATCTTATTTTGCTTTATTTTTTTGAATACGCGCAAAAGATATGCCATATATATTAATTAAGAGATAATAGAGTTTGTGTTACAAACACCCCTTAAAATTTCAAGGAAGAATCACTCTCCCGCATGATGGACCCTAGTTTCTTAGGTTCGGCGGCGACCCAAAATGATGCCTCCCTTTTGATGTTGTTGAGAATGACCGTAGGTAGGGTGCCCTTGTTGTGGAAGATGCGGGTGTTTCTCTCGTTTCAGATCGTCCCCTTGGTGAGCATGGTGAGCGAGGCCATGGCCTTCCGGTTGGGGATGGAAGCATCGGTCAACCCAAGCCACCAATCTAAGGTGGAATGCCTCAGGGGCGAAGTGGAGGCATCAACATGAATGAGTCGCAGCCACACCTTGATCAAGCTCCATAGTCGCATCTGTTGGGGAACGTAGTAATTTCAAAAAAATTCCTACGCACACGCAAGATGATGGTGATGCATAGCAACGAGAGGGGAGAGTGTTGTCTACGTACCCTCGTAGACCGGCAACGGAAGCGTTCACACAACATAGAGGAAGTAGTCATACGTCTTCCCGATCCGACCGATCCAAGTACCAAACGCACGGCACCTCCGAGTTCTCCACACGTTCAACTCGGTGACGTCCCTCGAGCTCCGATCCAGCCGAGTGTTGAGGGGGAGTTTCGTCAGCACGACGGCATGATGACGGTGATGATGTTCTACCGACGCAGGGCTTCGCCTAAGCACCGCTACGATATGACCGAGGTGGAATATGGTGGAAGGGGGCACCGCACACGGCTAAGGAACGATCACGAAGATCAACTTGTGTGTCATGGGGTGCCCCCCTGCCCCCTTATATAAAGGAGGGAGGGGGGAGGTGCGGCCGGCCGCTAGGGGTGCGCCTGGAGGAGTCCTACTCCCACCGGGAGTAGGACTCCCCCCTCTTGCCTTGTTGGAGAAGGAAAGGGGAAGGGGAAAAGAGGAAAGGCCCCCCCTTCCTTGTCCTATTCGGACTAGGGGGGATGGGGCGCGCGGCCTGCCCTGGCCGTCCCTCCTCTTCTCCCTTAGGGCCCATGTAGGCCCATTAACCCCCGGGGGGTTCCGGTAACCCCCCGGTACTCCGGTAAAATCCCGATTTCACCCGGAACGATTCCGATATCCAAATATAGGCTTCCAATATATCAATCTTCATGTCTCGACCATTTCGAGACTCCTCGTCATGTCCGTGATCACATCCGGGACTCCGAACAACCTTCGGTACATCAAAACACAAAAACCCTAATTACGATCGTCACCGAACTTTAAGCGTGCGGACCCTACGGGTTCGAGAACTATGTAGACATGACCGAGACACGTCTCCGGTCAATAACCAATAGCGGAACCTGGATGCTCATGTTGGTTCCTACATATGCTACGAAGATCTTTATCGGTCAAACCGCATAACAACATACGTTGTTCCCTTTGTCATCGGTATGTTACTTGCCCGAGATTCGATCGTTGGTATTCCAATACCTAGTTCAATCTCGTTACCAGCAAGTCTCTTTACTCGTTCCGTAATACATCATTCCGCAACTAACTCATTAGTTGCAATGCTTGCAAGGCTTAAGTGATGTGCATTACCGAGAGGGCCCAGAGATACCTCTCCGACAATCGGAGTGACAAATCCTAATCTCGAAATACGCCAACCCAACAAGTACCTTCGGAGACACCTGTAGAGCACCTTTATAATGACCCAGTTACGTTGTGACGTTTGGTAGCCCACAAAGTGTTCCTCTGGTAAACGGGAGTTGCATAATCTCATAGTCATAGGAACATGTATAAGTTATGGAGAAAGCAATAGCAACAAACTAAACGATCAAGTGCTAAGCTAACGGAATGGGTCAAGTCAATCACATCATTCTCCTAATGATGTGATCCCGTTAATGAAATGACAACTCATGTCTATGGCTAGGAAACATAACCATCTTTGATCAACGAGCTAGTCAAGTAGAGGCATACTAGTGACACTCTCTTTGTCTATGTATTCACACATGTATTATGTTTCTATTTAATACAATTCTAGCATGAATAATAAACATTTATCATGATATAAGGAAATAAACAATAACTTTATTATTGTCTCTAGGGCGTATTTCCTTCAGCATCAACATGAATGAGTTGCAGCCATGCCTTGATCAAGCTCCATAGTCGAATGGTGAACCGACATTTGAAGAAGAGATGATCAACCAGTTTATTCTCATGCATGCATAAGAGACACGAGCCACAGTTTGGCCAACCGCGCTTTGCCAATCTAGGCACGGTTCAAACTCTATTTTGGATGGCCAGCCAAGTAAAGAACTTGACCTTGGGTGGAGCCTAGATTTTCCTCGGTGCATGCTCCAAGGGGAAGTGAATAAGGCCAAGAAATTGCGCTTTGTAGCCGGACTCCGCCATGTAGAGGCCACTAGTAGAGTGCTTCCAAACAATGTCATCATCAATATCCGCTCCATCTTAGACTTTTCCCACTCCTACAAGTACCCTCTAACAAGCTCGTTCCGGACAGTGACACCGGACACACTTTGGATGCTCAGAGGACAGATATGTCCATTCTTCTCAAACCAATCCTTGAGGAACCATTGGTCAAATGTCTAAAACAAATTAAAACACACCCATAATTATTGCACTACTAAAAACAATTATATGCAGCTAAAACTTCGAGCACACAGAGTTACCTTCCCGGTGGCAATTGTCACCAGGTCAATCATAAGTTCGCTAGACAATGGACAAGTAAGATATTCTGGAATATCGCAATCCCTGGTACACTCCTCTGCAAGCTTCACAACCCTTAGCTTATCCATTGCAAGCACGAATAAAGGGTAGGCGTGCGCCCGCCCGCTCGCCGACTATCATGCACTGCTCTGAAATGGTTACGAGCAGCAAGCTTCTCTTGCTCACGCAACCCCTATAGTCTCTTGACAATTCTTACATCACTTCACTCTCTTTTTGGGGTGGAGGAGGAATTATCCCCACAAAATTCAGCGTATAATGGGTACGGAATTTCCTACACGGGTTTTGATCAAACAAATAGCTCTTAGTAAGTTGTGATGTCAAAGAAAAGAAGATGTTCTTAGTAAGTTGCATTGCAACTTTAAGCCACTCATGGGTCAAGCCTCATACCTAGTATAATTAAAAGTTTACATATCACCAAGATGATGAACACAATCAAAGAATATCACAAGCTATCTTTAACCTACAAATCTAAGTACAACTATGGCAATTCAAACTGCTAGAAATAGCAGGAAGTGCAAGTTATCATACCAATTTTTTAGGTTACCAAACTTAGTCGAATATTCTACTCATACGTGAAGTTTCGTGAAGAAATGACATATGTGATATTCTTAGCAAAGAAAATAAATTCGACCTCCAAATTATTTTCTAACACGGTCTTTTTCATACCAGTGAATTTGTTTTTGGTTTTCGCCGAGAATACAATGGATGTCATTTCTCTGTGAAACTTCACACGTGAGTAGAACACTCAACCATGTATGTTATAAAAAATATCCAGAACTGATTGATTTTCTAGCATTTTTTAATTTTACTATTCAAAGTAGGTGCATGTTGAACCATGTTCCAAAAGTCCGTGTCCTGAAAGAAAAAAACAAGAATAATAATGAAGACTTAACACATGTGGCTAGTGGGCCTGACACGGATATTTGCATTTCTAAACATGAGGCCATTCAAAAATTATATGAGACCAGGTCTCACGGTTAGCAGGTGAGACCCGCCCTGATGAATGACAGTATCATTCACAAATCACAAAGCATTTAATCTTTCCCCCCTGATTTCAAGTGGGGATGGGATAGATGCTTTGTGATTTGTGAATGCCACGTGTCATCCATCAGGATGGGTCTCGCGTGAGACCTGATCTCATAGAATTCTTTTCCCCTATATGGTGACCTCTGCGCCCGATGAAGCGGAAACGCGCACCCCTGCGCCCCCAGCGCCCTGTTGGGCTGGCCCATCTACAGGACTCCCACTATTATTTTCGTTATTTTTTATTTTTCTATTATCCGTCTTTCTGTTTTCCCTTTAAAAATAGGGCCATTTGCATTTCTGTCCCTAACTCGAACCACCTAATCAGATATACCCCTAATTCGAAAACCTGCTCAAATTTGCCCCTCCGCCGTTAGGTGCCCTTACAGAAAAGCCCTTCTGCGCCGTTACCGTCCGGTCAAACAACTTTGACCGTCCTGAAAAAAATAGCAAAAAAATTTAAAAAAATCTAAAATTTTGTGAGATCGAAGATACTCATGTGCGCAAGGCGCGTACAAATTTTTGTGCTATTTGGACATTCCAGGAGCTCGTGGCGAGGAAAAACAGTTAATATGCACGCTTGTGAACAGTAAATTTGAAATAAAATAGCAAGAAAATTCAAAAAAATATGAAATTTTTTGGCATCAAAGAGGCTTGGGTGGACAAGGTGCTTGCAAGTTTTTGTGATCAAATGACTTGCGAGGAGCTCTCGTAAGAAAAAACAAAATAGTCATTTTTTCCCAAGTTTTTTCCCGGGCCAGATTTTGTTTTTTTCTCCACAAGCCCCTCCAATGTCCAAACACAACAAAAATTGGCACGCAGCCTTTAGACCATAGCCTCTTTGATGCCAAAAAATTAAATATTTTTTTGAATTTTCTTGCTATTTTTTTGAATTTACTGTTCACAGGCTTACATATTTACTGTTTTTCCTTTGACACGAGCTCCTGGAATGCCCAAACAGCACGAAAAATTGCACGCACCTTGCGAACCTGAGTATCTTTGATCTCACAAATTTTCAGATTTTTAAGATTTTTTTTGCTATTTTTTTGGGGCCGGTCAATGCCCTTTGACCGGCTTTGACCGGACGGTAACGGCGCAAAAGGGCATTTCTGTAAGGGCACGTAACGGCGGAGGGGCATTTTTGAGCAGGGTTTCGAATTAGGGGCAAATGTGAGTAGTGGGTTCGAGTTAGGGACACAGATGTAAAAGACCCTTAAAAATAATTCGGGATTTCAAAAAGTTACGAATTTCTAAATAATTGTGGATTTTAAAAATAATGTTCAAGAAATCATAAAATGATCATGAATTCAGAAAAAAAGTTCATGATTTCGAAAAACTGTTTGAGAAATCACAAAATGTTTGCTTATTAAAAAATATTCATGATTTCAAAACATGTTCACAATTTTTAAAACTATACGTATATTCGAGAAATGTGCATGAATTAGAGTGTTTTTCCTGAATTCATATAATGTTCATGATATTTTTTCAAAAGTTAACGAAAAAAATGAACTTCAATAATTGTTCCCCAAAATTCAAAAAAATTTATCAGTTCCAAAATATTTTGCTGATTGCAAAAAATGTTCATGCATTTTAAAAAACTGTTCGCAAAACAAAGAAATGTTTGTGAAATTCAAAAATTGTTTCTAAAATTCAAAAACTGTTTGCCTATACAAAAAACGTTCACAGGCTAGATAAATGATAACAAATTTGTGAAAAATGTTTATGAATTCGAAAAACGTTCATGGTTTTATAAAAAATTACAAACTTTAAAAAAATGTTCATGATTTGAGAAAATATTCCGGAATTCAAAAAAAGTTCAGGATTTCAGAAAATGGTGACAATTTCAAAAAAAAACATTCACAAATTTGATAGATGCTTTGCAAAAATAAATAAAGAAATAAAAAAAGAGGAATGAAAATGAAAATGAAAAAGAAAATAAAAAATAAAAACCAAAAAGGAAACGAAAATGTTGAAGAAAAAGAAAGAGGGTGGCCCATAAACTGGATCGGGAGTTGGAGGGATTGCATGCTAGGTCGCTCGGTGGTGACCTATGCTCCAAATGGGGACTGCCTATATGAACCCAATAACCGAACTTTACAAAAAATCATACCTCTAGGCTAAAAAAGAACGTATGTGCGTAGTTTACAAGACAAGTAGAAACATGAGCATACTTTTCTCTATAAGCGTATGTGCGTACAATAACTCATACACTGTTTTAAGCCAAGTTACGTGACTTAAGTTGGAGGTGATTGTACAAGAACTTAGTTTGTGATTAAAACTGGCTCGTGGATTATTACAAAATTTACACCAAAATTCACATGTATGTGTGACTGTCTGTCCTCGGCATATCTGATATTTTTTATAATTTTTTTGGATCGAACAACTTCTTTTTTTGTTAAGTTTACAGCATTATGTTCGTAGGAATGCCCCTCAAAAAGAATGTTGGAAGGGATGCACAAGCTAGCATGAATATAATTCTGATTGTACACCGCAACTTAGATGACAAAGATACATCTATAAAAATCATCGCTCAGTTATTGCCAGGAAATGTACGATTACTGCTTTGCTTGCCCTGCTGGGGTGGGGGGCGGGGAGATCAAAGATGTTTTTTTTTTGGTATCGTTGTCTGTTGTAGACCTTTGGCGCAACGACTCCATGCTGCGAACTGCCTATAACTGCTATTTGATTTCTCAATCGTGTGTAGCCTGCCAACAACACGCATACATGTCCTTACCTGATGGTTGTTGCACTAGGCAGACGAAAATTGGCCAGTGTCGGTATTACGCATGGCATCGACATAATATACACACAAATACCCTTTTTTGGAGCACTTTTT
This sequence comes from Triticum dicoccoides, assembly GCF_002162155.2. NCBI lineage: Eukaryota > Viridiplantae > Streptophyta > Magnoliopsida > Poales > Poaceae > Triticum > Triticum dicoccoides. The sequence continues at coordinate 660,775,031 of NC_041388.1, read as the reverse complement.
CCCCATGCCCCCTTGCTCCGTATTTGCATTCTCCTGATTCGACGCCACCACTCTACCACTCCGACCACTGAGTAGGCCTTGCCAGACATCCACCACCTAGCCTTCCCGGATGCCCATCTTGGAGTACACCATAGTCACCCTAGATCCCTCGCGGCCAGGTATTCTCCGCCCCCTTCCGACGATGTCTGTGCCAGACACCACACCCGGCAATTATTTGGCCAAATGCCAATGAGAATTTACCGTTGTTTACTTTGAAGCAAGCACGATGGTCGGATACTTGATGATGGAGAATGAGTTGTTGTACGATGCCTGATTGGCCAGAAGTGCGTACTCTGTAGGCACGAAGTTTTGGCAATATATGTATTCTTGGCTCAAGACCAAAAGCATTTTGCGCCCTACAACTTGCACATGATCCATGAACACAATGTGAAGTTGCTAGCCCATCTGCAGTACACCATCTCAAATTTCATCATGAAGTATTGCGTCGCGATCGCATGGGTGGAAAGAAGGTGGCCACCGACGTGTCAATCATGGAGATCGCAAGTTTTTTTTTCCAGCTCTACATGTTGGTCAATTTGTTGATTCACTCAACGGAGGGCAGACCATTCATGTTGACGATCACCTTATTGTATAGCCCGGATGCGCGGTCACGCTGTATCAAACAACAGAGGGCAGGCCATTCATGTTGATGATAACCTTATTGTATAGCCCGAATGCACGGTTGCGCTGTATCAAATAATAGAGGGCATGCCATTCATGTTGATGCATTGTTGGATGAAGCTCAAGGACCACAGTGTGCGGATGAACAACACTTAGTGCCCTACAACTTGTTGAACATCCGGTTATTTTGAATGTAGTATTTATATTCAAACTATTGTTGCACTAGAGTATTTGATGCTATTTATGGCTGAATTATGCTTTTTCTGTAATTCTTTTGAATGCTCCGGACAAAAGTGGAAAATTAGGGCGGGACCATTGGTGCACAAAGTTGGATGGCTGGCTCCCGTATCCGTGTCTAGACACGTCCGTAAAAATTTAGTGGGTTCGATTTAAAGTATGCAATTGGAGATGTCCTTATTACAACCTCTAGGGCAAAAGGAAATACTCCTCCCATTAAAAGATGCAAACGTCAATCAACTGTGAATCCGTGAGAAGGAGGAACCAAATTGCTGACAAAAAAAAAGACAAGGACGATATTCCCGTTCACGAGTCGCAGTGCCGTACGTGTCCGACACCGACTCAACCACTTACGATCAGCCGGCCGAGTCGGCCTGGCCCTTGCCTCGTTGGAACCACGGAGTATATATGTAGGGTGGAGTTGATCCCTGTCCGTTTTCAATCGTGTTGATTGATCGACAGAGCCAGAAGAAGCGATCATGGCAGCCGTGGAAAGTGGGGAAGTCGTCAAGGCGACAGCTCTCGCAATCACATCACCAGCCAACGACATGAAGAGCGACGGCACCCAAGAGCTACAGTCGTCGCCGGCAAACGTCTCCCTGGACCTGGAGGAGGAGGAGCTCTTGATCCGCAGCTTGCAGTACGACCTGTGGATGCGGCTCATCGTGGCGCACCACATCCAGAAGCTCAAGCTGGACATGAAGAAGGACATCTACATCTACAGCTCCCTCCTCAGCGACAACGGCGGCGAGAGCGACAGGCTGCGGCGCAGTGTGCTGGCCAGTCTGGCTCAGAGAGTCGGAGTCCGATGACGACGACGACTGCACCGCAGAGGCAGACGTCGACGGGTCCGAGGAGGAGCACCAGTCCGTCGCCCTGAGGGAGTTTAGGGACCTGTACGCCAGAGCCAGCGACGTGGACCGTCGCTTCGAGGAGTTCGACGGGATCATGTGGGCGCACTACGACCCCGACCTGGAGGACAACGAGACGCGCAAGGCCACCGTGGCGCGGCTGTGGCGCCGCCTGGAGAAGGAGCTCGACGACCGAGCAGACGCCGTCGTCTCCGGCGCGTTCAACTACTCGTTTGCACCGCCCACGCCGAGGCACCAATCGCTTCGCTGATCAACATCTTCGTACAGTCAACAAATTCGCATGGCATATACTAGGCTATTAGCTATCATCTTACGCACTAAAGATTGTGAAATTAGGCACAAGAGACTGTAATGATCTGTTTATATTTCCAGTAAAAGATAAAAAGTAGCAGCAGTGTAATTCGGGAAGCACACAAGACATATATATATACAGGCAGTGAAATATGACGAACTATACTGTCATTCCTACTACTACGTGAGTTCACTTCATGTTCTTTTGAGACCTTGGTGATCCGCTCCATCTTGGATTCTTCCCACTCGTACAAATACCCTCGGATACGCTCGTTTCGGACAATGGCACCTGAAACAGGCTGGCCGTTCACAGGACAGATATGCCCGTTCTTCTCAAACCAATCCTTGAGGTACTGTCGGTCAAATGTCTAAAACAAATTAAAACATACCCATCATTAGTTCTCACTACTAAAAAACAATTACGTGCAGCTAAAACTTTGAGCACACACTAAGAGAATTACCTTCCCCGTGGCAATTGTCACCGGGTCAATCATAAGCTCGCCCAACAATGGACAAGTAAGATATTCTGGAGTATCACAATCCCTGATACACTCCTCTACAAGCTCCGCATCCCTTAGGTTATCCATTGCAAGCCTGAATAGGGGGGTAGGCTTGCTTCCGCCCGCTCGCTGACTATCACGCATCGCTCTGAAATGATTACGAGCAGCAAGCCTCTCTTGGTGACGCGATCTAGGGATGAAAACGGAGCGAAAACGGACGGAACTGAGTGCTACCATATTTGTTTTCATATATTTTTGCAGAAGTGGAAATGAATACATAAACCCCAAAAATAAATACGAAAACAGATACTACTGAAAACGAACACGGAGCGAATACAAAGCGGACAAGGAAACAGAAGAGGGCATTTGACCAGAACCTAAGAGAACCCTTGAACCTTAGAGAAATACACACAAAACACAAGCAAATTTAATGAACTGTTAACATGGCTACAAAAAATATCATTATGTTAGCAACTTAGCGTAGTATTGTAGTAGTACTGGACAATTACGTATAGGGTCAAGCTGAGTACATGTGTAGTAGTAAAAGTTGGGCTAAAATGATCCATTCTACTCACTGTATAATTGTGTGTTGCTTAGTGGTTGAACTACAAAGTAGCCATATGTCTATAGTAAAAATGGAAATTCCATATTCACGGAAATGGAAAGTTCCATTTCCAGCTTGTTCCACCGGAAAACACCGTTTCGTTTTTGTTTCCGTTTCCACATAAAAAATTCCACTTCCACTTCCGTTTTGCAAATTTCCGTTTCCGTTTTCATATTTCCTCTCCGTTTTCATTATTCCTCCAGAAAAGCAGTATGTTTTCACTCCATTTTCATCCCTAACGCAACCCTTGCAGTCTTCTCACAATTCTTACATCAGTCCATTCCCTTCTTCGTGATGAGTAAGAATCTCCACAAAATTCAACGCGCGAAGGGTACGGAACTCCCTGCGCGGTGGTTTTCATCAAAAGAATTGTTCTTAGTAAGTTGCATTAATGTTTAAGCCAATTATGAATTAAACCACTGCTGATATGATTTATTATCCGACACCTATCATTACCGATCCATTGCCTATGAGTTAGTTTAATATTGATCCTTGCTCCGTTACTTTCGTTACTGCTACTGTCACCATTGCTACAAAACTGCTACTGTTACTTTTGCCACTATTACCATTACTTCCATACTACTTTGCTACTAAATACTTTGTTACAGATATTAAGTCTTTCAGGTGTGGTTGAATTGACAACTCAGCTGCTAATACTTGAGACTATTCTTTGGCTCCCCTTGTGTTGAATCAATAAATTTGGGTTGAATAATACTCTACCCTCGAAAACTGTTGCGACCCCCTATACTTGTGGGTTATCATATACCAATTGAAAGGGTCGAGAATATGGGTCTAGAGGGGTGGAGGGGGTGATTAGACCCTTAACAAGCAAAGTTGGCAGATTTTAATTTCTACAAGTTAAGGTAGTGATTACCACGTGTTAAAGCATTCACAATACATTTCAAGCATGCATGACAAGAGTATAGGCAGCGGAAAAATATAAAGCATGCAATTTGCAAGAAAGTAAAGGAAGGGGATTGGAGTATGCAAACGCAATGGAGACGCGGAGTTTTTGGCGTGGTTCCGGTAGGTGGTGCTATCGTACGTCCACGTTGATGGAGACATTCAACCCACGAAGGGTAACGTCCGCGCGAGTCCATGAAGGGCTCCATCCATGGAGGGTCAACAAAGAAGTAACCTTGTCTATCTCACCATGGCCATCATCCACGAAGGACTTGCCTCAGTCGAGTAGATCTTCACGAAGTAGAAGATCTCCTTGCCCTTACAAACTTCTTGGTTCAACTCCACAATATGTCGGAGGCTCCCAAGCGACACCTAACCAATCTAGGAGACACCACTCTCCAAAAGGTAATAGACGGTGTGTTAATGATGAACTTCTTGCTCTTGTGCTTCAAATGATAGTCTCCCCAACACTCAACTCCTTCTCATAGATTTGGATATGGTGGAAGAATAATGGAGTGGAAAGCAGCTTGGGGAAGGCTAGAAATTAAGATTCTTGTGGTAGGATTGGAATGTCTTGATCTCAACAGATGAGTAGGTGGTTCTCTTTCAGAAAATGAATGGTGGAAGTGTAGGAACGTTTTGATGGCTCTCTATCTGAATGAGAGGGGGTGGAGGGGTATATATAGCCTCCACACAAAAATCCAACCGTTACACACATTTTACCAACCTCGGTGGGACCGAATCATGAAACTCGATGAGACCGATTAGCTATAAAATGTGAACGTTAGGAATCTTTGTGGGACCGACTGGAAGAACTCGGTGGGACCGATGTGCTAGGGCTTAGGGAAAACATCGTCTTAGTGGGACCGACTGAATCACCTTGGTGAGATCAAAGTGAAAAATGAGCACACAGAGAATCTTTCAAGAAAATTTGGTGAGACCGATTGCAACAACTTGTTGAGACCGAAGTAGTCACAACATTACTCAGAGAGTTTGCAAGTCCATCTCGGTGAGATCGATATCCATATCGGTGTGACCGGATCATTAGGGTTTTAGGCAGGGGCTATGTCAACTGAACTCGGTGGCTCCGGGTAGAAAGAATCGGTGGGGCCGAGTTGGAGTTTAAGGTTTGGACATATTTGGATGGAGAAAGTGGCCGAGGGCTTTGGAGCAATATCACTAAGCACTTTAACAACCAGCTCATTAATCAACACATCATCCCCTTTTTAATAGTATTGGCTTTCCTATGGATTCAATGTGATCTTGGATCACTAAAATATATAAGAAGAGTCTTGAGATTATGCCATTCTTCCTTCCTTAGCATATTGAAGGGATTGCACATCCTCTTGTCCTTGCCATGCCACTGTTGGACTTTCCTGAAACATGCTAGATAAAACCATTAGTTCAACAAGAGATATGTTGACATTAATTACCAAAATCACCTAGGGAGCACTTGTTCTTTTAGAAACTGACGTGAACTATCGAGACGTGGACAAAACTGGGTATGTAAAAAGAGTGCATCTCAAATATGGAGTTGACATCCAAGTTCGAGTAGCCTATTGACAGGATGTAGAAAGTAGTCTTCTGGCCATATGTCCAAAAAGGAGCCAGAAGGGAAAGAGCCTCACCAGAAGTGTCGCATCTTCCACCTCCATGACAGTCGATGCCAATGCAGGGGTTGCCAACCACGATGGTGGCTTTGTCGAGCCACCGACACACATTAGTAAAGCTTGTAAAAACATGGTAACGTGTTAGACTGAAACAATGAACACCTAACTAGAGGGGGGGACACTAGTGTTGGGGAACGTAGTAATTTCAAAAAAATTCCTACGCACACACAAGATCATGGTGATGTATAGCAACGAGAGGGGAGAGTGTTGTCTACGTACCCTCGTAGACCGGCAACGGAAGCGTTGACACAACGTAGAGGAAGTAGTCGTACGTCTTCCCGATCCGACCGATCCAAGTACCGAACGTACGGCACCTCCGAGTTCTGTACACGTTCAACTCGGTGACGTCCCTCGAGCTCCGATCTAGCCGAGTGTTGAGGGAGAGTTTCGTCAGCACGACGGCGTGATGATGATGATGAGGTTCTACCGACGCAGGGCTTCGCCTAAGCACCGCTACGATATGACCGAGGTGGAATATGGTGGAAGGGGGCACCGCACACGGCTAAGGAACGATCACGAAGATCAACTTGTGTGTCATGGGGTGCCCCCTTGCCCCCATATATAAAGGAGGGAGGGGGAGGTGCGGCCGGTCCCAAGGGGTGCGCCTGGAGGAGTCCAACTCCCACCGGGAGTAGGACTCCCCCCTCTTGCCTTGTTGGAGAAGGAAAGGGGAAGGGGGGAAGAGGAAAGGGGGGGCGCCTCCCCCCCCTTCCTTGTCCTATTCGTACTAGGGGGGGAGGGGGCGCGCGGCCTGCCCTGGCCGGCCCTCCTCTTCTCCCTTAGGGCCCATGTAGGCCCATTAACCCCCGGGGGGTTCCGGTAACCTCCCGGTACTCCGGTAAAATCCCGATTTCACCGGAACGTTTCTGATATCCAAATATAGGCTTCCAATATATCAATCTTTATGTCTCGACCATTTCGAGACTCCTCGTCATGTCCGTGATCACATCCGGGACTCCGAACAACCTTCGGTACATCAAAACACAAAAAAACCTAATTACGATCGTCACCGAACTTTAAGCGTGCGGACCCTACGGGTTCGAGAACTATGTAGACATGACCGAGACACGTCTCCGGTCAATAACCAATAGTGGAACCTGGATGCTCATATTGGTTCCTACATATTCTACGAAGATCTTTATCGGTCAAACCGCATAAAAACATACGTTGTTCCCTTTGTCATCGGTATGTTACCTGCCCGAGATTCGATCGTCGGTATTCCAATACCTAGTTCAATCTCGTTACCGGCAAGTCTCTTTACTCGTTCCGTAATACATCATTCCACAACTAACTCATTAGTTGCAATGCTTGCAAGGCTTAAGTGATGTGCATTACCGAGAGGGCCCAAAGGTACCTCTCCGACAATCGGAGTGACAAATCCTAATCTCGAAATACGCCAACCCAACAAGTACCTTCGGAGACACCTGTAGAGCTCCTTTATAATGACCCAGTTACGTTGTGACGTTTGGTAGCACACAAAGTGTTCCTCCGGTAAACGGTTGTTGCATAATCTCATAGTCATAGGAACATGTATAAGTTATGAAGAAAGCAATAGCAACAAACTAAACAATCAAGTGCTAAGCTAACGGAATGGGTCAAGTCAATCACATCATTCTCCTAATGATGTGATCCCGTTAATCAAATGACAACTCATGTCTATGGTTAGGAAACAAGTAACGATCTTCGATCAACGAGCTAGTCAAGTAGAGGCATACTAGTGACACTCTGTTTGTCTATGTATTCACACATGTATTATGTTTCCGGTTAATACAATTCTAGCATGAATAATAAACATTTATCATGATATAAGGAAATAAATAATAACTTTATTATTGCCTCTAGGGCATATTTCCTTCAACTAGCCCCCTCCCCCACATGTCACCACACTATATTTATTAATTATTTGTTTATGTTGGAGTGCATGCATGTTATAATCATCATTTGTATCATATAATCCAACTTGCGTTCGACACCTTGTGAATGAAGAACTCCAACTTGCCTACATAGACAAATCGTGTCGTCTGCGCCCTACAACACAAGCCGTGGAATTATCCAAAACACACTTAGTTCGAGTTCGGTATCCTCGTTCAAGCGGGGGTCCCACGATCACGACGACAACCAATGAGAGAATGTTGAGGACGAGTTCAATTCCCATGCGTTGGAGCGAGGAGAGGCCATCATCTCATGCTCACGTTAAAGGTCTGTGAATTCTCGGGCACATCCACAAAATTCATTTTGGACCCAAACCATCACGCATGGCCCTTTCGTATGTAAATTGTTAAAGGTTAAAATAAGTTGGTGTACCCGGCACAAGCAGGACACACCTGGACCAGGAACACTATCGTCCAAATCCTCCTAACCACATTGTCCTCTGCCTAGGATAACCTTTGAACCTGCCACCTTGTTTTTAAGCCACACACATTTTATTAGTCAATAAAACATAGTACAATCACACACATACATATATAGACACATGAAGTTGCGTGCAAAAATTGCATAAATGGTGGTTGTCAGGATTGTAACATTTTTATAAGCGCTCGATATATTCTTCGAAGACTATGCTCATCCATAAATAAAGAACTATTTCCTTATGGGGTGTGTGTGTGGGTGTGTGGGGAGGGGGGGGGGATAAAATACCGTTGTGCACATGGTTCCAGACACACCATAATGAATTGTGGAATATAAAAATAGCAAAAAAATCAAGCAATTCCAACTTCTTAGGGTATCAAACTTAGTCGACTATTGTACTCATATGTGAAGTTTCGTGAAGAAATAATACATGTGGTATTCTTAGCAAAGACAATAAAATCGACCTCCTTACTTCCTAACACAGTCACTTTTATACCATGGAATTTGTTTTTGATTTTTTCCGAGAAGACCATGGATGTCAGTCCTCCGTGAAACTTCACACGTGAGTAGAACACTCAACCATGTATATGTTACAAAAAATATTAAGAACTGATGATTTTCTGGCATTTTTTAATTTTACTATTCAAAATAGTTTTTTGTGAGACAAACTATTCAAACTAGGTGCGTGTGGAACCATGTTCCAAAAGCCCGTGTCCGAAAAAACAAGAATAATAAGGAAGCCTAAACATTTATGGCCCATGGGCCTGACACGGATAAATGCATATCTAAACTATGGGTCTATATGAAGGGAGCCTCTATATGGCGACCTATGCGCCCGATGAAGAGGAAACGTGCCCCACACGCCCTATTAGGTCGGCCCATCTGCAGGGCGGGACGCCCCCTATTTTTCATTTTTATTTCCTATTTGTCCTTTTTTCCCTTTTGAAATATCTCCAGATTTCAAATAATTTTTGATTCTGCATAAGAATGTTCAAGAAATCATAAATTGATCATGAATTCAGATGTTTTTGTTCATGATTTTGAAAAATTGTTTGAGAAAAAAAATGTTCTGACATTAAAAATGTTCATGATTTCAAAAAATGTTCACATATTCAAAAAATGTTTACAATCTCTAAAAAAGTTTGTATAATCAGAATTGTTTATGAATTAGAATTGTTTTCCGGAATTCATATAATGTTCATGATTTTTTTAGAAAAGTTGATAAAAAATGAAAAAAATGTTTGTGAATTTAAATAATTGTTTCTGATAAGTGAAAAAGCTTCATCCGTTTAGAAAATGTTCATGTATTTCGAAAAACTATTGACAAAAAAGCAAGGGGACATGCACCGCACTCAGGGTAGAAGGCAGTGTCATGGAAGCATCTCCCTGGACCTGGACCCGACCCAAAAATTGGATTTGGGCGTTGGAGGGGTTGCATGGTAGGTCCCTTGTTGTGACCTATGCGCCAAATAGGGATCACCCTATATGAACCAAATAACCGAACTTTACGAAAAATCATACTTCTAGGCTAGAAAACGAACGTAATAACACTGGTGCATATAGACGACAAGTATAGAAACAAAAGCATACATTGTAGAAAAATGTAACGTTGGTAGACCTCTAGGCGCAACGACTCCATGTTGCGAACTGCCTATAACTGCTATGTGATTTCTCCATAGTGCGTAGCCCGCCAACAACACACATATATGTCCTTACCTGATGGTTGTTGTGTTGTGGAACGTAGTAATTTCAAAAAAATTCCTACGCACAGGCAAGATCATGGTGATGCATAGCAACGAGAGGGGAGAGTGTTGTCTACGTACCCTCGTAGACCGATAGCTGAAGCGTTATGACAACGCGGTTGATGTAGTCGTACGTCTTCACGGCCCGACCGATCAAGCACCGAAACTACGGCACCTCCAAGTTCTAGCACACGTTCAGCTCGATGACGATCCTCGGACTCCGATCCAGCAAAGTGTCGGGGAAGAGTTCCGTCAGCATGATGGCATGGTGACGATCTTGATGTACTAATGTCGCAGGGCTTCGCCTAAGCACTGCTACAATATTATCGAGGACTATGGTGGAAGAGGGCACCGCACACGGCTAAGAATATGATCACGTGGATCAACTTGTGTCTCTAGGGAGTGCCCCTGCCTCTGTATATAAAGGCTCAAAGGGGGGGCGGCCGGCCAAGAGGAGGCGCGCCAGGAGGAGTCCTACTCCCTCCGGGAGTAGGACTCCCCCCCCCCCTTTCCTAGTTGGAATAGGATTCATGGAGGGGGGAAAGAGGAGAGAGAGGAGGAAGGGGGTCGGCCCCCTCTCCTTGTCCTATTCGGACCAAGGGGGGAGAGGCACGCGGCACATCTCTGGCCACCTCTCCTCTCTTCCACTAAGGCCCACTAAGGCCCATATACCTCCCGGGGGGTTCCGGTAACCTCCCGGTACTCCGGTAAAATCCCGATTTCACCCGGAACACTTCCGATATCCAAACATAGGCTTCCAATATATCAATCTTTATGTCTCGACCATTTCGAGACTCCTCGTCATGTCCGTGATCACATCCGGGACTCCGAACTCCTTCGGTACATCAAAACTCATAAACTCATAATATAACTGTCATCGAAACCTTAAGCGTGCGGACCCTACGGGTTCAAGAACAATGTAGACATGACCGAGACTCGTCTCCGGTCAATAACCAATAGCGGAACCTGGATGCTCATATTGGCTCCTACATATTATACGAAGATCTTTATCGGCAGACCACATAACAACATACGTTGTTTCCTTTGTCATCGGTATGTTACTTGCCCGAGATTCGATCGTCGGTATCCAATACCTAGTTCAATCTCGTTACCGGCAAGTCTCTTTACTCGTTCCGTAATACATCATCCCGCAACTAACTCATTAGTTAAAATGCTTGCAAGGCTTAAGTGATGTGCATTACCGAGAGGGCCCAGAGATACCTCTCCAACGATCGGAGTGACAAATCCTAATCTCAAAATACGCCAACCCAACATGTACCTTTGGAGACACCCGTAGAGCACCTTTATAATCACCCAGTTACGTTGTGACGTTTGGCAGAACACAAAGTGTTCCTCCGGCACACGGGAGTTGCATAATCTCATAGTCATAGGAACATGTATAAGTCATGAAGAAAGCAATAGCAACATACTAAATGATCGGGTGCTAAGCTAATGAAATGGGTCATGTCAATCAGATCATTCAACTAATGATGTGATCCCGTTAATCAAATGACAACTCTTTGTCCATGGTTAGGAAACATAACCATCTTTGATTAACGAGCTAGTCAAGTAGAGGCATACTAGTGACACTCTGTTTGTCTATGTATTCACACATGTATTATGTTTCCGGTTAATACAATTCTAGCATGAATAATAAACTTTTATCATGATATAAGGAAATAAATAATAACTTTATTATTGCCTCTAGGGCATATTTCCTTCAGTCTCCCACTTGCACTAGAGTCAATAATCTAGATTACACAGTAATGATTCTAACACCCATGGAGCCTTGGTGCTGATCATGTTTTGCTCGTGGAAGAGGCTTAGTCAACGGGTCTGCTACATTCAGATCCGTATGTATCTTGCAAATCTCTATGTCTCCCACCTGGACTAGATCCCGGATGGAATTGAAGCGTCTTTTGATGTGCTTGGTTCTCTTGTGAAATCTGGATTCCTTCGCCAAGGAAATTGCACCAGTATTGTCACAAAAGATTTTCATTGGACCCGATGCACTAGGTATGACACCTAGATCGGATATGGACTCCTTCATCCAGACTCCTTCGTTTGCTGCTTCCGAAGCAGCTATGTATTCCGCTTCACATGTAGATCCATCCACGACGCTTTGTTTAGAACTGCACCAACTGACAGCTCCACCGTTTAATGTAAACACGTATCCGGTTTGCGATTTAGAATCGTCCGGATCAGTGTCAAAGCTTGCATCAACGTAACCGTTTATGATGAGCTCTTTGTCACCTCCATATACGAGAAACATATCCTTAGTCCTTTTCAGGTACTTCAGGATGTTCTTGACCGCTGTCCAGTGATCCACTCCTGGATTACTTTGGTACCTCCCTGCTAGACTTATAGCAAGGCACACATCAGGTCTGGTACACAGCATCGCATACATGATAGAGCCTATGGCTGAAGCATAGGGAACATATTTCATTTTCTCCCTATCTTCTGCGGTGGTCGGGCATTGAGTCTGACTCAATTTCACACCTTGTAGCACAGGCAAGAACCCTTTCTTTGCTTGATCCATTTTGAACTTCTTCAAAATCTTGTCAAGGTATGTGCTTTGTGAAACTCCAATTAAGCGTCTTGATCTATCTCTATAGTTCTTAATGCCTAATATGTAAATAGCTTCACCAAGGTCTTTCATTGAAAAACTCTTATTCAGGTATCCCTTTATGCTATCCAGAAATTCTATATCATTTCCAATCAGTAATATGGCATCCACATATAATATCAGAAATGCTACAGAGCTCCCACTCACTTTCTTGTAAATACAAGCTTCTCCGAAAGTCTGTATAAAACCAAATGCTTTGATCACACTATCAAAGCATTTATTCCAACTCTGAGAGGCTTGCACCAGTCCATAGATGGATCGCTGGAGCTTGCACACTTTGTTAGCTCCCTTTGGATCGACAAAACCTTCTGGTTGCATCATATACAACTCTTCTTCCAGAAACCCATTCAGGAATGCAGTTTTGACATCCATCTGCCAAATTTCATAATCATAAAATGCGGCAATTGCTAACATGATTCGGACAGACTTACGCATCGCTACGGGTGAGAAGGTCTCATCGTAGTCAATTCCTTGAACTTGCCGAAACCCTTTTGCGACAAGTCGAGCTTTGTAGACAGTAATATTACCGTCAGCATCAGTCTTCTTCTTGAAGATCCATTTATTCTCAATCGTTTGCCGATCATCGGGCAAGTCAACCAAAGTCCACACTTTGTTCTCATACATGGATCCCATCCCAGATTTCATGGCTTCAAGCCATTTTGCGGAATCTGGGCTCACCATCGCTTCTTCATAGTTCGTAGGTTCATCATGATCTAGTAGCATGACTTCTAGAACAGGATTACCGTACCACTCTGGTGCGGATCTCACTCTGGTTGATCTACGAGGTTCAGTAGTATCTTGTTCTGAAGTTTCATGATCATTATCATTAGCTTCCTCACTTATTGGTGTAGGTGTCACAGAAACAGGTTTCTGTGATGCATTACTCTCCAACAAGGGAGCAGGTACAGTTACCTCGTCAAGTTCTACTTTCCTCCCACTCACTTCTTTCGAGAGAAACTCCTTGTCGGTGTACTAGAGTAGGGGTACCCTAGTACCCCGAACTCGTGCACGGGCAGTCGCAGCATCCCCGCGGCAAGGCTTGCCGGGTGACCGCCAAGACCCTCCACAGCTACTTTGAAGACCATTCAAGAACAAAGTACTCAAACCAAGGCCCCGGCAAGAGGAGCTTGCCGGGAAGGAAACAAGACCCCGGCAAGAGGAGCTTGCCGGGAAGGCCACTCGAGGCATTTTCAAGGGACTTGCCGCGACGCACCACGCGTCCCGGCAAGGCCCCACTCAAAGCATTCCCAGAAGACCTGCCGCGGCGCGCCACGCGCCCCGGCAAGACCCGGTGAGCGGCAAGCTCCCGGACGCGGCAAGACGACGACCGCGGCGAGGAGTTTGCCGCGGGAATCGCCTCTCCGAGCCCGCGCCCCAGCACAACCACCACGCGTCGCTCTGGGGGCCTCCCCCAAGCACATGTGGCAGGAGGTCGCGCAGCTAGGGGTGCGAGGTGGCGAGCAGGCGCTGACAAGATAACCACCGTGGCTAACGGTGGCTTCTCTAGCAAGCCCCTTTCGGTACTGTTCAGGCGACACAGACGGGCATTTAATTGTCCCCTGCCGTCAGGGTTAGGTATGATAGCACTGTAGCAGGTAGCTGCGCCTGCTACAGCACCTAGCTGCCCCTACTGCAGCTCTTTTTCCATTTTTACCCTTAACTCCCGTTGCCCTATGTCGGTAACCCCTTGAGCATATAAAAGGAGGCCCGAGTGCAACGGAGGGGAGGTCGGCCATTCTAAGAGCCACGCTCGGTCTTGCTAGCTACTGGAGTATACTGTAGCACTCCGCGCTCCCGAGCTAGAAATCAATACACACCACAAAGCAGGAGTAGGGTTTTACGCATCCGTGCGGCCCGAACCTGGGTAAATCGCCCGTGTGCTTCGTCTCGATCAGTTCTCCGCCTGCGAGCTTCGCCTCGATCTGCTCTTTGCGCGACCTCTGCCCCCCGCCGAACCAAAAGGGACCCGGTCCGCCGGTCCCATAGGTGTCCGTGGATCAGAAACCCCGGCATCTCTGGCGCGCCAGGTAGGGGGCGTCGAAGTTGTGTGAATCAGATCCAGCGTTCTAGCCGCGCCCTTACTTTGCTTCGAGCCCTGCTCAGCAACTTAAGTGAGCTGCAGCTGGCTGCGACAAGGTTTCTTGCCGGTAGCGGCACCGTCAGTTCCGCGCCCAGCGCTCGCGGTTTGGATGCCTGCACCGGCAAGTTCCCTAAAAGCGTAGGGTAAAAACATACAAAAGTCGACGCCAGAATGGGTAGGCCCTTACCGGGTGAAACGAGTCACTAGGCCCGGCGTTGTCCGCCTTGAGACCGAAGACGGCTTTCCAGTGAGCAACTCCTGGAACATTAAGCCTCTTCGTAAGTTTTACCCGTAAGGCGCGGTTGTCGGAACCCGTTCCGGCAACCACCTCTTGTACAAAGTCTTGTCGCTGTTGCATGTAATCCTTTGTACAAGGCCGGGCGCAGATCCCGTGCACAAGCAGAGCTCGCGTGCTCCGCGCATTTCGTCGATTTTATGCTCTCTATTTTCTGGCATATATGATTTGACATTTGTGCAGCACCTGCTCCACGGCAAGCAGTAACGAGCCATAAGGCTCCATATCTGTATTTTCTCTTCTTTCTTTTTCACAAGAAAAGGAAAGCTCCCCCGCGCACGAGTTTGCCGGGGAGGGAAGGAGAAGGTGGTGGTATGGACCAGGCGTCATTCAAGAATCTCGTCTTGCCGGGAAGCAAAGCGACAGAAAAGATAAGTTGCCAAAGCCTGAGCAGCCAGATCTCTAATTTTTAAGTTATCACCCTTGAACGACTGCACTTTGTATGGGAAACCTGTGCGCGGAGGAGCCAACTCGTAGTTGGCTGCGCCCTTGCGTTGTTTCGAGCTCGCTCAACGACATTAGGTGAGCTGTGGCTAGTTGCTACACTAGCCGCGCCCTAGCATTGTTTTGAGCCTGCTCAACAACGTAAGTTAGCTGCGGCTAGTTGCTACACTAGCCGCGCCCTTACTTTGCTTCGAGCCCCCTCAGCAACTGAAGTGAGCTGTAGCTGGCTGCGACAAGGTTTCTTGCCGGTAGCGGCACCGCTGGTTCTGCGCTCAGTGCTCGCGGTCCGGATGCCTGCACCGGCAAGTTCCCTAAAAGCGTAGGGCAAAAACATACAAAGGGAGGAGTCAAGTAAAGGGAATAACATTGCAATGGCTACCCAGAAGAAAGTTATATTACAAAACAGCTTGTCGCAGCTCTAATAGATGTTTTCTATGACATAGCTAGCAGCGACAAGGAAAGAAGGAAGCCGGCAGCCTAGTCGACGCGGTCGCCCTCGACCCTCTTGATCCCGCTCACCTTGTCCACAATGGGTGCGACAAGGGCCTTGAGCTCTTCCTGATCGATATCAGGCGGCAAGGATCTGAGGACGTTGTGGAGGCGGAGGCCTGGATTGCGGAAGGCCACCTTCATCAACACCTTCTGAAGGGCTCCCGCACAGATCTCGCGTGACTCGTCGGCCAGCCGCTTCGGGATCTCATCCCGGAGCCGCTGGAGCGCCGTCGCCATGCCTTGGAAGAACATAGTGAGCTTGGCGCTAGGCTGGAGGTTCTCGTCGGAGGAGTACCCGAAGTCCTCCACCCCCAGCTGCGCCAGCTCCTTATCGATGTCCCCGGCGGCGTTCACGAGGTTCTCCGTCCAGTGCTCCACCGTATCCCTAAAGGCGTTTTGGGTGGTGGTAGCACTCTCCAGCAATGCTTTGTCGGCATCGATCTCCTTCTTCAGGGCCGCCTCCCGCTCCTTGGTGTCGTCCAGCGCCTTGGTCAAAGCGACCAGCCTCGACTCGAGGGCGGCGTTGGAGTCCTTGGCGGCACTGAGCTCTTCACCATATGCTTTGCGGTCAGCCTCCAGCTGCACCACCTTCATCTCCAGCACCTTTTTGGCGGCCTCGGCAGCGGCGGCAGCGTCCTCCGCTTGCTTGAGGGCTCCGCCAAGCTTCTCCTCGCGCGCGGCAAGCTCCTCCTCGTGAGCGTCGAGGTTGACCTTCCGCTGCGCCAGCTCGCTCTCTTCCGCGGCTAGCTTCATGGCGGCCAGTCGCTGCAGCTCTTCGGCTTCGGCCTTCTCGAGGAGGAAGGCCTTCTTCGCTTCAGCGAGCTGCTCCCGCTCCTCCGCCAGGGATCGGAGAGCTTCCCAGTGGAAACCCCCGAGCTCGTCTGCGCGCTTCTCAATGTCTGCTCCCGCCTTCGCGACAAGCGCCTCGCGGGACTCCAGCTTGGCTTGTCGCGCGCGGTAGAGCGACATCAACCTGCGCAGCAGCCGCTCCTCTTCGGGCTCGTTGCTGCTGCCGCTTGGCGCATCGACCAGCTTCAGCCCCACGGAGGCAAGCACTTCTCCATCGAAGACCTCCCCCTCAACCGGCGCCCTGGAACTCGACGCCCAGGGGAGGTTGATGAAGACGCCTTCACCGGCCTTCAAGTAAGCGCCCGGCTGGGGCTCCTCGGTGCTTGGCGCAGCGGCTTCGGCGGACGGGTCGGCGGTCGGTGTAGCGCCCGGCGCTCCTGCGGCCTCCGGGCTGTCAGTACGATCGCCAGATCCCTCGCCAGTCGCCGCAGCGCCAGCCTTGGCGGCCTCGGCGCCGACGGCGTCCCCAGCACCGGCAGCCTCGTCGACGGCGACCTCTGTCTCCATCCGCTCCATAGCGGATGGATCTGACGGCCGGTGAAGGAGAAAAGAGTCAAGCAAAATCCAGCAAGAACTCAAGAAGATCAAGAAGAGAAGAACCCAAGGGAAACTTTGAAGCAGGAAGATTACCTGCGCTGGGCTCGGTGGCCATGGTCTCCGCCGCTGGGGGAACACTGGAGCCGTCCCTCGGTGGAGAGTTTCCCCTTGCTGAAGAACCGCCTCTTGCCGGAGAGTCCCTCGCGGGAGAATCTCTTGCCGGAGAAATTTCCCTTGGCGGCGTAGTTGTAGCAGATGGCATGCCGGGGGCTGTCTCAGGACGCTCCTGGTGGGGCTGCTCTGCTCCTACATAAGTCAACAAGCAGATATCAGGAAGGACAAGTACCCATGCACGCCTCGCCGCGGAAAATAATTCACACACTTACGCCGGGGGCTGCCATGGAGGAAAGTCGCCAGATCCGGCAAGGTCGTCTCGGGCGCGCCACCTGCTGTCGCAGTGGGCTCGTCCTCGAAGATGACCGCCGGGGCCTTAGCTCTCTTTGCCGCTCTCTGGGCCAGAGTCCTGAAGAAAGGAGCAGGTTCAGGGAAAGGCAATTGAGAAACAAGAACAACAGCAAGAACCGAAGAAATGCAAGTATAACAAGAGAAGCTTACTCTCCCTCTTCTTCCTCGTCGGAGCTCAGCGCGGAGAAGTCGAACCCGGGCGCGCTCCCGGAGCGAGGAGGCGGAGGAGAAGCTTCCCTTGGCCGCTTAGCGGGAGCAGTGGTGGCGGTCTGAGAAGACCCCGCTCCGGCTGACGGCGCGGCACGGGAAGCGGCAGGAACCGAAGCGGTGGTCCGGCTGGGCCCCGCTCCAGTTGTCGTCGTAGCATGAGGCGCTCCCGCGGCAACGGTGTTTGCCGTGGTCGAGCGCGTCACGCGGCGTGGCGACTGTTGACCCGCTTGCCGCTCCGCCACATCACCAACCTTGCGGAGGCGCCTCCTTGGTGGGGATGGAGGCCCTGCTACTGGCGGGCTGTCTGGAGGCAGGTAGGAAGAGGAGTCGATTTGCGGCGAGCTGCCCGTATCTCGGGTAGGCTCGCTCGGCTCGGCGTCTTGCCCGGCAAGCCCTTCCTCGCCGGCATGCCCCCCTTGCTCGCCACAGCTCGCCACTTCTGCCGCATCCGCTTCCGCGGCGGTGAACCCAAACTCGCCTGCGGCTGCGGCTGCCGCCGCCTCCTCCAGCCTGGTGGCGATGCGCGCCATCTCCGCGTTGGTGGTGTCGCGGGTAAGGTCGTCCTTCTCGTCGGTACGAACCGCCACTTCCACCAAGTTGTCGAAAAAGTGCTGCACGACCTCGTCGGCAGGCTCCTGCCAAGTTGGCACAATCCCGTGCGAGTCGCATTCCGGCATCATTGCATGGATGCGATCGAGCGCGGAGTTGTTGCACAAAGGCACAACGCCCCCCGGCAACCTGAACACCTCGGGATGCTGGGGGTCATACCTGAACAGCTCCTGCAGCATCGCATGGAGCTCCAGAACCGTGAAGTTGAAGTTGAGGCCCGACCGCAGCCTCATAATGTCTGCCGCGTTCTTGAACTCCCAAGTTGGCCTCCCCCGCTCTTGCAGGGGGGCGATGCGGCGGCGGAGGAAGTCTGCGCCAACCGCACCGACAGTGAGCCCGGCATTCCGGAGGCGCAGGATCCTGGTGACGGCGATCTCCAGCCTGTCGTCCTCCGGGGCCAGGTCGCTCCAGTCGTCGCCGCGCGCCACCGGGGTTTGGCGCCGGGCGGTGAAAGGCTACGGACTCTCCTCGACAATCCAACACCAATCAGCCCTCCACTCTTCCCACTTGCCGTGGAACTCTCCCTCCAGATAGGTCTCCTTCTTGCCGGCCCTCGAGATCCAGGCAATTCCGCCGGATAGAGGCTCTCCTCTCTCTACTCGAGGAGTGAAGAAATGGCGGAAGAGGGCTACATTGGGGAGAACTCCGACAAAGTTTTCGCACAAATGTGCGAAAACTGCCATTGTCAGGACGGCGTTGGGGGTGAAGTTAAGGAGGTGGAATCCATAGGTGTTCATAATGTCACAGAAGAAATCAGAGAAAGGCGGGCAGAGCCCGCAGTGGAAGGACAATGCGAAGAAGGCGTATCCAGTCGGAACCTCCTCGCAAGCGGCGGCGGGGAGTACCTTTGTGCGCGGATGCGCGAGCGTCTCTGCCGACCAGAACAGAGAGTAGTCCTCCCACAGCTCCTTCACGCCGAGCCTGGGGGGGAAAACGGCCTGCGTCTTCCGCAGCGCCGCGAGCCGCTGCGCCTCGGTCGTCTTCACGGTCTTCCCCCTGTCGGCTTTCGGGGCCATGGCGGAAGCAGTGGAGGGGGTCGACGGCGTTGGTGGTGCTGGCGGCGGTGGGGGGCGAAGCGCTGCCCTCTCTTTCTCTCTGCTTTGGGGAGGCGAGGAAGCGGCGGAGATTTCTGAGATGGGGAACGGCAACAGGCGAGTGAGCCAACCACCCCTGCTTCCCCTGCTTATAAAGGGGGAAGGGGCGGACGTTTCGCATTCCCAGACGAAGAAACCCCCACGACCTCTCCCACGACGCCGCGTTTGACACGTGCTGTTTTGGGCGTGGGCGGCGGGAGCGGAGAGATATTCGGCGTGACCTAGGCCGCGCGTGCCCGTGCACTGTTTTGGGCCTGGCCCAACAGCGCTCGGCACCGTGTCTGGCCCAGGCCCGGGGGCTCCTGTCGGTGTACTAGAGTAGGGGTACCCTAGTACCCCGAACTCGTGCACGGGCAGTCGCAGCATCCCCGCGGCAAGGCTTGCCGGGTGACCACCAAGACCCTCCACAGCTACTTTGAAGACCATTCAAGAACAAAGTACTCAAACCAAGGCCCCGGCAAGAGGAGCTTGCCAGGAAGGAAACAAGACCCCGGCAAGAGGAGCTTGCCGGGAAGGCCACTCGAGGCATTTTCAAGGGACTTGCCGTGACGCACCACGCGTCCCGGCAAGGCCCCACTCAAAGCATTCCCAGAAGACCTGCCGCGGCGCGCCACGCGCCCCGGCAAGACCCGGTGAGCGGCAAGCTCCCGGACGCGGCAAGACGACGACCGCGGCGAGGAGTTTGCCGCGGGAACCGCCTCTCCGAGCCCGCGCCCCAGCACAACCACCACGCGTCGCTCTGGGGGCCTCCCCCAAGCACACGTGGCAGGAGGTCGCACAGCTAGGGGTGCGAGGTGGCGAGCAGGCGCTGACAAGATAACCACCGTGGCTAACGGTGGCTTCTCTAGCAAGCCCCTTTCGGTACTGTTCAGGCGACACAGACGGGCATTTAATGCCCTTGTCCCCTGCCGTCAGGGTTAGGTATGATAGCACTGTAGCAGGTAGTTGTGCCTGCTACAGCACCTAGCTGCCCCTACTGCAGCTCTTTTTCCATTTTTACCCTTAACTCCCGTTGCCCTATGTCGGTAACCCCTTGAGCATATAAAAGGAGGCCCGAGTGCAACGGAGGGGAGGTCGGCCATTCTAAGAGCCACGCTCGGTCTTGCTAGCTGCTGGAGTATACTGTAGCACTCCGCGCTCCCGAGCTAGAAATCAATACACACCACAAAGCAGGAGTAAGGTTTTACGCATCCATGCGGCCCGAACCTGGGTAAATCGCCCGTGTGCTTCGTCTCGATCAGTTCTCCGCCCGCGAGCTTCGCCTTGATATGCTCTTTGCGCGACCTCCG
>NC_041388.1:660747573-660754025 GCF_002162155.2 Triticum dicoccoides | reverse complement strand
CCCCCCGCCGAACCAAAAGGGACCCGGTCCGCCGGTCCCATAGGTGTCCGTGGATCAGAAACCCCGGCACTCCTTCTCCAGAAAGTTTCCGAACTTTGCAACAAAAGTCTTGCCTTCGGATCTGTGATAGAAGGTGTATCCAATAGTCTCCTTTGGATATCCTATGAAGACACATTTTCCGATTTGGGTTCGAGCTTATCAGGTTGAAGCTTTTTCACATAAGCATCGCAGCCCCAAACTTTCAGAAACGACAACTTTGGTTTCTTGCCAAACCATAGTTCATAAGGCGTCGTCTCAACGGATTTTGATGGTGCCCTATTTAACGTGAATGCGGCCATCTCTAAAGCATAACCCCAAAACGATAGCGGTAAATCAGTAAGAGACATCATAGGTCGTACCATATCTAGTAAAGTACGATTACGACGTTCGGACACACCATTACGCTGTGGTGTTCCGGGTGGCGTGAGTTGCGAAACTATTCCGCATTGTTTCAAATGTACACCAAACTCGTAACTCAAATATTCTCCTCCACGATCAGATCGTAGAAACTTTATTTTCTTGTTACGATGATTTTCAACTTCACTCTGAAATTCTTTGAACTTTTCAAATGTTTCAGACTTGTGTTTCATTAAGTAGATATACCCATATCTGCTTAAGTCATCTGTGAAGGTAAGAAAATAACGATATCCACCACGAGCCTCAATATTCATCGGACCACATACATCTGTATGTATGATTTCCAACAAATCTGTTGCTCTCTCCATAGTACCAGAGAACGGCGTTTTAGTCATCTTGCCCATAAGGCACGGTTCGCAAGTACCAAGTGATTCATAATCAAGTGGTTCCAAAAGTCCATCAGTATGGAGTTTCTTCATGCGCTTTACACCGATATGACCTCAACGGCAGTGCCACAAATAAGTTGGACTATCATTATCAACTCTGCATCTTTTGGCTTCAACATTATGAATATGTGTGTCACTACTATCGAGATTCAATAAGAATAGACCATTCTTCAAGGGTGCATGACCATAAAAGATATTACTCATATAAATAGAACAACCATTATTCTCTGATTTAAATGAATAACCATCTCGCATCAAACAAGATCCAGATATAATGTTCATGCTTAACGCTGGCACCAAATAACAATTATTTAGGTCTAATATTAATCCCGAAGGTAGATGTATAGGTAGCGTGCCGACCGCGATCACATCGACTTTGGAACCATTTCCCACGCGCATCGTCACCTCGTCCTTAGCCAATCTTTGCTTAATCTGTAGTCCCTGTTTCGAGTTGCAAATATTAGCAACAGAACCAGTATCAAATACCCAGGTGCTACTGCGAGCATTAGTAAGGTACACATCAATAACATGTATATCACATATACCTTTTTTCACCTTGCCATCCTTCTTATCCGCCAAATACTTGGGGCAGTTCCGCTTCCAGTGACCAGTCTGCTTGCAGTAGAAGCACTCAGTTTCAGGCTTAGGTCCAGACTTGGGTTTCTTCTCTTGAGCAACAACTTGCTTGCTGTTCTTCTTGAAGTTCCCCTTCTTCTTCCCTTTGCCTTTTTTCTTGAAACTAGTGGTCTTGTTGACCATCAACACTTGATGCTCCTTCTTGATTTCTACCTCCGCAGCTTTCAGCATCGCGAAGAGCTCAGGAATAGTCTTATTCATCCCTTGCATATTATAGTTCATCACGAAGGTCTTGTAGCTTGGTGGAAGTGATAGGAGAATTTTGTCAATGAGGCTATCATCCGGAAGATTAACTCCCAGTTGAATCAAGTGATTACAATACCCAGACATCTTGAGTATATGCTCACTGACAGAACTGTTCTCCTGCATCTTGCAGCTATAGAACTTATTGGAGACTTCATATCTCTCAATCCGGGCATTTGCTTGAAATATTAACTTCAACTCCTGGAACATCTCATATGCCCCATGACGTTCAAAACGTCGTTGAAGTCCCGGTTCTAAGCCGTAAAGCATGGCACATTGAACTATCGAGTAGTCATCAGCTTTGCTCTGCCAGACGTTCATAACATCTGGTGTTGCTCCAGCAGCAAGCCTGGCACCCAGTGGTGCTTACAGGACGTAATTCTTCTGTGCAGCAATGAGGATAATCCTCAAGTTATGGACCCAGTCCGTGTAATTGCTACCATCATCTTTCAACTTTGTTTCTCAAGGAACGCATTAAAATTCAACGGAACAACAGCACGGGCCATCTATCTACAATCAAACATACATAAGCAAGATACTTATTAGGTACTAAGTTCATGATAAATTTAGGTTCAATTAATCATATTACTTAAGAACTCCCACTTAGATAGATATCCCTCTAATCCTCTAAGTGATTACGTGATCCAAATTAACTAAACCATGTCCGATCATCACGTGAGATGGAGTAGTTTCATTGGTGAACATCACTATGTTGATCATATCTACTATATGATTCACGCTCGACCTTTCGGTCTCCGTGTTCTGAGGCCATATCTGTATATGCTTGGCTCGTCAAGTATAACCTGAGTATTCCGCGTGTGCAACTGTTTTGCACCCGCTGTATTTGAACGTAGAGCCTATCACACCCGATCATCACGTGGTGTCTCAGCACGAAGAACTTTTGCAATGGTGCATACTCAGGGAGAACACTTCTTGATAATTTAGTGAGAGATCATCTTATAATGCTACCGTCAATCAAAGCAAGATAACATGCATAAAAGATAAACATCACATGCAATCAATATAAGTGATATGATATGGCCATCATCATCTTGTGCTTGTGATCTCCATCTCCGAAGCACCGCCTTGATCACCATCGTCACTGGCGCGACACCTTGATCTCCATCGTAGTATCGTTGTCGTCTCGCCAATCTTATGCTTCCACGACTATCGCTACCGCTTAGTGATAAAGTAAAGCATTACAACGCGATTGCATTGCATACAATAAAGCGACAACCATATGGCTCCTGCCAGTTGCCGATAACTTGGTTACAAAACATGATCATCTCATACAATGAAATTTAGCATCATGTCTTGACCATATCACATCACAACATGCCCTGCAAAAACAAGTTAGACGTCCTCTACTTTGTTGTTGCAAGTTTTTACATGGCTGCTACGGGCTTAAGCAAGAACCAATCTTACCTACGCATCAAAACCACAACGATAGTTTGTCAAGTTGGTGCTGTTTTAACCTTCGCAAGGACCGGGCATAGCCACACTCAGTTCAACTAAAGTTGGAGAAACTATCACCCGCAAGCCACCTATGTGCAAAGCACGTCGGGAGAACCGGTCTCGCGTAAGCGTACGCGTAATGTCAGTCCGGGCCGCTTCGTCCAACAATACCGCCGAACCAAAGTATGACATGCTGGTAAGCAGTATGACTTATATCGCCCACAACTCACTTGTGTTCTACTCGTGCATATAACATCAACACATAAAACCTAGGCTCTGATACCACTGTTGTGGAACGTAGTAATTTCAAAAAAATTCCTACGCACACGCAAGATCATGGTGATGCATAGCAACGAGAGGGGAGAGTGTTGTCTACACCCTCGTAGACCGATAGTGGAAGCGTTATGACAACGCGGTTGATGTAGTCATACGTCTTCACGGCCCGACCGATCAAGCACCGAAACTACGGCACTTCCGAGTTCTAGCACACGTTCAGCTCGATGACGATCCCCGGACTCCGATCCAGCAAAGTGTCGGGGAAGAGTTCCGTCAGCACGACGGCGTGGTGACGATCTTGATGTACTAATGTCGCAGGGCTTCGCCTAAGCACTGATACAATATTATCGAGGACTATGGTGGAAGGGGGCACCGCACACGGTTAAGAATATGATCACGTGGATCAACTTGTGTCTCTATGGAGTGCCCCTGCCTCCGTATATAAAGGCTCAAGGGGGGGCGGCCAAGAGGAGGCGCGCTAGGAGGAGTCCTACTCCCTCCGGGAGTAGGACTCTCCCCCTTTCCTGGTTGGAATAGGATTCGTGGAGGGGGGAAAGAGGAGAGAGAGGAGGAAGGGGGTCGGCCCCCTCTCCTTGTCCTATTCGGACCAAGGGGGAGAGGCGCGCGGCCCATCTCTAGCCACCTCTCCTATCTTCCACTAAGGCC
The DNA here is from genome assembly GCF_002162155.2 of Triticum dicoccoides. Classification (NCBI taxonomy): domain Eukaryota; kingdom Viridiplantae; phylum Streptophyta; class Magnoliopsida; order Poales; family Poaceae; genus Triticum; species Triticum dicoccoides. Next base: position 660,749,907 of record NC_041388.1, on the reverse strand, counting down.
CACTAAGGCCCATATACCTCCCGGGGGGTTCCGGTAACCTCCCGGTACTCCGGTAAAATCCCGATTTCACCCGGAACACTTCCGATATCCAAACTTAGGCTTCCAATATATCAATCTTTATGTCTCGACCATTTCGAGACTCCTCGTCATGTCCGTGATCACATCCGGGACTCCGAACTCCTTCGGTACATCAAAACTCATAAACTCATAATATAATTGTCATCGAAACCTTAAGCGTGCGGACCCTACGGGTTCGAGAACAATGTAGACATGACCGAGACTCGTCTCCGGTCAATAACCAATAGCAGAACCCGGATGCTCATATTGGCTCCTACATATTCTACAAAGATCTTTATCGGCGGACCGCATAACAACATACTTTGTTTCCTTTGTCATCGGTATGTTACTTGCCCGAGATTCGATCGTCAGTATCCAATACCTAGTTCAATGTTGTTACCGGCAAGTCTCTTTACTTGTTCCGTAATACATCATCCCGCAACTAACTCATTAGTTAAAATGCTTGCAAGGCTTAAGTGATGTGCATTACCGAGAGGGCCCAGAGATACCTCTCCGACGATCGGAGTGACAAATCCTAATCTCAAAATACGCCAACCCAACATGTACCTTTGGAGACACCTATAGAGCACCTTTATAATCACCCAGTTACGTTGTGACGTTTGGTAGCACACAAAGTGTTCCTCCGGCACACGGGAGTTGCATAATCTCATAGTCATAGGAACATGTATAAGTCATGAAGAAAGCAATAGCAACATACTAAACGATCGGGTGCTAAGCTAATGAAATGGGTCATGTCAATCAGATCATTCAACTAATGATGTGATCCCGTTAATCAAATGACAACTCTTTGTCCATGGTTAGGAAACATAACCATCTTTGATTAACGAGCTAGTCAAGTAGAGGCATACTAGTGACACTCTGTTTGTCTATGTATTCACACATTTATTATGTTTCCGGTTAATACAATTCTAGCATGAATAATAAACTTTTATCATGATATAAGGAAATAAATAATAACTTTATTATTGCCTGTAGGGCATATTTCCTTCATGTTGCACTACCCAGACGAAAATTGGCCAGTGTCGGTATTACGTATGGCACAACCAAAGTCGACATAATATACACCCAAATCCTCTCTTTTGGAGCACTTTTCCCTCACCCCCCCTTGCTCTGTATTCGCACTCTCCCGATCTGACGCCACCGCTCTACCACTTTGGCTGCCGACCAGGCCTTGTCGGACATCAACCACCCGCCTTGTTTGCAAAAGTTCAGATTATGTTCATTGATACATCCACCGACCAGGCCTTTCTGGACATCCACGACAAAAAGCACTTTGGCCAAAAGTGCGTACTTTGTAGGCATGAATCAAGGGGACATCCATCGACCGACCAGGCCTTGCCGGACATCCACTGCCCTACAACTTTCATACGATCCATGAACACCATCTCAAACTCCGTCGTGAAGTACTGCCATGCGGTCGCATGGGTGGAAAGAGGGTGGCCACCGACGAGTCAATCATGGAGATCATAAGTTTTTTTCTTGTTGCTCAACATGTAGCTCAATTTATTGATTTACTCAACGGAGGGCAGGCCATTCATGTTGATGATCACCTTAGGGCATGTTTGGTTACATTGCCAATCCAGCCTAGCCCGACGAGCCTGGCTCTAGTGAGCCGGTTTGAGGGGATGTAGGCCAAAAAACCCGAGATGCACATAGTTTAGTTGTCTGCATGCCCCTAGTTGCACGAGACAACCATTTTTGACTCGGCATTTGGTTGCCTGCATTGCATTAGGCGCACATATCATATGGTGTTTGGTTGCAACCTGCATAAGGTGTTGTCACCACTTCTAACTAGTGGTGAGCTTACCACACACAATCTGAACATGTAGCGCCAGCTACTTAAACAAATGACAATTCATCCTAACTACTATCAAATAACAGTTGAAATTATTAAGAGCCATTGGCTAAATAGGGGATATATAGTTCATCGGTGTTGCTGCTATAAGATCTTCCTTTTCCTCTTCCTCTTCTTCTTCTTCTTCTTCTTCTTCTTGTTCTTCTTCTTCTTCTTCTTCTTCTTCTTCTTCTTCTTCTTCTTCTTCTTCTTCTTCTTCTTCTTCTTCTTCTTCTTCTTCTTCTTCTTCTTCTTCTTCTTCTTCTTCTTCTTCTTCTTCTTCTTCTTCTTCTTCTTCTTCTTCTTCTTCTTCTTCTTCTTCTTCTTCTTCTTCTTCTTCTTCTTCTTCTTCTTCTTCTTCTTCTTCTTCTTCTTCTTCTTCTTCTTCTTCTTCTTCTTCTTCTTCTTCTTCTTCTTCTGCT
>NC_041388.1:660728789-660747197 GCF_002162155.2 Triticum dicoccoides | reverse complement strand
TGCTTCTGCTTCTGCTTCTGCTTCTGCTTCTGCTTCTGCTACTGCTGCTACTGCTTCTTCTTCTTCTTCTTCTTCCATCTTCTTAAAATCCTGCACTGACCTCTGTTAAGCCACATTGCCTCTGCCCACTCCAACCTTTTGTTCTTCCAAGCATCATTGTCAAATGCCTCCACACCATGGCCGGAGCTAACAACATCGTCAGGCTCGACCTCTTCCTCCTCAGGCACATGTTCATCAAAGCCCCACTGAAGGATCCAGTTATGCAGAATGCAACAAGCAAGAACTAACTTAACCTGAGTGGAGTATGGGTGGAATGGCTTCTTTATCCAGGATCTTAAACCTATTCTTCAGAGCTCCGAATGCCCTCTCAACAGTTACTCTAAGGCTGAGTGTCTGAGATTAAACAACTCTTGTGCAGTCCTAGGATAGTTCCTACCAGAGAACTCATTGAGATGGTACCTGGTTTTTCTGAAGGGTGGAAGAATACCCGGCCGACATGCATAGCCAGCATCTCCAAGGTAGAACTTGCCATCGGGGATGTTGATCCCATCAGGTCGACTCATGCTGTCACTGAGAATGTTAGAATCATGCGCTGACCCCTCCCAGCCAGCCAGCACATATGTGAACTTAAGATCAAAGTCAACAACAACAAGCACATTCTGGCTTGTGTAGTGCTTCCTCCCCCTGTATGCTGCAGACTGTGACCTAGGAACTCTAGCAGTGACATGAGTACCATCTATTGCCCCAATGCAATCCTGAAAATGGCATCACAAGCATGTGTTAGTGCTCAACTTGAACAATACAAGCATATCAAGCCATGAAAAATGTATATTTTCAATGCTCACCTCGAAGTATGGATACCATCTTGGGCTTCCGCGAATCTTGGGTGGAGTCTGACCAGATGGTCTCCTGATCATCTCTCCTCTAAGCTCCCCAATAGCAAAAAGCACCTGCTTGAAGTACCTAGAGATGGTCCCCATTGATCTCCTGAACATGTTGTGAATGACCCTGAACCTCTGGTTATGGCCAACAACATGGAGGAACATGACCACTTGCTCTTCAACACTAGTGTAGATGCTATCTTGTAGCAGCCCCCCTACTCCTGAAGGTCTCGACAAGCCTGGCAAATGGTGCTCTTTTCATTCGAAGCATCCACAGAGCCTCGATGTCATTGCAGTTGTAGATGTAGTTCAGATTTTGGATCCTCTCCTGTTCCCAGAGAAACAATGGACCATAGCAGATCAAAGGTCTCCCAGCACGACGAACAACTCTATAGTGCATGAACATGACCCATGCCTGAATCACACTAATCAGTGTTGCTGCCTGGATTATCAGCCTCATTCTTGTGTCCATAACCTAGTCCAATCGATGGTTCATTCAGTGGGAAATCGATCCTACACCTAGCCTAACGGCCTAACAACCGAGCTAACAAAGGGGGAGGGGTGCTGCTTACCATCATCGGAGACGAGGACGGTGTAGGGGGAGTGATACGTCCTGAACGTATCTATAATTATTATCTACTGTTTTGGATGTTTATGGGCTTTATTATACACTTTTATATCATTTTTGGGACTAACCTATTAACCCAGATCCTAGTGCAAGTTTCTGTTTTTACCTTGTTTTAGGGTTTCGAAGAAAAGGAAAATCAAACGGAGTCCAAATGACCTGAAACTTCACGGAACCTATTTTTGGATCAGAAGAAGCCCAGAAGACTTGGAGTCTATGTAAGGGGAGCTTCGAGGAGGCCACGAGGTAGGGGGCGCGCCCACCACCCTGGGCGCGCCCTCCACCCTCGTGGGCCCCTCGTGGCCCACCCGACGTACTTCTTCCACCTATATATCTCCATATACCCTAAAAACATCCGTGAGCACAATAGATCGGGAGTTCCGCCGCCAGAAGCCTCCGTAGCCACCGAAAACCAATCTAGACCCGTTCTGGCACCCTCCCGGAGGGGGCAATCACTCTCCGGTGGCCATCTTCATCATCCCAGTGCTCTCTATGACGAGGAGGGAGTAGTTCTCCCTCGGGGCTGAGGGTATGTACCAGTAGCTATGTGTTTGATCTATCTCTCTCGTGTTCTTGATTTGGCACGATCTTGATGTATCGCGAGCTTTGCTATTATAGTTGGATCCTATGTTTATCCTCCCCCTCTTCTCTCTTGTAATGAATTGAGTTTCCCCTTTGAAGTAATCTTATCGGATTGAGTCTTTAAAGATTTGAGAACACTTGATGTATGTCTTGTCGTGCGTATCTGTGGTGACAATGGGATACCACATGATTCACTTGATGTATGATTTGGTGATCAACTTGCGTGTTCCGCCCATGAACCTATGCATAGGGGTTGGCACACATTTTCGTCGTGATTCTCCGGTAGAAACTTTGGGGCACTCTTTGAGGTTCTATGTGTTGGTTGAATAGATGAATATGAGATTGTGTGATGCATATCGTATAATCATACCCACGGATACTTGAGTTGACATTGGAGTATCTAGGTGACATTAGGGTTTTGGTTGATTTGTGTCTTAAGGTGTTATTATAGTATGAACTCTAGGGATGTTTGTGACACTTATAGGAATAGCCCAATGGATTGATTGGAAAGAATAACTTTGAGGTGGTTTCGTACCCTACCATAATCTCTTTGTTTGTTCTCCGCTATTAGTGACTTTGGAGTGACTCTTTGTTGCATGTTAAGGGATAGTTATGTGATCCAATTATGTTAGTATTGTTGAGAGGACTTGCACTAGTGAAAGTATGAACCCTAGGCCTTGTTTCAACGCATTGCAATATCGTTTACGCTCACTTTTATCATTAGTTACCTTGCTATTTTTATATTTTCAGATTACATACCTTTATGTACCATCCATATTGCACTTGTATCACCATCTCTTCGCCGAACTAGTGCACCTATACAATTTACCATTGTATTGGGTGTGTTGGGGACACAAGAGACTCTTTGTTATTTGGTTGCAGCGTTGCTTGAGAGAGACCATATTCATCCTACGCCTCCTACGGATTGCTAAACCTTAGGTCATCCACTTCAGGGAAATTTGCTACTGTCCTACAAACGTCTGCACTTGGAGGCCCAACAACGTCTACAAGAAGAAGGTTGTGTAGTAGACATCAAGCTCTTTTCTGGCACCGTTGCCGGGGAGGCAAGGAAAGCGGCACTAACACCCCGTCAACTAAGCTCTTTTCTGGCGCCGTTGCCGGGGAGGTGAGTGCTTGAAGGTATATCTTTAGGTCTTGCAATCGAGTCTTAGTTTCTTGTTTTATCACTAGTTTAGTTTATGAAAGAAAACTATAAAAATGGAATTGAGTTTGTCTCATACGCTTCACCTTTTTAATATCTTTCGTGAGTATGATGGAAAGGATAATTGTGCTCAAGTGCTAGAAGAAGAAATCTATAAAATGTTTGGCACTAAATATTTGAATGATGAGCATGATTGCAATATTGTTAGTATGAATTCCTTGAATATCCATGATGCTAATGATATGCAAAGCCACAAGCTTGGGGAAGCTATGTTTGATGAAGATGATATTTTTTGTCCCCCAAGTTTTGATGAGCAAATTTATTATGATGAAAGCATGCCTCCTATCTACGATGATTATTGTGATGACACGTATGCTTTAAAGAATAATGATAACCATGAAACTTGTCATCTTGATCTTAATTTTCAATCACATGATAATTATTTTGTTGAGTTTGCTCCCACTATCATTTGTGAGAAGAATTTTGCATATGTGGAGAGTAATAAAAATTCTATGCTTGTAGATCATGAAAAGAATGCTTTAGGTGCTGTTTATATTGTTGAATTCATTCATGATTCTACTGAAAATTATTATGAGGGAGGAATATATGCTTGTAGGAATTGCAATAATATCAAGTTTCCTCTTTATGTGCTTAAAATCTTGAAGTTATGCTTGTTTTGCCTTCCTATGCTAGTTGATTATTGTTCCCATAAGTTGTTTGCTCACAAAATCCCTATGCATAGGAAGTGGATTAGACTTAAATGTGCTAGTCATCTTCTTCAAGATTCTCTCTTTATGTTACAATTCTTATCTTTTATGTGAACATCGTTGAAATCATCATGCCTAGCTAGGGGCGTTAAACGATAGTGCTTATTGGGAGGCAATCCAATTTTATTTTTGTTCCTTGCTTTTTGCTCCTGTTTAGTAATTAATAATTCATCTAGACTCAGCTTATATGTTGTTTTATGTTTTAATTAGTGTTTGTGCCAAGTAGAACCTTTGGGAAGACTTGGGGGAAAGTTTTGATATCTTGCTGTAAAAAACAGAAACTTTAGCGCTCACGATAATTTCTGCCATTTTATATTGGAGAGTGATATTTAGTTAATTATTTTTGAATATGATTAACAGATAAATTCCTCAGGTCCAGCAATTTATTTGAGAATTTTATGAGTTCCAGAAGTATACATTTGATCCAGATTACTACAGACTGTTCTGGTTTTGACAGATTCTGTTTTTCATGTGTTTTTTACTTATTTTGATGAAACTATGGCTAGTAAAATAGTTTATAAACCATAGATAAGTTGGAATACAGTAGGTTTAACACAAATATAAATAAAGAATGAGTTCATTACATTACCCTGAAGTGGTGATTTATTTTCTTATACTAACGGAGCTTACGAGTTTTCTGTTAAGTTTTGTGTTGTGAAGTTTTCAAGTTTTGGGTAAAGATTCGATGGACTATGGAATAAGGAGTGGAAAGATACTAAGCTTGGGGATTCCCAAGGCACCCCAAGTTAATATTAAAGGATAGCCAAGAGCCTAAGCTTGGGGATGCCCCGGAAGGCATCCCCTCTTTCGTCTTCGTTCATCGGTAACTTTACTTGGAGCTATATTTTTATTCACCACATGATATGTGTTTTTCTTGGAGCGTCAATTTATTTTGTTAGGATTTGCTTGCTGTTATTTAGAACAATGTTTTGCATCTTTTATTTCAATAAAAGTGGCATTGATAGCCTTTACTATGCCTATTTTAGAAGTCCACATGTTGCTGTTTGAAAACAGAAAGTTTACCGCTGTTGCAATAATTCCCTAGAAAAGTCAGAATGTGATAAAATATTGGAACCTTTTGCATATTAAGATCTGATAAATTTACTACAGTGGGAATTTTTTTTCATAATTTTTGGAGCTAGGTAAGTATGGATGTTGCAGCATTCTTTACAGACTATCCTGTTTAGGCAGATTGTTGTTATGTTTGCATTGTTTGCATATGTTTGCTTCTTTAATGATTTTATTTGAGGATAGGACTATTAAATATGCAGAGGAATTTAGTATTCAATGTTGAATAATAATTTTAGTGATTTGCTACAGTAGAGTATGATAAAGTTTTTTCAATGGTTTATACTAACTTATCTCACGAGTCCTTGTCGAGTTTTATGTGGATGAAGCTTTTGAGATTTAGGGAGACCGCGACATGAGAGGAATTAAGGAGAGGCAAAATCTCAAGCTTGGGGATGACCAAGGCACCCCAAGATAATATTTCAATAAGTCTCAAGCATCTAAGCTTGGGGATGCCCCGGTTGGCATCCCACCTTTCTTCTTCAACAACTATCGGTTATTATCGGTTGATCCTAAGTTTTTGCTTCTTCACATGATGTTTTCTATTCTTAGATGTCATTTTATTTTGTTTTTCTTGCTGTTTGAATAAAGTATCAAGATCTGAAATTATTAAATGTTAGAGAGTCTTCACATAGTTGCATAATTATTCAACTACTCATTGATCTTCATTTATATCTTTCGGAGTAGTTTGTCATTTGCTCTAGTGCTTCACTTATATCTTTTAGAGCATGGTGGTAGTTTTATTTTGAAGAAATATATGAACTCTCATGCTTCACTTAGATTATTTTGAGAGTCTTAATAACATTGTAATTTGCTTAAAATCCTAATATGCTAGGTATACAAGATTAATAATAAAATTCTCTTATGAGTGTGTTGAATACTAAGAGAAGTTTGATGCTTGATGATTGTTTTGAGATATGGGGGTAATAATATCAAATTCATGCTAGTTGAGTAGTTGTGAAATTGAGAAATGCTTGTGTTGAAGTTTGCAAGTCCCGTAGCATGCACGTATGGTGAACTGTTATGTGATGAAGTCGGAGCATGATTTATTTATTGATTGCCTTCCTTATGAGTGGCGGTCGGGTACGAGCGATGGTCTTTTCCTACCAATCTATCCCCCTAGGAGCATGCGCGTTGTACTTTGTTTCGATAACTAATAGATTTTTGCAATAAGTATGTGAGTTCTTTATGACTAATGTTGAGTCCATGGATTATAAGCACTCTCACCCTTCCACCATTGCTAGCCTCTCTAGTACCGCGCAACTTTCGCCGGTGCCATAAACCCACCATATACCTTCCTCAAAACAGCCACCATACCTACCTATTATGGCATTTCCATAGCCATTCCGAGATATATTGCAATGCAACTTTCCACTATTCTGTTATTATGACACGCTTCATCATTGTCATATTGTTTTGCATGATCATGTAGTTGACATCGTATTTGTGGCAAGGCCACCATTCATAATTCTTTAATACATGTCACTCATGCATCATTGCACATCTCGGTACACCGCCGGAGGCATTCATATAGAGTCATATCTTGTTCTAAGTATCGAGTTGTAATTCTTGAGTTGTAAGAAAAATAAAAGTGTGATGATCATCATTATTAGAGCATTGTCCCAGTGAGGAAAGGATGATGGAGACTATGATTCCCCCACAAGTCGGGATGAGACTCTGGACGAAAATAAATAAATAAAAGAGGCCAAAGAAGCCCAAATAAAAAAAGAGAAAAGAGGCCATAAAGAAAAGAGAAGGCCCAAATAAAAAAATAAAAAAATGAGAGAAAAAGAGAGAAGGGGCAATGCTATTATCCTTTTACCACACTTGTGCTTCAAAGTAGCACCATGATCCTCAGGATAGAGAGTCTCCTATGTTGTCACTTTCATATACTAGTGGGAATCTTTCATTATAGAACTTGGCTTGTATATTCCAATGATGGGCTTCCTCAAAATGCCCTAGGTCTTCGTGAGCAAGCGAGTTGGATGCACACCCACTTAGTTTCTTTTTGAGCTTTCATACACTTATAGCTCTAGTGCATCCGTTGCATGGAAATCCCTACTCACTCACATTGATATCTATTGATGGGCATCTCCATAGCCCGTTGATATGCCTAGTTGATGTGAGACTATCTTCTCCTTTTTGTCTCCTCCACAACCACCACTCTATTCCACCTATAGTGCTATATCCATGGCTCACGCTCATGTATTGCGTGAAGATTGAAAAAGTTTGAGAACATCAAAAGTATGAAACAATTGCTTGGCTTGTCATCGGGGTTGTGCATGATTTAAATATTTTGTGTGGTGAAGATAGAGCGTAGCCAGACTATATGATTTTGTAGGGATAGCTTTCTTTGGCCATGTTATTTTGAGAAGGCATGATTGCTTGGTTAGTATGCTTGAAGTATTATTATTTCTATGTCAATATGAACTTTTGTCTTGAATCTTATGGATCTGAATATTCATACCACAATTAAGAAGAATCACATTGAAATTATGCCAAGTAGCACACCGCATCAAAAATTCTGTTTTTATCATTTACCTACTCGAGGGCAAGCAGGAATTAAGCTTGGGGATGCTGATACGTCTCCAATGTATCTATAATTTTTGATTGCTCCATGCTATATTATCTACTGTTTTGGATGTTTATGGGCTTTATTATACACTTTTATATCATTTTTTGGACTAACCTATTAACCCAGAGCCCAGTGCCAGTTTATGTTTTTACCTTGTTTTAGGGTTTCGAAGAAAAGGAAAATCAAACGGAGTCCAAATGACCTGAAACTTCACGGAACCTTTTTTTGGATCAGAAGAAGCCCAGAAGACTTGGAGTCCACGTAAGGGAAGCTTCGAGGAGGCCACGAGGTAGGGGGGCGCGCCCTCCACCCTCGTGGTCCCCCCGACATACTTCTTCCACCTATATATATCCATATACCCTAAAAACATCCGTGAGCACAATAGATCGGGAGTTCCGCCGCCAGAAGCCTCCGTAGCCACCGAAAACCAATCTAGACCTGTTCCGGCACCCTGCCGAAGGGGGCAATCCCTCTCTGGTGGCCATCTTCATCATCCCGGTGCTCTCTATGACGAGGAGGGAGTAGTTCTCCCTCAGGGCTGAGGGTATGTACCAGTAGCTATGCGTTTGATCTCTATCTCTCTCTCTCGTGTTCTTGATTTGGCACGATCTTGATGTATCGCGAGCTTTGCTATTATAGTTGGATCCTATGTTTCTCCTCCCCCTCTTCTCTCTTGCAATGAATTGAGTTTCCCCTTTGAACTAATCTTATCGGATTGAGTCTTTAAAGATTTGAGAACACTTGATGTATGTCTTGTCGTGCGTATCTGTGGTGACAATGGGATACCACGTGATTCACTTGATGTATGTTTTGGTGATCAACTTGCGGGTTCTGCCCATGAACCTATGCATAGGGGTTGGCACACGTTTTCGTCGTGATTCTCCGGTAGAAAGTTTGGGGCACTCTTTGAGGTTCTATGTGTTGGTTGAATAGATGAATATGAGATTGTGTGATGCATATCGTATAATCATACCCACGGATACTTGAGGTGACATTGGAGTATCTAGGTGACATTAGGGTTTTGGTTGATTTGTGTCTTAAGGTGTTATTCTAGTACGAACTCTAGGGCTGTTTGTGACACTTATAGGAATAGCCCAACAGATTGATTGGAAAGAATAAATTTGAGGTGGTTTCGTACCCTACCATAATCTTTTTGTTTGTTCTCCGCTATTAGTGACTTTGGAGTGACTCTTTATTGCATGTTGAGGGATAGTTATGTGATCCAATTATGTTAGTATTTTTTAGAGGACTTGCACTAGTGAAAGTATGAACCCTAGGCCTTGTTTCAACGCATTGCAATACCGTTTAATCTCACTTTTACCATTAGTTACCTTGCTGTTTTTATATTTTCAGATTACAAATACCTTTATCTACCATCCATATTGCACTTGTATCACCATCTCTTCGCCGAACTAGTGCACCTATACAATTTACCATTGTATTGGGTGTGTTGGGGACACAAGAGACCCTTTGTTATTTGGTTGCAGGGTTGCTTGAGAGAGACCATCTTCATCCTACGCCTCCTATGGATTGATAAACCTTAGGTCATCCACTTGAGGGAAATTTTTCTACTGTACTACAAACCTCTGCACTTGGAGGCCCAACAACGTCTACAAGAAGAAGGTTGTGTAGTAGACATCAGGGAGCCATGGCACAGACAAGGTTGATCAAACGGTGGCCAACAGCAAGGGGAGCACCAGATCCACCGCAAACGCTGCCGCCTCTTCCGCCGCTGCCACCTCTAGCATAGATCTGAAATCGCAGTCGACGCCGTGATACGTCTCTGTCATATCTACTTTTCCAAACACTTTTGCCCTTGTTTTTGACTCTAACTTGTATGATTTGAATGGAACTAACCCGGACTGACGCTGTTTTCAGCAGAATTGCCATGATGTTGTTTTATGTGCAGAAAACAAATATTCTCGGAATGACCTGAAACTCCAGGGAACATCTTAGAAAAAACAATAAAAAATCCTCGCCAAAGATGAAGACTAAGGGGCCCACACCCTTTCCACGAGGGTGGGGGGTGCCCCCCCCTAGGGCGCGCCCCCTACCTCATGGGGCCCCTGGAAACCCTCCGACGCCAACTCCAACTCTATATATTCACTTTCAGAGATAAAAAAATAAGAGAGAAGAAATCATCACGTTTTACGATACAGAGCCGCTGCCAAGCCCTAAAACCTCTTGGGAGGGCTGATCTGGAGTCCATTCGGGGCTCCGGAGAGGGGGATTCGTCGCCGTCGTCATCATCAACCATCCTCCATCACCAATTTCATGATGCTCACCGCTGTGCGTGAGTAATTCCATCGTAGGCTAGCTGGATGGTGATGGGTTGGATGAGATTTATCATGTTATCGAGTTAGTTTTGTTAGGGTTTGATCCCTAGTATCCATTATGTTCTGAGATTGATGTTGCTATGACTTTGCCATGCTTAATGCTTGTCACTAGGGCCCGAGTGCCATGATTTCAGATATGAACCTATTATGTTTTCATGAATATATGTGAGTTCTTGATCCTATCTTGCAAGTCTATAGTCACCTACTATGTGTCATGATCCGGCAACCCCGAAGTGACAATAATCGGGACCACTCCCGGTGATGACCGTAGTTTGAGGAGTTCATGTATTCACTATGTGCTAATGCTTTGTTCCGGTTCTCTATTAAAAGGAGGCCTTAATATCCCTAAGTTTCCAATAGGACCCCGCTGCCACGGGAGGGTAGGACAAAACATGTCATGCAAGTTCTTTTCCATAAGCACGTATGACTATATACGGAATACATGCCTACATTACATTGATGAATTGGAGCTAGTTCTGTGTCACCCTATGTTATGACTGTTACATGATGAACCGCATCCGGCATAATTATCCATCACTGATCCGGTGCCCACGAGTTTTCCATATACTGGTTCTTGCTTATTTACTTTTCCGCCGCTACTGTTGCAATCATTACAAAATACCAAAAACATTACTTTTGCTGTCTTTACTTTTGTTGCTGCTACCGCCACTATCATATTACTTTGCTACTAAACACTTTGCTGCAGATATTAAGTTTCCAGGTGTGGTTGAATTGACAACTCAGCTGCTAATACTTGAGAATATTCTTTGGCTCCCCTTGTGTCGAATCAATAAATTTGGGTTGAATACTACCCTCGAAAGCTGTTGCAATCCCCTATACTTGTGGGTCATCAAGACTAATTTCCGGCGCTGTTGCCGGGGAGCATAGCTCTATTCTTTGAGTCACTTGGGATTTATATCTTCTTATCATTATGAAGAACTTGAGAGATCTAAAACCAAGATCTATCCCTCAACTATGAGGGCAGGTAAGGAACTGCCATCTAGCTCGGCACTTGATTCACCTTCTGTTATGAGTAAGCTAGCGACACCTACACCTGCTTCTGCTATTCGTTCTGATATGTCGCATGTTATTGATGATGTCACTTCTGCTATGCATGATACTTATGATGAAACTGCTTCTATGCCTGATACTACTGTTCCCCTTGGTGAATTTCTTAATGAACAAATAGCTAGGGCTAGAGAAAAAGAAATTATTGAATATGAATACGATGATGATAGTGATGATGAAAATATGCCTGTTATTCCTGAGGGCTATCTTTTTGATAAGGAATCTTCTGCCACTATTTTTGCTTGCAAAGATAGATATGAGCTTAAGATGTTATTAATTAAATGGAGCAAAGAATCACTTAGAGATAAAATGAGACCCGACCCTGCTTTTGCTACTTCACCTATATGTGTTCCTGATAAGGATTATGAATTCTCTGTTAATCCTGATATAATTACTTTGGTTGAATCTGATCCGTTTTATGGCTATGAATCTGAAACTGTTGTGGCACATCTTAGTAAGTTAAATGATATAGCTGCCCTGTTTACTAATGATGAGAGATCGCGTTACTTTTATATACTCAAAATATTTCCATTCTCATTAAAGGGTGATGCTAAGATATGGTTTAATTCTCTTGATCCTGGTTGTGTGAGTAGTCCCCAGGATATGATTTATTACTTCTTTGCTAAATATTTCCCTGCTCATAAGAAACAAGCTGCTTTGAGGGAAATATACAACTTTGTGCAAATTAAAGAAGAGAGTCTCCCACAAGCTTGGGGGAGGCTTCTCAAGTTACTTAATGCTTTGCCTGATCATCCTCTTAAGGAACCCGAAATACTTGATATCTTTTATAATGGACTAACCGATGCTTCCAGAGATTACCTGGATAGTTGTGCTGGTTCTCTTTTCAGGGAAAGAACACCGGATGAAGCTGAAATTCTATTGAATAATATGTTGACAAATGAAAATAATTGGGCACCTCCTGAGCCAGCTCCTGAGCCAACTCCTGCTCCAATTGCTGAGTCTATTACTAAACCAACTCCGAAGAAGAGAGGTGTTCTATTTCTCAGTCCCGAAGATATGCAAGAGGCAAAGAAATCTATGAAAGAAAAAGGTATTAAAGCTGAAGACGTTAAGAATTTACCTCCTATTGAAGAAATACATGGTCTTAATTCACCGCCTGTTGAAGAAACTTATGATCTCAATTCTTTATTTATTGAAGAACCTCCTGACCCCGATATCCCGACACAGGTAGTAAAGGTAAATTCTCTCTATAGATATGATAAAGCTGAAGTTCCTCCTACTAAAATTGCTAGTCAGTGCCTGGACGAGTTTGATAACTTTATGTATAAGCAAGACGACTTCAATGCTTATTTTGGTAGACAATTAAAAGAAAATGCTTATATGATTAGACGCTTGGGTGATTACATGGCTGATATTAAAGGTGAACTTAAACTTGTTAGCAAATATGCTTCTATGGTTACCACTCAAGTAGAACAAGTACTTAAAGCTCAAAAAGAAGCGCTTGATGAAATGAATAGTAAGAAAAATGATTATGCTGTTAGAGTGGCTACTAGAACTGGTAGAATGACTCAGGAATCTTTGTATCCTGAAGGCCACCCTAAGAGAATCGAGCAAGATTCTCAAAGAAATAATATCGATGTTCCTAGTTCTTCTAAAAAGAAGAAAAAGAAAAATGATAGAACTGTGCAAACTTCTAGTGAACCTATTGCTGAACCACCTGATAATCCAAATGATATATCTATGCCTGATCACTAGTAGAAAACAGGGCTTTGGTCCAGGCCGGGTCAGCCCATTAGTCCCGGTTCAGTCCAGAACCGGGACCAATGGGGGCATTGGTCCCGGTTCGTGAGCCCAGGGGGCCGGCCGGGCCACGTGGGCCATTGGTCCCGGTTCATCTGGACCTTTTGGTCCCGGTTGGTGGGATGAACCGGGACCAATGGGCCTCGCTCCTGGCCCACCACCATTGGTCCCGGTTGGTGGCTTGAACTGGGACCAAAGGCTCCCCTTTAGTCCCGGTTCATGTCACCAACCGGGACCAATGAGGTGCCTATATATACCCCTCGCTCGCGAGCAGAGCACCCCAATGCTTTGTTTTTCTCTGGCCGAGGGGGAGAGGGCTTGGTGGTGCTCTAGCCACCTCCTATGCACACAAGGTGTTCGATGGAATGCCCGAGCCACACTACTTAAGCTTTCTCCTCTCCAAGCTCGACCTCCAAGCTCCATTTTCCATAATATTTGTCTAGGTTTAGCGGTCCGTCACGCCCCGTCCCCGTCTTCACCGCTGTCGATCACCCACGCCGAGCTCATCGCCGGCACCACTGTGGCGAGCCTCTTGTTCTTATCTTCTTTCTGAAAGGAAAAATATTCTTACTTGTATGTTTACATAGATACTTGTATTATTTTCTTACTTTTATTATTGCATCTTATATAGTGCGATGGTTTTGGTATCCGCCCCCGTCGGCCCTCGTCCTATCTATGATTCGGATGTGGTATATATATTATCTTTATAACTATTGGTTCATTTATTGTTTATGAAAATTATGCCGACCAACGTGACATAGATTTTATTTATGTAGGATGTATGTGAATCGAAAATGCCAACCGACCCTATTGTCGAGAGGTTAAATTTAGTTGAAGAAGAAAACAATTTGTTGAAGGAAAAAATAAAAAAAATGAGGAGGAGAAGATGATATTGGAGTTGCATGTTGCAGATGTCGTCAATGATCACAAGATCAAGATGGATGCAATGCGCTTGAAGATTAGAAAGATTAGAAAATATGCCATTCATACCGAGGCTTGGTATCATTATGCCGTTGGATCAATTGTTACCTTGGTTGTGATTATGATCGCATTTGTTTTTGCATTGAAATGTTTTACATAGTTTCAATGTATGGTTTAATTAATTAGATGCTCTGGAGAGCTATATGTTGTTAGATGAGAACTATGTATGCACTTTGGTTTTAATGTGATGATGAACTTCTATTAATTTGGACACTTAATTATATATAATGCACGCAGATGAACCGACAATGGATGTACAGTGACAGACACACCTGCGAGTACATTAAGGGCGTGCATGAGTTTCTCGATGCGGCTGAGGCAAACAAGAAGAATGGTTTTATGTGTTTTCCATGCACTGAATGTGGGAATACGAGGTCTTACTCTAACCGGAAAATCCTTCACTCCCACCTGCTTTACAAGGGTTTCATGCCACACTATAATGTTTGGACGAGGCACGGAGAAATAGGGGTTATGATGGAAGACGGCGAAGAAGAAGAGTATGATGACAACTATGTGCCCCCTGAATACGATGATGCTACAACGGGGGGAGCTGGTGAAGATCAAGAGGACCAGACGATGTGCCCACTGATGCTGCAATGGGTGAAGTTGCTGAAGATCAAGAGGAACCAGACAATGTGCCCGATGATGATGATCTCTGCCGGGTCATTGTCGATGCAAGGACGCAATGCGAAAGTCAAAAGGAGAAGCTGAAGTTCGATCGCATGTTAGAGGATCACAAAAAAGGGTTATACCCCAATTGCGAAGATGGCAACACAAAGCTCGGTACCATATTGGAATTGCTGCAGTGGAAGGCAGAGAATGCTGTGGCTGACAAAGGACTTGAGAAGCTACTGAAAATATTGAAGAAGAAGCTCCCAAAGGATAACGAATTGCCCGACAGTACATACGCAGCAAATAAGGTCATATGCCCTCTAGGATTAGAGGTGGAGAAGATACATGCATGCCCTAAGGACTGCATCCTCTACCGTGGTGCATACAAGGATCTGAACGCATGCCCGGTATGCGGTGCACTGCGGTATAAGATCAGACGAGATGACCCTGGTGATGTTTACGGCGAGCCCCCCAGGAAGAGGGTTCCTGTGAAGGTGATGTGGTATGCTCCTATAATACCATGGTTGAAACGTCTGTTCAGAAACGAAGAGCATGCCAAGTTGATGCGATGGCACAATGAGAACCGAAAGAAAGATGGGAAGTTGAGAGCACCCGCTGACGGGTCGCAGTGGAGAAAAATCGAGAGAAAGTACTAGGATGAGTTTGCAGAGGACCCAAGGAATGTATGGTTTGCTTTAAGCGCGGATGGCATTAATCCTTTCGGGGAGCAGAGCAGCAATCACAGCCAAGGTTGTCAGAATCGCGATTCTGTTATATGATTCTACGACTTTACGATCCAAACTAACCCCTATGATTCTACGATTTTAGTTCATAGAATGTACATTTCTACGATCCTGATAGTGAAGATTCTATGATTTGCGATCTTACCATCGGAGCTCCGATCTGATTCAAAATCGCGATTCTGACAACCTTGATCACAGCACCTGGCCCGTGACTCTATGTATGTATAACCTTCCTCCTTGGATGTGCATGAAGCGGAAGTTCGTTATGATGCCAGTTCTCATCCAAGGCCCTAAGCAACCCGGCAACGACATTGATGTGTACCTAAGGTCATTAGTTGAAGAACTTTTACAGCTGTGGAATGGAAACGGTGTACGTACGTGGGATGAGCACACACAGGAGGAATTTAACCTTAAGGCGTTGATGTTCATGACCATCAACGATTGGCCCGCTCTCAGTAACCTTTCAGGACAGACAAACAAAGGATACCACGCATACATGCATTGTTTAGATGACACTGAAAGTATATACCTGGACAAATGCAGGAAGAATGTGTACCTGGGCCATCTTCGATTTCTTCCGACCAACCATCAATGTCGAAAGAAAGGCAAGCATTTCAAAGGCGAGGCAGATCACCGGAAGAAGCCCGCCATGCATACCGGTGATCACGTACTTGCTATGGTCAATGATTTACACTACGTAATCTTTGGAAAGGGTCCCGGTGGACTAGCTGTTCCGAATGACGCTGAGGGACACACACCCAAGTGGAAGAAGAAATCTATATTTTGGGACCTACCCTACTGGAAAGACCTAGAGGTCCGCTCTTCAATCGACGTGATGCACGTGACGAAGAACCTTTGCGTGAACCTGCTAGGCTTCTTGGGCGTGTATGGGAAGACAAATGATACACCTGAGGCACGAGAGGACCTGCAACGTTTGCACGAAAAACACGGCATGCCTCTGAAGCAGTATAAAGGTCATGCCAGCTACGCTCTTACGAAAGAAGAGAAAGAAATCTTCTTTTAATGCCTGCTCAGTATGAAGGTCACGACTGGCTTCTCGTCGAATATAAATATGCCAAAGAAAAAGTTTCAGAACCTAAAGTCTCATGACTGCCACATGATTATGACGCAACTGCTTCCGGTTGCATTGAGGGGGCTTCTACCGAAAAACGTCCGATTAGCCATTGTGAAGCTATGTGCATTCCACAATGCAATCTCTCAAAAGGTGATCAATCCAAAAATCGTACCAAGGCTAAGGAGTGATGTGGCGCAATGTCTTGTCAGTTTTGAGCTGGTGTTCCCACAATCCTTCTTAAATATCATGACGCACGTCCTAGTTCATCTAGTCGACGAGATTGTCATCCTGGGGCCTGTATTTCTACACAATATGTTCCCCTTTTAGAGGTTCATGGGAGTCCTAAAGAAATATGTCCGTAACCATGCTAGGCCAGAAGGAAGCATCTCCATGGGCCATCAAACAGAGGATGTTATCGGGTTTTGTGTTGACTTCATTCCTGGCCTTAAGAAGATAGGTCTCCCTAAATCGCGGTATGAGGGGAGACTGACTGGAAAAGGCACTCTTGGAAGAGACTCAATAATATGCAGGGACGGATATTCTTGGTCTCAAGCACACTACACAGTTCTACAGAACTCTTGGTGACCCCGTATGTCGATGAACACAAGAACAGTCTGCGCTCCAAACACCCATAGCAGTGCGATGACTGGATTACATGTGAACACATTAGGACTTTCAGCAGTTGGTTGGAAACACGTCTCAGAGGTGACAACACTATTTGTGATGAGTTGTACTTGTTGTCCAGGGGACCATCTTTGACTGTATTGACTTACAAAGGATACAGATAAATGGGAATACATTTTACACGATCGCCCAAGATCAAAAGAGCACCAACCAAAACAGCGGTGTCCGCTTTGATGCAGCAACCGAGAGCGGAAAGGGCACATATTATGGTTACATAGTGGACATATGGGAACTTGACTATGAACCTGATTTTAAGGTCCCTTTGTTTAAGTGCAAATGGGTCAATCTGTCTGGCAGCGGGGTACAGGTAGACCCACAGTACGGAATGACAACAATGGATCTGAAAAATCTTGGGTACACTGACGAACCGTTCGTCCTAGCCAATGATGTGGCACAGGTTATCTATGTGAAGGACATGTCTACCAAACCGAGAAAAAGATAAGATAAGGAAGCGAATACATCATACGATGAGCCAAAGCGCCACATAGTTCTTTCAGGAAAAAGGGACATCCTGGGAGTGGACGGCAAGACAGACATGTCTGAAGATTATGAAAAGTTTCATGAAATTCCTCCCTTCAATGTCAAGGCTGACCCAAGCATCCTGATAAACAATGAAGATTATCCATGGTTACGACGCAATAAGCAAATGACACAAGCGAAGAAAAAGTGAAGACTTTCTCCCGCAACTATTATGATGATACCATGCCAACTTTGTAACACACGAACATGCTACCATTGTCCGTTTTGTACATGCACATGCTATGTGGGTGAAATTTTGATACCATGCCAACTTTCAACTTTTTTAGAGTTCATTTGAAATGCTTTAATGTCTTATGGTTCGGCCCTCGTAATACCATGACCATTAGTCCCTGGCCCATGCCAACTTTCAACTTTAAACTTTCTAAAACTAATGGCACTAACAGAAAGTTTATAATTTTGCTCCTCGCCCCTGGCCCATGACCGTTAGTCCCGGTTTGTGCCACAAACCGGGACTAAAGGGTTGGTCCTCGTTGCGGGCAGAGTTTAGTCCCACCTCGTCAACCGAAGGGGGATCACACCGGTTTATAAGCCCTTCCCTCTCTGCCTTGTTGAGCTCCTCTCAAAGTGAAAATAGATGGCCTAATAGAGAAAAATTTAACCTAAATTCATAGTTAATTTCTCTGAAATTCATAGAAATTTACTATGAATTTAGGTTGAATTTTCTCTATAAGCGCATCTATTCTCATTTTTTAGTAAGTTAATCACAAACTTGTGATTCACACAAATTTCAAAGAATTCAAATTTTAACTATTCAAATTTGAAAACTAATGCCACTAACAGAAAGTTTATAATTTTTCTAAAACTAATGGCACTAACAGAAAGTTTATAATTTTGCTAACCTAAAAGCAAACAAAATTAAAAATTAAAGCAAAAAAACAAAAGAAAAAAATAATGCAAAAAAAATAAAAAAACAGGAAAAAACTATTTTTATAGTAAAGTTAATCACAA
>NC_041388.1:660727893-660728564 GCF_002162155.2 Triticum dicoccoides | reverse complement strand
AAACTAAAAAGTGTTTTCAAATTTGAAAACTAATGGCACTAACAGAAAGTTTATAATTTTTCTAAAACTAAAAGCAAAAAGAATAAAAAAATGAAGCAAAAAACAAAAGAAAATAAATAATGCAGAAAACAAAACAAAAAAACTAGAAAAAATAGCAACAATAAGTATTTTGTTGTAAGTAGAAACAAAATAAAATAAATAAGGCAACAAAGAAAACAAAAAAAAACAAAAAATGTGTTTTCAAATTTGAAAACTAATGGCATTAACAAAAAGTTTATAATTTTTCTAAAACTAAAAGCATAAAGAATTAAAAAATAAAGCAAAAAACAAAAGAAAATAAATAAAGCAACAAAAAAATGCCACCTACTGGGCCCCCACGGCCCGAATACGACTAGAAACCCATCCAAGGGCCAGGATTCAGGCCCGCAGGAGGCCCAGTAGGCCCACATGCATAGCAGTGACAATTAGGCCCGTAAGCCTGCAATGGAGAGGAGCTCGAGAGGGGTGCGGCAATGGGGCTTATAAACCACTGCGCACCCCTCTCAACTAGCGAGGTGGGACTAAACTTTCAATGCAGCAGCCGCACAAGGCCTTTGGTCTCGGTTGGTGGCACCAACCGGGACTAAAGGGGGGCATTGGTCACGGTTTGTGCCACGAACCGTGACCAATGC
>NC_041388.1:660726751-660727307 GCF_002162155.2 Triticum dicoccoides | reverse complement strand
GTCGTCCCCAAGCCCGCACCGCCCCTGATCTCGCCGTCGTCCTCGAGCCCTCCTCCCCGAGCCCGTGCCGCCCTCCTCCTCGAGCCATCCGCCGCCCTCGCCGACGCCCTCGTCGCCGCCCTCGCCGACGCCCTCGCTGCCCCCGCCGTCGCCCTCGCCGGTCAACCTCGCTGCTGTGAGCCGCCGCCACCTGTTTATCATTTTTTTTCATTTTTTTGTTCTTATATATAATGTATATATGTATGTGGCTATATGTATGTATAGATGTTCATATATGTGTATTATTTTTTTGTTCGGAGCATATTTTGTTCATATATGTATTTTTTTGTTTATGTGTATTATTTTTTTTGTTCATAGCATTTTTTTGTTCATATTTTTTTTCATAGCATTATTTCCATGTATATATGTATGTGGCTATGTACGTATAGACGGATAGCATTTTTTCCATGTATGCATGTCATTTTCGATATACCCCCTCCCTGTTAACTTCGACAGGAGGGGGGTCGATATAACCCTCCCCGATAACTTCAACATGAGGGGGGGTCGATATACCCCC
>NC_041388.1:660725975-660726628 GCF_002162155.2 Triticum dicoccoides | reverse complement strand
ATAACTTCTACATGAGGGGGGGGGGGGTCGAGAACTAGTTTAGGGGGTCGAGGGTTGAGAACTAGTTTAGGGGGTCGAGGGTTGAGAACTAGTTTAGGGGGTCGAGGGAAGAAGGGGAAGAAGAGGGAGAAGAAGACGAGAAGAAGAGGAGAGGACGAAGAGGAAGTCTTCTCCTCTATTATTTCTTCTCTTCTTTTTTCTTCTTCTTCCTATATGTATTAGTTTTTTTATTTAGGTTGCTAGTTAGTAGATATTAATTGTGTTCATATATGTATGGATGCATGTGATATGTATGTATGTACGTATCGGGTATGTCGTTGTCGATATACCTCCTACCCGATAACTTCGACATGACGGGGTCGAGAGGGGGTCTAGGATCGCCGAGGGGTCGAGGGTCGTCAAACATGAGAGGAAGAAGAGGATAAAAAAGAAGAGGAAGAAGAAAAAAAGGAGGAGAAGAAAGAATAGAGGAGTTCTTCTCCTCTATTCTTTCTTCTCCTCTTTTTTTTCTTCTTCTTCCTCTTTTTTATCGGGAACGAGGGTCGTCGAGGGTCGCCGAGCGGTAGAGGAAACCCTAAATAGCAAGTATCGTCGGTGTGGGACACTACATCCACGTCCCACAAGTGACGCGGGCTTCGACGCCCACGTCACTT
>NC_041388.1:660725171-660725895 GCF_002162155.2 Triticum dicoccoides | reverse complement strand
TGAGGGGGGGGGTCGAGAACTAGTTTAGGGGGTCGAGGGTTGAGAACTAATTTAGGGGGTCGAGGGTTGAGAACTAGTTTAGGGGGTTGAGGGAAGAAGGGGGAGAAGAGGGAGAAGAAGAGGAGAAGAAGAGGAGAGGAAGAAGAAGAAGTCTCCTCTATTCTTTCTTCTCTTCTTTTTTCTTCTTCTTCCTATATGTATTAGTTTTTTTATTTAGGTTGTTAGTTAGTAGATATTAATTTTGTTCATATATGTATGGATGCATGTGATATGTATGTATGTATGTATCGGGTATGTCGTTGTCGATATACCCCCTACTCGATAACTTCGACATGAGGGGGTAGAGAGGGGGTCTAGGGTCGCCGAGGGGTCGAGGGTCGTCGAACATGAGAGAAAGAAGAGGATAAAAAAAGAAGAGGAAGAAGAAAAAAAGAGAGGAGAAGAAAGAATAGAGGAGTTCTTCTCCTCTATTCTTTCTTCTCCTCTTTTTTTTCTTCTTCTTCCTCTTTTTTTATAGGGAACGAGGGTCGTCGAGGGTCGCCGAGCGGTAGAGGAAACCCTAAATAGCAAGTATCGTCGGTGTGGGACACGACATCCACGTCCCACAAGTGACGCGGGCTTCGACGCCCACGTCACTTGTGGGACGTGGATGTAGTGTCCGACACCGACGGCCACATGTATCTCACACCGACGATACTTTCTATTTAGGGTTTCCTCTACCGTT
>NC_041388.1:660664158-660725157 GCF_002162155.2 Triticum dicoccoides | reverse complement strand
AAGAAGAGGAAGAAGAAGAAAAAAAAGAGAAGAAGAAGAAACCCTAAATAGAAAGTATCGTCGGTGTGAGATGCATGTGGCCGTCGGTGTCGGACACTACATCCACGTCCCACAAGTGGCGCGGGCTTCAACGCCCACGTCACTTGTGGGACGTGGATGTAGTGTCCGACACCGACGGCCACATGTATCTCACACCCACGATACTTGCTATTTAGGGTTTCCTCTACCGCTCGGTGACCCTCGACGACCCTCGTTCCCGATAAAAAAAAGAGGAAGAAGAAGAAAAAAAGAGGAGAAGAAAGAATAGAGGAGTTCTTACTCCTCTATTCTTTCTTCTCCTCTTTTGTTTTCTTCTTCCTCTTCTTTTTTTATCCTTGAAGCGTTGTCGAGGCCACCCCAAACCCTAGAGAAGCAGCGTCGAGGCCACCCAAACCCTAGAGAAGCAGCGTCGAGGCCAATAATTAATATTAGTTCTACGTTTGCCACTAATATATCCATCTCTCATGTTTGAATAATAATTGCCATGTTGTCAATATTTGTAGAAACTATGGACACCGCCCGAGACAAAGTACAAGAAGAGTTGTTGGGGGACATAATTGCACGAGGAAGTGATGCCGTCGTCTCGTTGTTTCTCAACGACACCGATGGTCTGGAAGCAGCTGGCTATGATTATGATGGCTCCGATGACCTAATGCCGGTGCAAGAAGGAGACCGTGAGGACGGCTGCGGTGACCCAATGCCGGTGCAAGAAGGAGACCGTGATGACGTCTCCGGTGACCGAACCGAGTCCGGCCAGGTATATATATTAGTTAAGCTTCTGCTGACTAGCTAATTGATGCATTCATTGTTTTGGTATGTACACATATTAATTAAGTCTTTGTTCTTTTTTCTAGCCCTCCGGATCGAGCACAACTTCGGTAAAGAGACGAGGCCCGAAGAAAAAGTTGAGCTCGGATGAAAAGTTTGAGATCATAGCAATCGCGCCTGACGGCCAACTGATTGAACCCCTCCGGACAAAGAGCACATTTGTTGCTCAGTGCGGGGTTTTGGTTAGGGACAAGATCCCGATCAGCATCCAGCAATGGTTAAAGCCGGCTACAGAAGACCCTGAGGTGTCTTATGTCAATGATATGCAGAAAAATGATCTTTGGACTGAGCTAAAGTCAAATTTCACCCTACCGCCAGAGGATGATCCAAAGAAGCCAGTTAAAGAGCAATTAATCAAGTCTTTTGCTCTTAAGAGGATGGAAGAACTATTCAGGAGGTGGAAGAAAGAGCTGAATAAGTTTGTCGAAAATATAGAGACACCAGAATTCAAGGGCAGATATGAGAAGATCAGAGATCACTGGCCTGCATTTGTGGCCCACAAGACATCGGAAAAGAGTAAGAAGATGTCGGTGACAAACAAGCAAAATGCTACGAAGAAGAAGCATCACCATCACACGGGGTCAGGTGGCTACCTCGTAGCCCGGCCTAAGTGGGCCAAGACTGAGAATGATTTGGTTGATAAAGGGATCGAACCAGAGACAATTAACTGGCCAGACCGTTGCCGGACTTGGTTCTTCGGGGCTGGCGGAACCTTGGACCCTGCAACAGGGAAGTGCATTTGTACGAACGATCAAATGTACATACCAGTCAGGAAACTTCAGCAGTATATCGAAGCAGCGCGGCAAGGGACGTTCTTTCCAGATAGAGAGAACGACGAGCTCACAATGGCCCTCGGGAATCCTGAGCACCCTGGATGGACACAAGGCACGCCAGGTTCCATTCCGTGGAAGGTTGGGTTTCCCGACACAGGCGGTTACAAATCCCAGGAGAGGAGGAAAAAATTGCAGCAGACCCAAATGCAGGCGCTGCAAGCAAGGGTACAAGCGATAGAGGGATGAGAAGCAAATCGCAGCAAACGTACTGCTGAAGCTTCCCCCTAAGCTACCCCGCCATCTCAGCGGAGAAGCAGCGTGGCTTCCACCGAGCTGCTTCAGCCGGAGCATGCCTTGACGGCTCCTGCCAGCTATCCCGTGGATGCTATCACGGAGTCTCAAAATTGCCACCTTATGATGCAATGGATGAATTTGAAGGTCAAGGCGGCTGTTGGCTCTGTTTATCCTACTGAACCCGGTTCAACTTTTCACTGTCGGCCGATTGCAGAAGGATATGCTAGGGTGATGGTGGATGAAATAACGGAGGGATTTGAGGACCTCCAGCTTGACCACCCTACCGGTGAAGGGGAGACTAGGCTGGGGTCTGCTCTGAAGACTCCATGCCTATGGCGGAAGGAGCTCATCAACCTTCCGAACTGGACGCCTCCGCCTCCTCCTCCTCCTCCTCCGGCAAGTCAGGGCACTCTGCCTCCTCCACCGCCTCCTCCTCCGGCGAGTCAGGGCACCCCGCCTCCTCCACCGCCTCCTCCTCCAGCGAGTGACGATCAGGGCACTCGACTCGCTCCTTCTCCGGCGCGTGGCGGCACTCCGCCTCCTTCTCCGCCTGCGCCGACGCGCCCGAGCAGCCAGCCTCCTCCTTCTCCGCTTCGTCAGCAAGGGCGGAAGAGACCTGCCGCCGCTCCGGCTGCTCCGGCGCGTCGTAGTCCTTCTCCTCTGCCTCGTAAGCAAGTAAAGAAGACAACCGCTCCGTCTGCTCTGCCGGTGTCTAGCAGTATAGCCAGAGGCGGGAGGAAATACAGATTCGGTCCTTCTCTAAAGACTCCAGAGAAGTTACCATACGAGAGGACCCCGGAGGAGAACGCCGAGATCACACGAGAAGAAGTGAGGAACTACTTTGAAGGGGTGAAAGCAAAGAAACATCCACCTCCGGAGGAGAAGGTAGATCCGGTGAAAGCGAAGCGCACTCTGGCTGCCCTGACAAAACCACCCAAGTCCCCGCCGAAAGGAAACTATGAGCGCATTATTGGAAAGGAATTTTCCAAAGCGGAGCGGTCGGGAAGTACTGTCAGTGATCAAAGGCTGAAAGAACGATGAGCTGGGAAACAAATTGCCCAGCTTGGCGAACAAGCGAAGCAATCGTGCCCCCCGCTCAAGGTGCCTAGCGACAACGTCGCTAATGATCCGAGGATGGCGCCCGGTTATAGCAATCTTGGCGATTACCTGCTCGACGATGTACATTATGATTTCATGGAGGTGCAGATACAAAGATACGAGTACGGGAAGCCTCTCGTCAAAGATGAAAGATCTCTATCAACGATGATGCGAAGATTGCATGATTGGTACTTGAAAATCTGCAGAGACTCTGGGGGAAGGAGTACTTTGTATGTGAAAGTTAAAAAGGATCATGACCTCTTTGGAATTGAATTGTTGCATGTTCCATTTGAGGAGTTCTTTCAGTTTTTCAATCAATTGGCCCTCGATAAAACAACGGTCACTTGCTACTGTCTGTAAGTAGTACTACTTCTGTCATTAAGTCTCTCTATATAGCTCAGCTCTTTCATTGCATGTATTTAAAATCATCCTCACTATATTATGCAGATTGAAGATCGCCGGAAGAAAAGACAAGTCGGTGATATTGGGTTCATTAACACATATCTCATAGATGCAACTCAGGTTAAATTTCATGTCGCAGCTACCGAGGCCAACTTGCTACGATCGTTGGTAATAAATGAAAACAAAGATATAACACTCTTTCCTTACAACTTCAAGTGAGTGTTACTATCTTGTGCGTATTCGGTTTCCCTTATATATTAGTCAAGGTTATAGTAATGTAATTAATGAGTTATGCATGCGTGTGCAGTTACCACTATATTCTCCTAGAGATTAAGCTTGAGCAGGGACTAGTAACCGTCTTAGACTCAAGACGAAAAGATCCCCAGGACTATGCGGACATGAATCAAATGCTCGAGAAGTAAGTTAAATTGATCGTTATCCACCATATCAGCAACTTTGTTCATTTCCTGATATATCAAGTAATTGTTTTCTTTGTCTGGCAGGGTTTGGAAAAAATTCTCCAAAAAAGCTCCAGGACTCCCGAAGAAGCTGCAATTTAGACACCCGAAAGTAATTACTATAGTAGCATGTTCCGCGCATCTCCTATTGATTTGGCATTCTTGCTTATCAGTTTGATTGACCACTATTTCTTGTAAAGTGGTTGTGGCAGGAACAAGGGAATGATTTCTGTGGATACTACGTTTGCGAGTCCATCCGCCACACGACCTGTGAGCGGGGCTACACTGACGAACAATATGAAGTACGTAAATAACAACATTCACAATTTTATTTTATTACCATCATTTCTGTTGAGTTTCATTTATTCATATATATATATGTATTGACCCCCTTCTTCAAATTAGATGTTTCGGAAGCGGGATGAACTCCTAGCACCAGCTCGCATGCGAGCAATTCAAGAGGAATTGGCGGCATTCTTTCTTAACCACGTGATTGCTGAAGACGGAGAATACTATGTGGACCATGAGTCCGTATGATTATATTTGTAAGAGATAATTATGTTGGAAATATGCCCTAGAGGCAATAATAAATTGATTATTATTATATTTCCTTGTTCATGATAATCGTTTATTATCCATGCTAGAATTGTATTGATAGGAAACTGAGATACATGTGTGGATACATAGACAACACCATGTCCCTAGTAAGCCTCTAGTTGACTAGCTCGTTGATCAATAGATGGTTACGGTTTCCTGACCATGGACATTGGATGTCGTTGATAACGGGATCACATCATTAGGAGAATGATGTCATGGACAAGACCCAATCCTAAGCATAGCACCAGATCGTGTAGTTCGTATGCTAAAGCTTTTCTTATGTCAAGTATCATTTCCTTAGACCATGAGATTGTGCAACTCCCGGATACCGTAGGAGTGCTTTGGGTGTGCCAAACATCACAACATAACTGGGTGGCTATAAAGGTACACTACGGGTATCTCCGAAAGTGTCTGTTGGGTTGGCACGAATCAAGACTGGGATTTGTCACTCCGTGTGACGGAGAGGTATCTCTGGGCCCACTCGGTAGGACATCATCATAATGTGCACAATGTGATCAAGGAGTTGATCACGGGATGATGTGTTACGGAATGAGTAAAGAGACTTGCCGGTAACGAGATTGAACAAGGTATCGGGATACCGACGATCGAATCTCGGGCAAGTATCATACCGATAGACAAAGGGAATTGTATACGGGATTGATCGAATCCTCGACATCGTGGTTCATCCGATGAGATCATCGTGGAACATGTGGGAACCAACATGGGTATCCAGATCCCGCTGTTGGTTATTGACCGGAGAACGTCTCGGTCATGTCTGCATGGTTCCCGAACCCGTAGGGTCTACACACTTAAGGTTCAATGACGCTAGGGTTATAAGGAATAGATATACGTGGTTACCAAATGTTGTTCGGAGTCCCGGATGAGATCCCGGACGTCACGAGGAGTTCCGGAATGGTCCGGAGGTAAAGATTTATATATGGGAAGTCCTGTTTTGGTCACCGGAAAAGTTTCGGGGTTTATCGGTAACGTACCGGGACCACCGGGAGGGTCCCGGGGGTCCACCAAGTGGGGCCACAAGCCCCGGAGGGCCACATGGGCTGTAGGGGTGCTCCTTGGCCTAAATGGGCCAAGGTCACCAGCCCTAAGAGGCCCATGCGCCTAGGGTTTCAAGAAGGGAAGAGTCCCACAAGGGGAAGGCACCCCTAGGTGCCTTGGGGGGGAGGGAATCCTCCCTTGGCCGCCGCCCCCCTAGGAGATTGGATCTCCTAGGGCCGGCGCCCCCCCTTGGCCCCCCCTATATATAGTGGGGGAGATGGAGGACTTCTTACCTTTTGCCTTTGGTGCAGCCCTTCCCCTCTCCCAAGTCCTTCTCCTCTCCCGTGGTGCTTGGCGAAGCCCTGCACGATTGCCACGCTCCTCCACCACCACCACGCCGTTGTGCTGCTGCTGGATGGAGTCTTCCTCAACCTCTCCCTCTCTCCTTGCTGGATCAAGGCATGGGAGACGTCACCGGGCTGTACGTGTGTTGAACGCGGAGGTGCCGTCCGTTCGGCACTAGGATCTCCGGTGATTTGGATCACGACGAGTACGACTCCTTCAACCCCGTTCTCTTGAACGCTTCCGCTTAGCAATCTACAAGGGTATGTAGATGCACTCTCCTTCCCCTCGTTGCTGGTCTCTCCATAGATAGATCTTGGTGACACGTAGGAAAATTTTGAATTTCTGCTACGTTCCCCAACAGTGGCATCATGAGCCAGGTTTATTGCGTAGATTCTATGCACGAGTAGAACACAAAGTAGTTGTGGGCGTTGATCTTGTTCAATATGCTTACCGTTACTAGCCCAATCTTGTTTTGACGGCATTGTGGGATGAAGCGGCCCGGACCAACCTTACACGTACGCTTACGTGAGACCGGTTCCACCGACTAACATGCACTAGTTGCATAAGGTGGCTGGCGGGTGTCTGTCTCTCCCACTTTAGTTGGAATGGATTCGATGAAAAGGGTCCTTATGAAGGGTAAATAGCAATTGGCATATCACGTTGTGGTTGCGTAGGTAAGAAACGTTCTTGCTAGAAACCCATAGCAGCCACGTAAAACATGCAAACAACAATTAGAGGACGTCTCACTTGTTTTTGCAGGGTATGCCATGTGATGTGATATGGCCAAAAGGATGTGATGAATGATATATGTGATGTATGAGATTGATCATGTTCTTGTAATAGGAATCACGACTTGCATGTCGATGAGTATGACAACCGGCAGGAGCCATATGAGTTGTCTTTATTTATTTATGACCTGCGTGTCAACTTAAACGTCATGTAATTACTTTACTTTATTGCTAACAGTTAGCTATAGAAGTAGAAGTAATAGTTGGCGAGACAACTTCATAAAGACACGATGATGGAGATCATGATGATGGAGATCATGGTGTCATGCCGGTGACGATGATGATCATGGAGCCCCGAAGATGGAGATCAAAAGGAGCAATATGATATTGGCCATATCATGTCACTATTTGATTGCATGTGATGTTTATCATGTTTATACATCTTATTTGCTTAGAACGACGGTAGTAAATGAGATGATCCCTCGTTAAAATTTCAAGAAAGTGTTCCCCCTAACTGTGCACCGTTGCGACAGTTCGTGTTTCGAAGCACCACGTGATGATCGGGTGTTAGATTCTTACGTTCACATACAACGGGTGTAAGCCAGATTTACACACGCGAAACACTTAGGTTGACTTGACGAGCCTAGCATGTACAGACATGGCCTCGGAACACAAGAGACCGAAAGGTCGAGCATGAGTCGTATAGAAGATACGATCAACATGAAGATGTTCACCGATGTTGACTAGTCCGTCTCACGTGATGATCGGACACGGCCTAGTTGACTCGGATCATGTAATCACTTAGATGACTAGAGGGATGTCTATCTAAGTGGGAGTTCATAAGATGAACTTGTTTATCCTGAACATAGTCAAAAAGGATTTTGCAAATTATGTCGTAGCTCGCGCTTTAGTTCTACTGTTTAGATATGTTCCTAGAGAAAAATTAGTTGAAAGTTGATAGTAGCAATTATGCGGACTAGGTCCGTAAACTGAGGATTGTCCTCATTGCTTCTTAGAAGGCTTATGTCCTTAATGCACCGCTCAGTGTGCTGAACCTCGAACGTTGTCTGTGGAAGTTGCGAACGTCTGACATACACGTTTTGATAACTACATGATAGTTCAGTTAAACGGTTTAGAGTTGAGGCACCGAAGACGGTTTTGAAACGTCACGAAACATATGAGATGTTTCGAGGGCTGAAATTGGAATTTCAGGCTCGTGCCCACGTCAAGAGGTATAAGACCTCCGACGATTTTCTTAGCCTGCAAACTAAGGGAGAAAAGCTCAATTGTTGAGCTTGTGCTCAGATTGTCTGAGTACAACAATCATTTGAATCGAGTGGGAGTTGATCTTCCAGATGAGATAGTGATGTCTCTCCGAAGTCATTACCACCAAGCTGCTAGAGCTTCGTGATGAACTATAATATATCAGGGACATATATGATGATCCTTGAGATATTCGCGATGTTTGACACCACAAAAGTAGAAATCAAGAAGGAGCATCAATTGTTGATGGTTGGTGAAACCACTAGTTTCAAGAAGGGCAAGGGAAAGAAGGGATACTTCATGAAACGGCAATTCAGCTGCTGCTCTAGTGAAGAAACCCAAGGTTGAACCCAAACCCGAGACTAAGTGCTTCTGTAATAAGGGGAACAGCCACTGGAGTAGAATTACCCTAGATACTTGGTAGATTAGAAGGCTAGTAAGGTCGATAGAAGTATATTGGATATACACATTGTGTTGATGTGTACTTTACTAGTACTCCTAGTAGCACCAGGGTATTAGATACCGGTTCGGTTGCTAAGTGTTAGTAACTCGAAATAAAAGCTACGGAATAAACGGAGACTAGCTAAAGGTGAGCTGACGATATGTGTTGGAAGTGTTTCCGATGTTGATATGATCAAGCATCGCACGCTCCCTCTACCATCGAGATTGATGTTAAACCTAAATAATTGTTATTTGGTGTTTGCATTGAGCATAGACATGATTGGATTATGTCTATCGCAATACGGTTATTCATTTAAGGAGAATAATGGTTATTCTGTTTATTTGAATAATACCGTCAATGGTCTTACACCTAAAATGAATGGCTTATTGAATCTCGATCGTAGTGATACACATGTTCATGCCAAAAGATATAAGATAGTAATGATAGTACCACCTACTTGTGGCACTGCCACGTAAGTCATATCGGTATAAAACGCATGAAGAAGCTCCATGTTGATGGATCTTTGGGCTCACTCGTTTTGAAAAGTTTGAGACATGCGAACCATGTCTATTGGTGTATATGCATGAAGAAACTCCATGCAAATGGACCGTTTGGACTCACTTGATTTTGAATCACTTGAGACATGCAAATAATACCACATGGGCAAGATGACTGAAAGCCTCGTTTTTAGTAAAATGGAACAAGAAAGCAACTTGCTGGAAGTAATACATTTTGATGTGTGCAGTCCAATGAGTGTTGAGGCGTGTAGTGGATATCGTTATGTTCTTACTTCACAGATGGTTTGAGTAGATGTTGAGTATATTTACTTGATGAATCACGAGCCTGAATTATTGAAAGGTTCAAGTAATTTCAGGGTGAAGTTGAAAGATCGTCGTGACAAGAGGATAAAATATCTATGATATGATCATAGAGATGAATATCTGAATTACGAGTTTGGCATAGAATTAAGACATTGTAGAAATTGTTTCACAACTAATACAGCCTGGAACACCGTAGTGTGATGGTGTGTCCGAACATCATAACTGCACCCTATTGGATATGATGCATACCATGATGTCTCTTATCGAATTACCATGATAGTTTATGGGTTAGGCATTAGAGACAACCACATTCACTTTAAATAGGGCACCACGTAATTCTGATGAGATGACACCGTATGAACCATGGTTTAGAGAAACCTAAGCTGTCATTTCTTAAAAGTTTGGGGCTGTGACGCTTATGTGAAAAAGTTTCAGGCTGATAAGCTCGAACCCAAAGCGGATAAATGCATCTTCATAGGACACCCAAAACAGTTGGGTATACCTCCTGTCTCAGATCCGAAAGCAATAAGGGATTGTTTCTAGGATCAGGTCCTTTCTCGAGGAAAAGTTTCTCTCGAAAGAATTGAGTGGGAGGATGGTGGAGACTTGATGAGGTTATTGAACCGTCACTTCAACTAGTGTATAGCAGGGCACAAAGAGTTGTTCCTGTGGCACCTACACCAATTGAAGTGGAAGCTTATGATATTGATCATGAGACTTCGGATCAAGTCACTCCCAGACCTCGTAGGATGACAAGGATGCGTACTACTTCAGAGTGGTACGTAATCCTGTCTTGTAAGTCATGTTGCTAGACAACAATGAACCTACGAGCTATGGAGAAGCGATGGTGGGCCCGGATTTCGATAAATGGCTCGAGGCCATAAAAATCCGAGAGAGGATCCATGTATGGAAACAAAGTGTAGACTTTGATAGAACAGCTCGATGGTCGTGAGGCTGTTGAGTATAGATGGATTTTGAAAGGAAGACAGACAATGATGGTAAATGTCACCATTAAGAAAGCTCGACTTGTCGTTAAGATGTTTTTCGACAAGTTCAAGGAGTTGACTACGATGAGACTTTCTCACTCATAGCGATGCTAAGAGTCTGTTGGAATTATATTAGCAATTACTGCATTATTTATGAAATCTTGCAGATAGGATGTTAAAACATTGTTTCCTCGACGATTTTCTTGAGGAAAGGTTGTATGTGATACAACCGGAAGGTTTTGTCAATCCTGAAAGATGCTAATAAGTATGCAAAGCTCCAGCTATCCTTCTGAGGACTGGAGTAAGCATCTCGGAGTTGGAATGTATGTTTTTATGAGATGATCAAAGATTTTGGTGTATACAAAGTTTATGAGAAACTTGTATTTCCAAAGAAGTGAGTGGGAGCACTATAGAATTTCTGATGAGTATATGTTGTTGACGTATTGTTGATCAGAAATGACGTAGAATTTCTGGAAAGCATATAGGGTTATTTGGAAAGTGTTTTTCAATGGAAAGCCTGGATTAAGCTATTTGAGCATTGAGCATCAAGATCTATAAGGATAGATCAAAACGCTTAATGGTACTTTCAAATGAGCACATTCCTTGACATGATCTTGAAGGTGTTCAAGATGGATCAGTCAAAGAAGGAGTTCTTGCCTGAGTTGTAAGGTATGAAGTTAAGACTTAAAGCTCGACCACGACAGAATAGAGAGAAAGGACGAAGGTCGTCCCCTGTGCTTAAGACATAGGCTCTATAGTATGCTATGCTGTGTACCGCACCTGAAGTGTGCCTTGCCATGAGTCAGTCAAGGGGTACAAGAGTGATCCAAGAATGGATCACAGGACAGCGGTCAAAGTTATCCTTAGTAACTAGTGGACTAAGGAATTTTCTCGATTATGGAGGTGGTAAAAGAGTTCGTCGTAAAGGGTTACGCCGATGCAATCTTTGACACTAATCCAGATTATTCTGAGTAGTAAACTGGA
The DNA here is from genome assembly GCF_002162155.2 of Triticum dicoccoides. Lineage (NCBI taxonomy): Eukaryota > Viridiplantae > Streptophyta > Magnoliopsida > Poales > Poaceae > Triticum > Triticum dicoccoides. The sequence continues at coordinate 660,714,103 of NC_041388.1, read as the reverse complement.
TTCGTATAGTAGAACAGTTATTTGGAATAGCTCCAAATAGAGCGTGGTAGCTGCATCTAGGAGATGACATAGAGATTTGTAAAGCATACACGGATCTGAAAGATTCAGACCCGTTGACTATAACCTCTCTCACAAGCATAACATGATCAAACCCAGAACTCATCGAGTGTTGACCACATGGTAAATGTGAACTAGATTATTGACTCTAGTAAACTCTTTGGGTGTTAGTCACATGGGGATGTGACCTTGAGTGTTAATCACATATCGATGTGAACTAGATTATTGACTCTAGTGCAAGTGGGAGACTGTTGGAAATATGCCCTAGAGGCAATAATAAATTGATTATTATTATATTTCCTTGTTCATGATAATCCTTTATTATCCATTCTATAATTGTATTGATAGGAAACTCAGATACATGTGTGGATACATAGACAACACCATGTCCCTAGTAAGCCTCTAGTTGACTAGCTCGTTGATCAATAGATGGTTACGGTTTCCTGACCATGGACATTGGATGTCGTTGATAACGGGATCACATCATTAGGAGAATGATGTGATGGACAAGACCCAATCCTAAGCATAGCACCAGATCGTGTAGTTCGTATGCTAAAGCATTTCTTATGTCAAGTATCATTTCCTTAGACCATGAGATTGTGCAACTCCTGGATACCGTAGGAGTGCTTTGGGTGTGCCAAACGTCACAACGTAACTGGGTGGCTATAAAGGTACACTACGGGTATCTCTGAAAGTGTCTGTTGGGTTGGCACGAATCGAGACTAGGATTTGTCACTCCGTGTGACGGAGAGGTATCTCTGGGCCCACTCGGTAGGACATCATCATAATGTGCACAACGTGATCAAGGAGTTGATCACGGGATGATGTGTTACGGAACGAGTAAAGAGACTTGTCGGTAACGAGATTGACAAGGTATCGGGATACCGACGATCGAATCTCGGGCAAGTATCGTACCGATAGAGAAAGGGAATTGTATACGGGATTGATCGAATCCTCGACATCGTGGTTCATCCGATGAGATCATCGTGGAACATGTGGGAACCAACATGGGTATCCAGATCCCGCTGTTGGTTATTGACCGGAGAACGTCTCGGTCATGTCTGCATGGTTCCCGAACCTGTAGGGTCTACACACTTAAGGTTCGATGACGCTAGGGTTATAAGGAATAGATATACGTGGTTACTGAATGTTGTTCGGAGTCCCGGATGAGATCCCGGACGTCACGAGGAGTTCCGGAATGGTCCGGAGGTAAAGATTTATATATCGGAAGTCCTGTTTTGGTCACCGGAAAAGTTTCGGGGTTTATTGTTAACGTACCGGGACCACCGGGAGGGTCCCGGGGGTCCACCAAGTGGGGCCACAAGCCCCGAAGGGCCACATGGGCTGTAGGGGGTGCTCCTTGGCCTAAATGGGCCAAGGGCACCAGCCCCAAGAGGCCCATGCACCTAGGGTTTCAAGAAGGGAAGAGTCCCACAAGGGGAAGGCACCCCTAGGTGCCTTGGGGGGAGGGAATCCTCCCTTGGCCGCCACCCCCCTAGGAGATTGGATCTCCTAGGGCCGGCGCCCCCCCTTGGCCCCCCGTATATATAGTGGGGGAGATGGAGGACTTCTTACCTTTTGCCTTTGGTGCAGCACTTCCCCTCTCCCAAGTCCTTCTCCTCTCCCGTGGTGCTTGGCGAAGCCCTGCAGGATTGCCACGCTCCTCCACCACCACGTTGTGCTGCTGCTGGATGGAGTCTTCCTCAACCTCTCCCTCTCTCCTTGCTGGATCAAGGCATGGGAGACGTCACCGGGCTGTACGTGTGTTGAACGCGGAGGTGCTGTCCGTTCGGCACTAGGATCTCCGGTGATTTGGATCACGACGAGTACGACTCCTTCAACCCCGTTCTCTTGAACGCTTCCGCTTAGCGATCTACAAGGGTATGTAGATGCACTCTCCTTCCCCTCGTTGCTGGTCTCTCTATTAATTAAAGCTAGCTAACACAATATATGAAACACCTAAATTAACCCCCCAAAACCCCCAACCCCCCCCCTTCAAAAAAAACAAAAACCCCAGCCACAGAAATGCTGACGCGTGGATGCCTATTGGTCCCGGTTGGTGCCACCAACCGGGACCAAAGGGTCTCCTGCCTGGGCTCCGCGCACACGCCATGTGGAGGCCCATCAGTCCCGGTTCTGGATTGAACCGGGACTAAAGGGACAGGGCATTAGTACCGACCCTTTAGTCCCGGTTCAGGAACCGGGACAAAAGGCCCTTACGAACCGGGATAACAGGCCCTTTTTCTACCAGTGGATGCTGAAACACAATCATGAATGAACATGAACCTAATGAAAATATTAATGCTGATGTTCATGATGATGCTCAACCTAGTAATGACAATGATGTACAAATTGAACCTGCTGTTGATCTTGATAACCCACAATCAAAGAATTAACATTATGATAAAAAAGACTTTGTTCCTAGGAAACATGGTAAAGAAAGGGAACCTTGGGTTCAGAAACCCATGCCTTTTCCTCCAAAACCATCCAAGAAAAAGGATGATGAGGATTTTGAGCGCTTTGCTGAAATGATTAGGCCTATCTTTTTGCGTATGAGATTAACTGGTGTGCTGAAAACAAATCCTTATGCTAAATATATGAAGGATATCATTACTAATAAAAGAAAGATACCGGAAGCTGAGATTTCTACCATGCTTGCTAATTATACTTTTAAGGGTGGAATACCAAAGAAACTTGGAGATCCTGGAGTACCTACTATACCTTGCTCCATTAAAAGAAATTATATTAAAACTGCTTTATGTGATCTTGGAGCCGGTGTTAGTGTTATGCCTCTCTCTTTATATCGTAGACTTGACTTGAATAAGCTGACACCTACCGAAATATCTTTGCAAATGGCTGGTAAATCAACTACTATACCTGTCAGTATTTGTGAGGATGTGCCTGTTGTGGTTGCAAACGTTACTATTTTAACGGACTTTGTTATTCTTGATATTCCCGAGGATGATAGTATGTCTATTATTCTTGGAAGACCTTTTCTTAATACTGCAGGGGCTGTTATTGATTGCAACAAAGGCAATGTCACTTTTCACGTTAATGGTAATGAGCATACGGTACACTTCCCGAGGAAACAACCTCAAGTTCATAGTATCAATTCCATTGGTAAAATTGCATCGATTATATTTGGAGGTTTTGAATTTCCTCTTCCTACTGTCAAGAAGAAATATGATATACTTATTATAGGGGATGTGCGTATCCCCGTTGAGGTAACTTAGTGTTATTCGAAATTTCTCCGGTTTCATGATTATTGGAATGAGCTTGTTAACAAGACCTGATCAACCTTGTTAGTGGATTCTTTTTGATGAGCATGAGATGGATGAAACTAGAAGCACCAACTTCTGTACCCTCTCTATATTTTCTGTTATTTAGTAGAAATAAAGTAAAAATAGTATTTTTCTATCTGTTTCCTGACTTATCCATGCAATATAAAAATATCCCGAAAATAAAAGTCCTCAGAATGCCATGCCAATTTAATATGATTTTTTCGGGAATATTTGAGGATTTACTGTGCAAAAATTACCGCAGGAGGAGCTGCCACCTGGCCACGAGGGTGGTGGGCGCCCCCCCCCCCTAAGGGCGCGCCCCCTGCCTCGTGGGCCCACGGTGGCCCTCCTCCACTTATCCCAGCATCCATCTTCTTCCTCTACCTCACACAAACCCGAAAACCAACTCAAGCACGAGTTCCAGCCACTTTTGCTGTGATTTTCGATCTCCTTGCTCAAAGCACCTCTCGCCAAACTGCTTGGGGAGATTGTTCCTTGAAAATAATGAGGAGATTATTGAGGGGCTCATCGAGCCAAATCTCGAAGGAAAAGGCACCGAAGCCTAAGTATAATTTGCCGCGCACCACGGAGATTCGGGTATGTGAATGGCCTTCTGATGATTTCTTGAGAGCTACCGGTATCTATGAAGATTTTCATAAATTGGCTCACAATGCAGGCCACACCGCTTTCCTCCACGACCAATGCAATCAGTATCTGTTACTCACAAATACCTTTGTGCAAAACTTTTATTTTCATCCTAGGAACTCACCACCTACGGTGGAATTTCATTTATATGATGAGCCTAAGGAGATGTCACTTTATGATTTCTGTCGTATTTGTTTAGTCCCTTTTGAGGGCAAGACAGAAGAAGCACATCATGATGATGTGGAGGGATTTATTAATAATATCACTGTAGGAGAAACCATGAAGGTTTCCGATGCACGAATCACTAGCATACATTTTCCTGTTTTACGTTACTTTGCATTATTTGCTAGTCGTTGTTTAATTGGACGCAGAAACTGTGAAAACCTTAGTATCCCTGATTTAATTATTCTACTCCAAGGTTTATACAGTGATAACACCTTTAGTATGGGCGGTATTATTGCTAGAAGGTTAAATATGAACCGTACTAAGGGCCCCATCTTTGGAGGCATTTATGCTACACGCCTAGCCGCACATTTTAACATACCTATTAGGCATGCTGAGAAGGAAGAAAAGGTGTTGCCCCGTGTTTATCTAGATCATAAAAGTATGGTGGCACATGGTTTTATTGTTAAGAATAGGGCAGGAGAGCTTAAATATCAATTGTTCTTTAATAAACATCATCCTGAGACTATTACCTTGCCTGCTCCTTCTTTGTTTGATTTGACTGCAGGCACGTACCTTGTTCTGTTGGCAGCTATTCATGCCTACCGGAACCCTACACCAGCTGAGGAGCCAGAACCGGAACCACAATTTGATCCTTCACGATAGTCTAACTATCAGTGGGATCCGGAGATGATTGCCAGCTAGTGGCAATCAGAGCCTTCTTCTTCCTCATCACAGTACGACCCCAACAACTATTATTATGGATATCCGCCAGGCCAGCCGTGGCCATAGACCAACTTAGGTCAAAAGCCTAAGCTTGGGAGAGTACGTATTTCTCACCGACATTACATTTATGTTCACACACACTCATTGACAGATGTCACTGCTCATATTTTTCATTGTATCATCCATGCTAGTTTAATTTCCTTTTATGCTTTCTTCTTGTGTGTTTAATAAACCTTAAGAAAAAACAAAAAAAATTAGTTGTAGCTTTTAATTAATTTACTTCCCATGCATGTAGTAATAATTAAAAAGAAAACCCAAAAATATTTCCCGTTCTCCTTTTGCTTGTTGGGAGCTTTCCCGTGTAAATAGTTTTTATTTCCTTTCTTTTCTTGGGGGGTTAGTAGAAGAAGACCATAATTGAATTGTTGAAGTGGCTCTTATATGCATTATTGTTGAATTAACCAAAGAGCCCATATTGCCTTGTCTTCTCCTGTTTATTGAATGCTCGCAGATTCCAGCTTAGTCCAATGCACGCACACTCTTATTATTATTCACACCGTTCGGTCGTGCAAGTGAAAGGCAATTATGATGATATATGATGGACTGACTGAGATGAGAAAAGCTGGTACGAACTCGACCTCTTTAGTTTTTGTAAATATGATGAGTCCCTCGTTCTTGATTCAGCTTATTATGAATAAACATGTTTGCAATGACAATTAGAGATCGTAGTGCTTGTGCCATGCTTGATTAGCTATGAGTTATAATGATTTACCTTGTGTGCCAACATGCTATTAAGATGGTTATGATGTGATATGATGGGGTAGTATCCTCCTTTGAATGATTTAAGTGACTTGACTAGGCACATGTTCACGCATGTAGTTGAAACAAATCAACATAGCCTTCATGATATTTATGTTCATGGTGGATTATATCCTACTCATACTTGCATCCAATGTTTATTAATTTTAATGCATGTACATGGCTGTTGTCGCTCTCTAGTTGGTCGCTTCCCAGTCTTTTGCTAGCCTTCACTTGTACTAAGCGGGAATACTGCTTGTGCATCCAATCCCTTAAACCCCCAAGTTATTCCAGATGAGTCCACTATACCTTCCTATATGCGGTATCTACCTGCCGTTCCAAGTAAATTTGTATGTGCCAAACTCTAAACCTTCAAATAAACATTCTGTTTTCTATGCTCGAATAGCCCATGTATCAACCAAAGCTGTCCTTATCGTCCGTGTTAGGCGGGTTATTCTCAAGAGGAGTGGACTCTGCTCCTTACTCACGAGAAAATGGCTGGTCACCAGGATGCCCAGTCCCATGCTTTATGCAAACTAAATCAAAATTAACTGCACAAAACTCCCCCTGGGACCTGATGTATGTTGGAGGCACTCGTTCTTTCGAGCAAGCCATGTATTGATGTTTGTTGGTGGAGGGGGAGTATAAACTTTACCATTCTGTTTGGGAACCACCTATAATGTGTTTAGCTTGGAAGATATCGCCATCTCTTAGTTGTTACATTGATAATGAAAGTATATCGCTCAAAATACAATTTGTCTCTATTGCAAAACCGAGCTCTGGCACCTCTACAAATCCCTGCTTCCCTCTGCGAAGGGCCTATCCATTTACTTTTATGTTGAGTCATCACCCTCTTATAAAAAAGCACTAGCTGGAGAGCACAGCTGTCATTTGCATTCATCACTGTTAATTTATATTGGGTATGACTATGATTGGATCTCTTTTACCATGAATTACAATGTCTAGTCAGTCCTTGATCTTTAAAGGTGCTCTGCATTTATGTTTTGCGGTCTCAGAAAGGGCTAGCGAGATACCATCTTGTTATATCATATTATGATTGTTTTGAGAAAGTGTTGTCATTCGAGATTTATTATTATGACTTGCTAGTTGATTATGCTATTGATATGAGTAATTATGAGACCTGAGAATTATTGCAAATGTGGTTAGTTATGATCTATGCTGGAAACTTGAATGCTGTCTTGACATAGTAACAACAACAAGAGCAAACAGAGTTTGTAAGTTTTTCTTTCTTTCTTTCAGTTTGTCAACTGAATTGCTTGAGGACAAGCAAGGGTTTAAGCTTGGGGGAGTTGATACGTCTCCGTCGTATCTACTTTTCCAAACACTTTTGCCCTTGTTTTGGACTCGTATGATTTGAATGGAACTAACCCGGACCGACGCTGTTTTCAGCAGAATTGCCATGATGTTGTTTTATGTGCAGAAGAAAAATATTCTCGGAATGACCTGAAACTCCACGGAACATCTTAGAAAAAACAATAAAAAATCCTCGCCAAAGATGAAGACCAGGGGGCCCACACCCTTTCCACGAGGGTGGGGGGCGCCCCCCCTAGGGCGCGCCACCCTACCTCGTGGGCCCCCTGGAAACCCTCCGACGCCAACTCCAACTCTATATATTCTCTTTCGGAGATAAAAAAAATAAGGGAGAAGAAATCATCGCGTTTTACGATACGGAGCCGCCGCCAAGCCCTAAAACCTCTCGGGAGAGCTGATCTGGAGTCCGTTCGGGGCTCCGGAGAGGGGGATTCGTTGCCGTCGTCATCATCAACCATCCTCCATCACCAATTTCATGATGCTCACCGCCGTGCGTGAGTAATTCCATCATAGGCTTGCGGGACGGTGATGGGTTGGATGAGATTTATCATGTAATCGAGTTAGTTTTGTTAGGGTTTGATCCCTAGTATCCATTATATTCTGAGATTGATGTTGCTATGACTTTGTCATGCTTAATGCTTGTCACTAGGGCCCGAGTGCCATGATTTCAGATATGAACCTATTATGTTTTCATGAATATATGTGAGTTCTTGATCCTATCTTGCAAGTCTATAGTCACCTACTATGTGTCATGATCCGGCAACCCCGAAGTGACAATAATCGGGACCACTCCCGGTGATGACCGTAGTTTGAGGAGTTCGTGTATTCACTATGTGATAATGCTTTGTTCCGGTTCTCTATTAAAAGGAGGCCTTAATATCCCTAAGTTTCCAATAGGACCCCGCTGCCATGGGAGGGTAGGATAAAAGATGCCATGCAAATTCTTTTCCATAAGCACGTATGACTATATACGGAATACATGCCTACATTACATTGATGAATTGGAGCTAGTTCTGTGTCACCCTATGTTATGACTGTTACATGATGAACCGCATCCGGCATAATTATCTATCACTGATCCGGTGCCTATGAGTTTTCCATATATTGGTTCTCGCTTATTTACTTTTCCGTTGCTACTGTTACAATCACTACAAAATACCAAAAACATTACTTTTGCTGTCTTTACTTTTGTTGCCGCTACCGCCACTATCATATTACTTTGCTACTAAACACTTTGCTGCAGATATTAAGTTTCCAGGTGTGGTTGAATTGACAACTCAGCTGCTAATACTTGAGAATATTCTTTGGCTCCCCTTGTGTCGAATCAATAAATTTGGGTTGAATACTACCCTCGAAAGCTGTTGCGATCCCCTATACTTGTGGGTCATCACGCCGCCGCCGGTGGTGAGGCGGTAGGGAAGAAAGGGGGTAGTGGCTATGGGTAAGCGAGTGAAAGGGGAGTGAGGCTAGATTTGGCGCCGGGACAGCGCGCCAGATTTCCATCTCCCGCCATCCCCCCTCACGCTCGCATCGCACCACCCGTGCGACCTTGCGCCGCACTCAGCCTGGCTCGTGAGAAACTGTCGATCCGAGCGTTTCCAGTGAGCCAGGCTCTGGGCTGCTTTGAGAAGTGTACGATGTAGGCCTAACAGGAAAACCAGGCAACCAAACAGGCATCTCCCTTCCCGCGCGGGCTTGGTTTGGCTGGATGCGGGCAACCACACGCCCTTACTGTATATCCCGGATGCGCTGTATCAAACAACGGAGGGTATGCCATTCACGTTGATGCATTGTTGGGTGAAGCTCAAAAGGAACAGTGTGGATGAACAACACTTCATGCCCTACAACTTGTTAAACAGTTATTGGAATAATATATACGTATATTAAACTATTATTGCACTAGAATGTTTGCTTGCTATTTATGGCTGAATTATGCTTTTTCTGTAATTCTTTTGAGTGCTTCAGACATACGTGCACGTATAGTTGGATGGTTGGCTTTTGTATCCGTGTTCGAATGCGTCCGCGGATGTTTAGTGTGTTAGATTTAAAGTACGCAGTTGGAGATGCCTTTTTTTGACAATCTGCAGTTACAAATGCCCTTATTACAAGCTCTAGGGAAGTTGGGGATGGAGAAGTCAAGCAGCTGTGAATCCGTGAGAAGGAGAAACCAAAGTGCTGCTGACCAATCAGGACAAGAAGTCAAGAACGATGTTCCGTTCATGAGTCGCAGTGCCGTACGTACGTGTCCGACACCAGCTCAACCACGTACAATCACCCGGCCGAGTCGGCCTGGCCCTTGCCTCGTTCGAACTTATATATATGTATATGCCAATGCATCGCACTGCAGCACCTCCCACGAACGCTTGACTCCTAGCTAGGGTCGACTTGATCCTTGTTCGTTTTTGATCGTGTTGGATCAACAGAGACGGAAGAAGCGACCAATGGCAGCCGTGCAAACTGGGGAAGTCGTCAAGGCGACAGCTCTCGCAATCACATCAGCACCCGAGGGCATGAAGAGCGACGGCACCCAAGAGCTGCAGTCGCCGCCGGCCAACGTCTCCCTGGACCTGGAGGACGATGAGGACGACGAGGAGGAGCTCTTGATCCGCAGCTTGCAGTACGATCTGTCGATGCGGCTCATCGTGGCGCACCAGATACAGACGCTCAAGCTGGACCTGAAGAAGGACATCGACATCTACAGGTCCCTCCTCCGCGATCACGACGGCGAGTGCGACAGGCTGCGGCGCAGGCTGGCGGCCCGCCGGACGTCGACCAGAGATAGAGAGTCGGACGACGCCGGTGTCGCCGAGGCCAAGGAGGAGGAGGAGGATGATGATGAGGAGTTCAGAGTCGCCGATGCCAAGGAGGAGGAGGAGGAGGAGACCACCGCACTGAGGGAGTTCAGAGACATGTACGCCAAAGCCAGCGATGTGGACCTTCGCTTGGAAGAGTTCGACGAGATCGTGCGGGTGCACTACGACCCCGACCTGGACAACGAGGCGCGCAGGGCCACCGTCGCGCGGCTGTGGCGCCGCCTGGCGAAGGAGCTCGACGACAGAGCCGAGACCGTCGTCTCTGGGGCATTCAAGTACACGTTTGCACCTCTCAAGCCGAGGCACCAATCGCTTGACTCGTCAACTTGTGCCTAGAGTCAACAAATTTGCGTATAGGATAGCAAACATCTATTCTATGCATATGTGATTGTGAAATTAGTAGCAAGTCACAAGCAGAATTGTACTAATGATTTTTTAATCTTTTCCAACAAGTTGAAAAGTAGCAGCACTGTAAATGTAATTCGACAAGCACACATATCAGCATTACTCTTCTTCCATCACTTCATTCCACTCCTAAACCCTAAACCCCGACCTGGACAAGGAGGTGGGCAAGGCCACCGTCGCGCTGATGTGGCGCCGCTTGGAGAAGGAACTCGACGACAGAGCCGAGACCGTCGTCTCTGGGGCATCAAGTACACGTTTGCACCACTCGAGCCGAGGCACCACTCGCTTTGGCTCATCAACTTGTGTCTAGAGTCAACAAATTGGCGTATAGCAGTATAGGATAGCAAACATCTACTCCAATGATGATTCTGAAATTACTTAGCAAGTCACAAGCAGAATTGTACTAATGATTTTTTAATCTTTTCCAACTAGGAGAAAAGTAGCAGCACTGTAAATGTAATTCGACAAACACACATATCAGCACTACTCTTCTTCCATCACTTCATTCCACTCCTCTAAGTATCCTCGGATGCGGTCATTCCAGATGATGGTGCTTGACACGGTCTCATTGGTCAGAGGACAAATGTGTCCCTTCTTCTCGAACCAGCCCTTCAGGAAGTGTCGCTCGAATGTCTAAAAACACGATAATTTATATCGCATAGTTAGTTTCACTGCTCAAAAGAAACTACATGCAAATAAAAGTTCAACCACAATGCTTACCTTCCCTGTAGCAATTGTCACGGGATCTATCATGAGCTCCCCAGACAACGGACATGTAAGATATCCGGGAATTGCGCAACCGCCGCTGTACTCCTTAGCCTTCCCGTCCCTAACTTGGTCCATTGCTGACATGAATAAAGAACTAGGCTTGCGTCTAGCAGCTACCCAACTATCACGTAGCTCTCTGAAGTGAGTACGAGCAGCGACCCTCTCTTGCCAACGCAACCCTCGGAGTCTCCTGACAATTCTTACATCGCTCCACTCTCTTCTTGGGGACGAGGAGGAATAATCTCCACAAAATTCAGCGTATAAAGGGTACGGAATTTCCTACAGGGGTTTTGATCAAACAAATAGCTCTTAGTAAGTTGCATTGCAAGTTTGCCACTCATGGGTCAACCTCATACTTTTCTTTGAACACTATCTAGTCTAGTCAGAGAAGATTACTCAATAGTACTTGGGTATACTTACATCATCATTATTATAAGACCACTTTACTGGAACCTCATTGGAACGAGCTCCATTTTTCGGTGAATCGAACCACTGCAATCAAGCAAGGAAAATATGGTTACTGGGTCAGTCAAACCATGGGAGAATTTCAGAACAAATAGTTTATTTTAATTGATCATGGCTACTATACTAATGATTGACAAAAGGACAGATTTATGGGGCAGGAGTGCTGCTAACTACATAATACAACTTAAAGTTAGAACGTGAATGTAAGCATTTGTGTCTGTTTCAGTGTAATTAAGCAATAGGAGAAAATATTATTATTGGAAAGAAATGGTGAAACAAGATACATGGCATAAACAGAAACATATGAGAACAAGATAAAAGTTCTTTGCTTTCTGGTCCCAAGTTTCTACTCTTCAGAAACAATATTATGTCATAATGCGCCAGTAACTACTAATTAATATAAAGATACAACCGTACAAAACTGCTGCAGTTTTATGATTTACAGTTTTGGCACAAGGGAAATATGCATGCTATTTAATCAGTTTAACAATATCACAATGCAATTTTTGCCTTTTGGGCAGAACATCAGTTATCAAGAACAAAGTTGAAACATGCAGCACAAAATCAAGGGTAATCTACTGATCATTTAGTGTAACATGAAGCAATGGTGAGAGATCGTTAGTATCCAGAAGCTAACAACACCAGCATAACTATCTAATTATTATTGCTAAAGAGGTAAAGATAGACCAATAAATTTGATTTCATGGAACTGTCAAAAATGATGTAAGAGCAGTAAAGGTTCAGTTAATTTGATTGAATGTGATTGTTAAACATGCATACTTATGTTCTGGACTTGCACTAAACAGAACATTCACCCAAATTATTGTAATTCTTAACCAAAAGCAATAAACCTGACCGAAATAGCACAAGATATTTTCCACTGGCATGAGCCTACAAATTATTCACTTGCAGCAAAAGTGCAAAACATGCTATCATACCAAATAGAAGAATCAATTAGCACAAGCCTGGACACCTAAATCTTGAACAGTTTCGAATAATCACAACAAGATCCTTGCGTGCCACTAAATTTGATAACCCACCGCAAGAAGAACTCGAGTAATTATAAGGAAAAACAACTAAATTGTCAAACTGTCCCTAGCATTTGCCCGAGATTCCATTTCTACTACTAAATCATCCCCAACCCCAAGATTTTAACAGACTTAGAGACCAAAATTCCACATTCCGAGAAAGTAAGAAGACCAGATTCATCATTCACGCCATACCTGCTCCTTCCTATGCATTGCCTCTTCCGCGCGCAATGAGTTGAACTGCTCAAGAGGAAACCAAGAAACGCTCAAGAATGCACTCCAGAGACTCCAAGAAACAACAACAGCACGTCGCAGAGGCCATCACCTGCTGTTCTCGTCGGCTCTTCTCCTTGTCGACGGCCGCCTGCTCTTTCACCAGCCACCGCTGCCTGGACACCATCTTGGGGTCGAACGGATGCGCCGCCGCGTTGGTCACCTCCCTCATCTCCACCGCCAAGGGGTCGCCCCACGTCACCCGGGCCTTGCTGCCGCCCGCCGCGGAGCTCAACTCCCAGCCTCCGAAGGCCCCAGCTCTCAATGCGGCGGTGTAGTCGAGGGAGTGGGTGGAGGAGCTACTGCTTCCTGCGGAGCTCGGAGGAGAAGGAATGGCCTTGAGGGGCAGCATCCCCTTTCCCTTCCGGTTGACCCCTGTCGCGGAGGAGCTCGATCCATTGGAGTAGCCTCTTTTTTTCTCTGAATCGAACCACTGCCTGTATGATTGATCAAGAGACTGCAATCAGAGGAAAAAATATGGTTACTGGGTCAATCTAAACCACGAGAATATTTCAGAAAAAATAGATTATTTTAATTGATCATGGCTTCTATACAAACGATCGACAAAAGGACAGATTATCCGGCAGTAAGGGTTCAGTTAGTTTAATTGAATGTGACTGTTAAACATGAATACATGATGTTCTGGACTTGCATTAAACGGAACATTCACCTGAATTCTTTTAATTCTTAACCAAAGGAAATAAACATTTTCCTGAAATAGCACAAAATATTTTCCACTGGCATGAACCTACAAATTTTTCACTTGCAGCAAAAGTGCGAAACATGCTATCATACCAAATACAGTAGAAGAATCAATTAGCACAAGCCAGGACACCTAAATCTTGAACAGTTTCGAATAATCACAACAAGATCCTTGCCTGCCTCTAAATTTGATAACACACCGCAAGAAGAACTCGAGTAATTATCAGGAAATGCCTAATCGTCAAAACTGCCCCCAACAACTGCGTGAGATTCCGTTTCTACTACTAAATAATCCCCCAGTACCCCAAGATTTTAACAGTTTGTAACTTTGAAACGTCTTATTATACTGACAACTATGGCGACTCAGAACTAGTACAATGTTCCAGGACTGTTCTACTCGAGTAATACTAGTCTTTCACCAAACAAATTTGGAACCAACAATTTTTTCACTTGCAGCAAAAGTGCAAAACATGCTATCATACCAAATACAGTACAAGAATCAATTAGCACAAGCCAGGACACCTAAATCTTGAACAATTTCGAATAATCACAACAAGATCCTTGCCTGCCTCTAAATTTGAAACGCACCGCAAGAAGAACTCGAGTAATTATCAGGAAATGCCTAATCGTCAAACTGCCCCCAACAACTGCCCGAGATTCCGTTTCTACTACTAAATTATCCCCAAGTACCCCAAGATTTTAACAGTTTGTAACTTTGAAACGTCTTATTATACTGACAACTATGGCGACTCAGAACTGGTACGATGTTCCAGGACTGTTCTACTCGAGTAATACTAGTCTTTCACCAAACAAATTTGGAACCAACAATTTTTTCACTTGCAGCAAAAGTGCAAAACATGCTATCATACCAAATACAGTACAAGAATCAATTAGCACAAGCCTGGACACCTAAGTCTTGAATAGTTTCAAATAATCACAACAAGATCCTTTCCTGCCTCTAAATTTGATAACGTACCACAAGAAGAACTCGAGTAATTTTCAGGAAATGCCTAATCATCAAACTGCTCCCAGCATTTGGCCGAGAGCCCGAGATTCTGTTTCTACTACCAAATCATCCCCAACGCCAAGATTTTCACAGATTTAGAGATCACAATTCCACATTCTGAGAAAGCAAGAAGATCAGATTAATGCCATACCTGCTCCTTCCTCTGCATCGCCTCTTCCGCGCGCAACGAGTTGAACTGCTCAAGAGGAAACCAAGAAACGCTCAAGAACGCATTCCAGAGACTCCAAGAACTCCAAGAAACAACAACAGCGCGTCGCAGAGGCCATCACCTGATGTTCCCATCGCCTGTTCTCCTTGTCGACGGCTGCCAGCCGCTGCCTGGACACCAGCTTGGGGTCGAACGGATGCGCCGCCGCGTCGGGCACCCCCCTCGTCTCCGCCGCGCCGGGGTCGCTCCTGGTCACCCGTGCCTTGCTGCCGCCTTCCGCGGAGCTCGACTCCCCGCCTCCGAGGGCCCCGCCTCTCAATGCGGCGGCGTAGTCGAGGGAGCGGGTGGAGGAGCTGCTGCTGCCCGCGGAGCTCGGAGGAGAAGGAATGACCTTGGGCGGCAGCGTCCCCTTGCCCTTCCGGTCGCCCCCCGCCGCGACGGAGCTCGACCCATCGGCGCCGCCTCCGGCGTGCTCGCGGCGGGGTCGGTCGAGGTGGAGGGGCGTCGCGCGGGGAGGTGGCGGCACAGCAGCGCTCGGGGGCCCATTGGAGGAGGCGTTGGACTTGGAGCGCCCACGGGCCGGTTCTTGGATGTGGTCGTCCTCGACCGGTTCCGCTCCTGAACCGGGTGGTTCCATCGCGGCGGGACTCGGGAGAAACTTGGAGGACTCGCGTGGCAATTCCGCTAACTCTCGAGGGCGTGGAGAAGAAACGGGTGCAGGGTGCGGGATGGAAAAGGGGAGAAGGTTTGACGGCTATTTATTTGTAAACCCTCAGGGCGGTTTGGTCCTTGGGTAGTTCTCTTTTTGAAAACAACCCCATGCTGAACCACACATTAGTATACAAGGGTAGGCACACATGCCCCATTTGCAGATACAACCGATAAGAAAGGGATTTTTTCTACAAGAGAGGTGAACAGGGACACGCGACCAGTCCACCTACGAAGGGTGGGATGCGTGTCAAGTCACACAATGTAGATTGCATCTGCGTACTACGTGAGCACCTACGTAGCCATCGAAGGATGCCTCTGCTGAACATAATTCAGTTTGTCACCGGCAAGCCGGAGTTCTGGTGGCCACCGAGGAGCCGAGACCATCGAATCTCCTTCATGTCTCGGATCAACCCCTCGTGATTGTTTACAAAGCTAGAGATCGGCAGGAAATAAACTCTACCAAAAAGAAGGCAACAACCAAGACAAAAGATAAATGAGATAGTAAAGTCTTGGTTCGCTAAAAGTAGCAATAGTATCCATGTGAGAGTTTGCTGGCTTTGAGAACATCGTGATGAGAGCGGGGATGATGAGGTCCTTTGGTTGCATATGGTTCTAGGAGACGAGAATGTTTGTTGTTACTTGATGTTATATATTGTTTCTTCTCTTGCTATTTTTCTTCCATGTGTTGCATGATTTTACCCTTTAGGATTTGGTTGGTGAGTCTACTGAAACGGTTAGCTCTGACTTGGCCTAGGTTTGTGGTTGGTGGATATTTGTTTCCTAGATAAGTGTCTTCCCAATTCACTTGTAATTTTTTAATTGCAGGGGGTGGTATCCATGCTATTATTCCAAAGGGTTTGATAGCTATGTTTCAGAAGCTTGTTGCGAAAGGGAATGTGTACTATCTGCAGTATCTTGAGATTTCTCCTGCAATGAAGCAGTACATGACAACGTCACATAGGTTTGAGATGAGGTTCACTACACGGACCACGGTCAGGAGGGTAGATCATGTACCTGACGAGTTTCCGATCTACATGTATAAGCTACGTTCTCTTAAGGATATAGCTGGCACTATCACCGGCAAAACTTATCTGCTAGGTAATCTTCAATTGTGTGTGCATTTGTGATCTTCTATATCATAGGCAGTTCGATATGTTTGTATTTTAACTGAACATTTTGTTTGCTTGTTTGTTGGAAACGATATAGATGTGGTGAAGGAAATATGCCATAGAGGCAATAATAAAGTCGTTATTTTATATTTCCTTATTCATGATAAAAGTTTATTATTCATGCTAGAATTGTATTGATCGGAAACCTTAATGCATGTGTGAATACATAGACAAACACTGTATCCCTAGTGAGCCTCTACTTGACTAACTCGTTGATCAAAGATGGTTAAGGTTTCCTAACCATGGACATGAGTTGTCATTTGATAATGGGATCACATCATTAGGAGAATGATGTGATGGACATGAAGGAAATATGCCCTAGAGGCAATAATAATGTTGTTGTTTATGTTTCCTTATATCATGATAAATGTTTATTATTCATACTAGAATTATATTAACCGGAAACTTAGTACATGTGTGAATACATAGACAAACAAAATGTCCCTAGTATGCCTCTACTTGACTAGCTCGTTAATCAAAGATGGTTAAGTTTCCTAACCATAGATATGTGTTGTCATTTGATGAACGGGATCACATCATTAGAGAATGATGTGATGGATAAGAACCATCCGATAGCTTAGCATAATGATCGTTTAGTTTTATTAATATTGCTTTCTTCATGACTTATACATGTTCCCCTGACTATGAGATTATGCAACTCCCGAATACCAGAGGAACACCTTGTGTGCTATCAAACGTCACAACGTAACTGGGTGATTATAAAGATGCTCTACAGGTATCTCCGATGGTGTTTTTTGAGTTGGCATAGATCGAGATTAGGATTTGTCACTCCATGTATCGGAGAGGTATCTCTGGGCCCTCTTGGTAATGCACATCACTATGAGCCTTGCAAGCAATGTGACTAATGAGATAGTTACAGGATGATGCATTACGGAACGAGTAAAGAGACTTACCGGTGACGAGATTGAACTAGGTATGATGATACCAACGATCGAATCTCGGGCAAGTAACATACTGATGACAAAGGGAACAACATATGTTGTTATGCGGTTTGACCGATAAAGATCTTCGTAGAATATGTTGGAACCAATATGAGCATCCAGGTTCCACTATTGGTTATTGACCGGAGATGTGTCTTGGTCATGTCTACATTGTTCTCAAACCCGTAGGGTCCGCACGCTTAACGTTCGATTGCGATTTGTATTAGGAGTTATGTGATTTGATGACTGAAGTTTGTTCGTAATCCCGGATGAGATCACGGACATGACGAGGAGTCTCTAAATGGTCGAGAGATAAAGAGCGATATATTGGAAGGTTATATTCGGACACCGGAATGGTTCCGAAGTGTTTCCGGTATTTTCTGGAGTACCGGGAGGTTACCGAAACCACCCGGGGAAGTAGTGGGCCTTAATGGGCTTTAGGGGAAAGGAAAGAAGGGCCTCAAGGGGTGCCCCCCCATGGCTGGTCTGAATTGGACTAGGAGGGGACGGCGCCTCCCTCTTTCCTTCTCCCCTCTTCCTCCTTCCCTCCTTCTCCTAGTTGGAATAGGAAAGGGGGGCTGAATCCTACTTGGACCGGGCCCCCTTTGGTGCGCCCCCATTGGGCCGGCCTCCTCCCCCCTCCTTTATATACATGGGAAGGGGCACACCAAGCCTTCTCTTAGACATGTGCGGTGCCCCCCTCCACAGTTACACACCTCGGTCATATCGTCCTAGTGCTTAGGTGAAGCCCTACGCTGATAACTTCATCATCACCGTCGCCACGCCATCGTGCTGACGGAACTCTCCCTCGTCCTCAACTGGATCAAGAGCTCGAGGGACGTCATCATGCTGAACGTGTGCTGAACACGGAGGTGCCGTACGTTCGGTGCTAGGACCGGTTGAATCGCGAAGACGTTCGACTACATCAACCACGTTACTAAAAGCTTCCGCTTTCGGTCTACGAGGGTATGTGGACACACTCTCCCCGCCCGTTGCTATACATCTCCTAGATAGATCTTGCGTGATCGTAGGTAAATTTTTTGAAATACTGCGTTCCCCAACAGTGGCATCCGAGCCAGGTCTATGAGTAGATGTTATATGCACGAGTAGAACACAAAGAGTTGTGGGCGATAATAGTCATACTGCTTATCATCAACGTCTTACTTTGATTCGGCAACAAAAAATCATTGTGGTTTTGATGCGTAGGTAAAAACGGTTCTTGCTAGAAGGCCGTAGTAGCCACGTAAAACTTGCAACAACAAAGTAGAGGACATCTAACTTGTTTTTGCAAGGCATGTTGTGATGTGATATGGTCAAGATGTGATGAGATATAAATTTTTGTATGAGATGGTCATGTTTTGTAAAATTTATCGGCAACTGGTAGGAGCCTTATGGTTGTCCCTTTATTGTATGAAATGCAATCGCCATGAAATTGCTTTACTTTATCACTAAGCGGTAGCGATAGTCGTAGAAGCAATAGTTGGCGAGACGACAATGACGCTACGATGGAGATCAAGGTGTCGAGCCGGTGACGATGATGATCATGACGGTGCTTTGGAGATGGAGATCAAAGGCACAAGATGATGATGGCCATATCATATTACTTTTTTTGATTGCATGTGATGTTTATCCTTTATGCATCTTATTTTGCTTAGTACGGCGGTAGCATTTATAAGATGATCCCTCACTAAATTTCAAGGTATAAGTGTTCTCCCTGAGTATGCACCATTGCTACAGTTCATCGTGTTGAGACACCACGTGATGATTGGGTGTGATAAGCTCTACGTTCACATACAACGAGTGCAAGCCAGTTTTGCACGTGTAGAATACTCGGGTTAAACTTTACGAGCCTAGAATATGCAGATATGGCCTCAGAGCACTGAAACCGAAAGGTCGAACGTGAATCTTATAGTAGATATGATCAACATAGTGATGTTCACCATTGAAAACTACATATCACATGATGATCGGACGTGGTTTAGTTGATATGGATTACATGATCATTTAGATGACTAGAGGGATGTTTATCTAAGTGGGAGTTCTTAAGTAATATGATTAATTGAACTTTAATTTATCATGAACTTAGTACCTGCTAGTATTTGCATGCCTATGTTGTTGTAGATCAATGGCCCGTGCCACCGTTCCTTGAATTTTAATGTGTTCCTAGAGAAAGCTAAGTTGAAAGATGATGGTAGCAATTACACGGACTGGGTTCGTAACTTGAGGATTGTCCTCATTGCTGCACAAAAGAATTATGTCCTGGAAGCACCGCTAGGTGCAAAACCCGCTGCAGGAGCAACTCCAGATGTTATGAACGTCTGGCAGAGCAAAGCTGATGACTACTCGATAGTTCTGTGTGCCATGCTTTACAGCTTAGAATTGGGACTTCAAAGACGTTTTGAACGTCATGGAACATATGAGATGTTCCAGGAGTTGAAGTTAATATTTCAAGCAAATGCCCAAATTGAGAGATCTGAAGTCTCCAATAAGGTCTATAGCTGCAAGATGGAGGAGAATAGTTCTGTCAGTGAACATATACTCAGAATGTCTGGGTACCACAACTACTTGACTCAACTGGGAGTTAATCTTCCTGATGATAGTGTCATTGACAGAGTTCTTCAATCACTGCCACCAAGCTACAAAATCTTCATGGTGAACTATAATATGCAAGGGATGGATAAGACAATTCCCGAGCTCTTCGCGATGCTAAAGGCCGCGGAGGTAGAAATCAAGAAGGAGCATCAAGTGTTGATGGTTAAAAAGACCACTAGTTTCAAGAAAAAAGGCAAAGGGAAGAAGGGAAGCTTCAATAAGAACGGCAAGCAAGTTGCTGCTCAAGTGAAGAATCCCAAGTCTGGACCTAAGCCTAAGACTGAGTGCTTCTACTGCAAAGGGACCGGTCACTGGAAGCAGAACTGCCCCAAGTATTTGGCGGATAAGAAGGATGGAAAAGTGAAAGGTATATTTGATATACATGTTATTGATGTGTACCTTACTAATGCTCATAGTAGCTCCTGGGTATTTGATACTGGTTCTGTTGCTCATATTTGCAACTCGAAACAGGGGCTACGTATTAAACGAAGATTGGCTAAGGACGAGGTGACGATGCACGTGGGAAATGGTTCCAAAGTCGATGTGATCGCCGTCGGTGTGCTACCTCTACATCTACCATCGGGATTTGTTTTAGACATAAAAAATTATCATTTGGTGCCAGCGTTGAGCATGAACATTATATCTGGATCTTGTTTGATGCGAGACGGTTATTCATTTAAATCAGAGAATAATGGTTGTTCTATTTATATGAGTAATATCTTTTATGGTCATGCACCCTTGAAGAGTGGTCTATTTTTGTGAATCTCGATTTTAGTGATACACATATACATAATATTGAAGACAAAAGATGCAGGGTTAATAATGATAGTGCAACTTATTTGTGGCACTACCTTTTAGGTCATATTGGTGTAAAGTGCACGAAGAAACTCCATGCTGATGGGCTTTTGGAATCACTTGATTATGGATCACTTGATGCTTGCGAACCATGCCTCATGGGCAAGATGACTAAGACTCCGTTCTCCGCAACAATGGAGCGAGCAACTGACTTATTGAAAATAATACATACTGATGTGTGCGGTCTGATGAGTGTTGAGGCTTGCGGCGGGTATCGTTATTTTCTGACCTTCACAGATGATTTTAGCAGATATGGGTATATCTACTTGATGAAACATAAGTCTGAAACATTTGAAAAGTTCAAAGAATTTCAGAGTGAAGTGGAAAATCATTGTAACAAGAAAATAAACTTTCTACGATCTGATCGTGGAGGTGAATATTTGAGTTATGAGTTTGGTCATCATTTGAAACAATGTGGAATAGTTTCGCAACTCACGCCACCTAGAACACCATAGCGTAATGGTGTGTCCGAACATCGTAACCGTACTTTATTAGAAATGGTGCGATCTATGATGTCTCTTACTGATTTACCACTATCGTTTTGGGGTTATGCTTTAAAGACAGATGCATTCACGTTAAATAGGGCACCATCTAAATCCGTTGAGACGACACCATATGAACTGTGGTTTGGCAAGAAACCTAAGTTGCCGTTTCTTAAAGTTTGGGGCTGCGATGCTTATGTGAAAAAGCTTCAAGTTGATAAGCTCGAATCCAAATCGGAGAAATGTGTATTCATAGGATACCCAAAGGAAACTGTTGGGTACACCTTCTATCACAAATCCGAAGGCAAGATATTCGTTGCTAAGAATGGATCCTCTCTAGAGAAGGAGTTTCTCTCGAAAGAAGTGAGTGGGAGGAAAGTAGAACTTGATGAGGTAATTGTACCTTCTCCCTTATTGGAAAGTAGTTCATCATAGAAATCAGTTCCAGTGATTCCTACAACAATCAGTGAGGAAGTTAATGATGATGATCATGAAACTTTTGATCAAGTTACTATCCAACCTCGTAGGTCAACCAGAGTATGATCCGCACCAGAGTGGTACAGTAATCCTGTTCTGGAGGTCTGTTACTTGACCATGACGAACCTACGGACTATGAGGAAGCAATGATGAGCCCAGATTCCGCAAAATGGCTCGAGGCCATGAAATCTGAGATGGGATCCATGTATGAGAACAAAGTGTGGACTTTGGTTGACTTGCCCGATGATCGGCAAGCCATAGAGAATAAATGGATCTTCAAGAATAAGACTGACGCTGACGGTAATGTTACTGTCTACAAAGGTCGACTTGTTGCGAAAGGTTTTCGACAAGTTCAAGGAGTTGACTATGATGAGACCTTCTCACTCATAGCGATGCTTAAGTCTGTCCCAATCATGTTAGCAATTGCCGCATTTTATGATTATAAAATTTGGCAAATGGATGTCAAAACTGCATTCCTTAATGGATATCTTAAAGAAGAGTTGTATATGATGCAACTAGAAGGTTTTGTCGATCCAAAAGGTGCTAACAAAGTGTGCAAGCTCCAGCGATCCATTTATGGACTGGTGTGTAACACCCCGGTAGTTCAGCTACAGTAATCCCCTTCTAATGATGCGTTGTCATCATTGTTACTGTTGCTAATATCACTTTGATTCGAATCCAGTCCAAATTTTAAATTCAAATTAAAGTCAAAATTCAAACTTCGCACATATGCAAAATAAAATGTTCGCATTATTCTACAAATTCCCCTGATCATTTGTCATGTTGAAACCAACATCATTTGACTCACCAATTAATCCCTATGTAAATATAAAGTGGTCCGATAGCAACAAAAATAACCGTTATGAAATAAACAAATGTTTATGTAGTTCCAATTGACTTGAAACTTTCTGGGCCTCTCCAAAATAATAACTAATATTTATGTGACAAGTTTCATGGTCAATTAAATTTATTTGGTATGAAATTTAAATGCAAAACATTGAAGAAAAAGTAAAATAGAAGTTAGAAAGTATAAAAGGAAAAGGCCACAATGCAGCCAGACCTTAGTGCAAAGTGGATGCCCAGCCCACTTCCACCTCTCCTTCAATCTTGCTACAGGAGCAGGGGAGGTCATGGTAGGCATCCACTCCATGGTCGCGCCCCTGGGTGACGTGCCGGCGATCCCACGGCTTTCTGGGAGGATAAGACGTTGCCTCGTGCCCCTTCCCCGAACCTAGCTTCGTCTCCCTCCTTCCCCCGCGCTGTTCCCTCTCCCTCCCACGTTGCCCGACCCCATCGTGGCCTTGTCGTCATCGATCCCGCGGCCACTAAGCCTCCCGCACCTCCTCGTGGTGCCCACCGGCTTCCCCGTCGTCGACTATGTCGACAACGGGCATTCGCTCGACTGGAGCCGCTCCGAATCCTCGCCATCCAGCTCGACCACGCCATCGGCCGCACCACTACCTCGCCGTCGCGCTACTCCTCGTGGCCGTCCCCGGCCTCCCCGACCTCGCCTTCGTGCTCCCAGTGAGCATCTCTTCCGATTCCCCCGTTCCCTCTCTTCGATTCGATGCCGTAGAATCGCGCCCGCGTGTCGCCACCATGGTCGGATCTCCAGAGCTCCATTCCCGTGCATACTCGCTCACTCCCCATTGTGCCCTAGCCGCATCTGGCCACAGCCCCAGCCCGTCCCAGCACGCCCGCGCCTCCCACAGTTGCCCACGTTCTCCCACGGCCCTGGCTGCTGCCGCGCTGAAGGAAATATGCCCTAGAGGCAATAATAAAGTTATTATTTATTTCCTTATATCATGATAAATGTTTATTATTCATGCTAGAATTGTATTAACCGGAAACATAATACATGTGTGAATACATAGACAAACAGAGTGTCACTAGTATGCCTCTACTTGACTAGCTCGTTGATCGAAGATGGTTATGTTTCCTAACCATAGACATGAGTTGTCATTTGATTAATGGGATCACATCATTAGGATAATGATGTGATTGACTTGACCCATTCTGTTAGCTTAGCACTTGATCGTTTAGTTTGTTGCTATTGCTTTCTTCATAACTTATACATATTCCTATGACTATGAGATTATGCAACTCCCGTTTACCGGAGGAACACTTTGTGTGCCACCAAACATCACAACGTAACTGGGTGATTATAAAGGTGCTCTACAGGTGTCTCCGAAGGTACTTGTTGGGTTGGCGTATTTCGAGATTAGGATTTGTCACTCCGATTGTCGGAGAGGTATCTCTAGGCCCACTTGGTAATGCACATCACTTAAGCCTTTCAAGCATTGCAACTAATGAGTTAGTTGCGGAATGATGTATTACGAAACGAGTAAAGAGACTTGCCGGTAACGAGATTGAACTAGGTATTGGAATACCGACGATCGAATCTCGGGCAAGTAACATACCGATGACAAAGGGAACAATGTATGTTGTTATGCGGTTTGACCGATAAAGATCTTCGTAGAATATGTAGGAACCAATATGAGCATCCAGGTTCCGCTATTGGTTATTGACCGGAGACGTGTCTCGGTCATGTCTACATAGTTCTCGAATCCATAGGGTCCGCATGCTTAAAGTTCGGTGACGATCGTAATTAGGGTTTTTGTGTTTTGATGTACCGAAGGTTGTTCAGAGTCCCGGATGTCATCACAGACATGACGAGGAGTCTCTAAATGGTCGAGACATAAACATTGATATATTGGAAGCCTATATTTGGATATCGGAATCATTCCGGGTGAAATCGGGATTTTACCGGAGTACCGGGGGGTTACCAGACCCCCCCCCCCGGGGGTTAATGGGCCTACATGGGCCCTAAGGGAGAAGAGGAGGGCCGGCCAGGGCAGGCCGCGCGCCCCCTCCCCCTATTCCGAATAGGACAAGGAAGGGGGGGCGCACCCCTTTCCTCTTTCCCCCTTCCCCTTTCCTTCTCCAACAAGGCAAGAGGGGGAGTCCTACTCCCAGTGGGAGTAGGACTCCTCCAGGTGCACCCCTAGGGGCCGGCCGCACCTCCCCCCTCCCTCCTTTATATACTGGGGCAGGGGGCACCCCATGACACACAAGTTGATCTTCGTGATCGTTCCTTAGCCGTGTGCGGTGCCCCCTTCCACCATATTCTACCTCGGTCATATCGTAGCGGTGCTTAGGCGAACATCATCACCGTCATCACGCCGTCGTGTTGACGAAACTCTCCCTCAACACTCGGCTGGATCGAAGCTCGAGGGACGTCACCGAGTTGAACGTGTGTAGAACTCGGAGGTGCCGTACGTTCGGTACTTGGATCGGTCAGATCGAGAAGACGTACGACTACTTCCTCTACGTTGTGTCAACGCTTCCGTTGCCGGTTTACGAGGGTACGTAGACATCACTCTCCCCTCTCGTTGCTATGCATCACCATGATCTTGCGTGTGCGTAGGAATTTTTTTGAAATTACTACGTTCCCCAACAGTGGCATCCGAGCCAGGTTTTATGCGTTGATGTTATGCACGAGTAGAACACAAGTGAGTTGTGGGCGATATAAGTCATACTGCTTACTAGCATGTCATACTTTGGTTCGGCGATATTGTTGGATGAAGCGGCCCGGACCAACATTATGCGTACGCTTACGCGAGACTGGTTTCACCGCCGTGCTTTGCACACAGGTGGCTGGCGGGTGTCAGTTTCTCCAACTTTAGTTGAACCGAGTGTGGCTACGCCCGGTCCTTGCGAAGGTTAAAACAACACCAACTTGACAAACTATCGTTGTGGTTTTGATGCATAGGTAAGAACAGTTCTTGCTAAGCCCGTAGCAGCCACGTAAAACTTGCAACAACAAAGTAGAGGACGTCTAACTTGTTTTTGCAGGGCATGTTGTGATGTGATATGGTCAAGACATGATGCTATATTACATTGTATGATATGATCATGTTTTGTAACCGAGTTATCGGCAACTGGCAGGAGCCATATGGTTGTCGCTTTATTGTATGCAATGCAATCGTCTTGTAATGATTTATTTTATCACTAAGCGGTAGCGATAGTCGTTGAAGCATAAGATTGGCGAGACGACAACGATGCTACGATGGAGATCAAGGTGTCATGCCGGTGATGATGGTGATCATGACGGTACTTCGGAGATGGAGATCACAACTACAAGATGATGATGGCCATATCATATCACTTATATTGATTGCATGTGATGTTTATCTTTTATGCATCTTATCTTGCTTTGATTGACGGTAGCATTATAAGATGATCTCTCACTAAATTTCAAGATAAAAGTGTTATCCCTGAGTATGCACCATTGCCAAAGTTCGTCGTGCCCAAACACCACGTGATGATCGGGTGTGATAAGCTCTACGTCCATCTACAACGGGTGCAAGCCAATTTTGCACACGCAGAATACTCAGGTTAAACTTGGCGAGCCTAGCATATGCAGATATGGCCTCGGAACACTGAGACCTAAAGGTCGAGCGTGAACCATATAGTAGATATGATCAACATATTGATGTTCACCATTGAAAGCTACTCCATTTCACGTGATGATCGGTTATGGTTTAGTTGATTTGGATCACATGATCACTTAGAAGATTAGAGGGATGTCTTTCTAAGTGGGAGTTCTTAAGTAATATGATTAATTGAACTTAAATTTATCATGAACTTAGTACCTGATAGTATCTTGCTTGTCTATGTTTGATTGTAGATAGATGGCCCGTGCTGTTGTTCCGTTGAATTTTAATGCGTTCCTTGAGAAAGCAAAGTTGAAAGATGATGGTAGCAATTACATGGACTAGGTCCGTAACTTGAGGATTATCCTCATTGCTGCATAGAAGAATTACGTCCTGGAAGCACCGCTGGGTGCCAGGCCTGTTGCTGGAGCAACACCAGATGTTATGAACGTCTGGTAGAGCAAAGCTGATGACTACTCGATAGTTCAGTATGCCATGCTTTACGGCTTAGAATCGGGACTTCAACGACGTTTTGAACGTCATGGAGCATATGAGATGTTCCAGGAGTTGAAGTTAATATTTCAAGCAAATGCCCGAATTGAGAGATATGAAGTCTCCAATAAGTTCTATAGCTGCAAGATGGAGGAGAATAGTTCTATCAGTGAACATATACTCAAAATGTCTGGGTATCATAATCACTTGACTCAACTAGGAGTTAATCTTCATGTTGATAGTGTCATTGACAGAGTTCTTCAATCACTGCCACCAAGCTACAAGAGCTTCGTGATGAACTATAACATGCAAGGGATGGATAAGACGATTCCCGAGCTCTTCGCAATGCTAAAGGCTGCGGAGGTAGAAATCAAGAAGGAGCATCAAGTTTTGATGGTCAACAAGACCGCCAGTTTCAAGAAAAAGGGCAAATGGAAGAAGAAGGGGAACTTCAAGAAGAACAGCAAGCAAGTTGCTGCTCAGGAGAAGAAACCCAAATCTGGACCTAAGCCTGAAACTGATTGCTTCTACTGCAAGCAGACTGTACACTGGAAGCGGAACTGCCCCAAGTATTTGGCGGATAAGAAGGATGGCAAGGTGAACAAAGGTATATGTGATATACATGTTATTGATGTGTACCTTACTAGAGCTCATAGTAGCACCTGGGTATTTGATACTGGTTCTGTTGCTAACATTTGCAACTCGAAACATGGACTACGGATTAAGCGAACACTGGCGAAGGACGAGGTGACGATGCGCGTGGGAAATGGTTCCAAAGTCCATGTGATCGTAGTTGGCACACTACCTCCACATCTACCTTCGAGATTAGTATTAGACCTAAATAATTGTTATTTGGTGCCAGCGTTGAGCATGAACATTATATCTGGATCTTGTTTGATGTGAGATGGTTATTCATTTAAATCAGAGAATAATGGTTGTTCTATTTATATGAGTAATATCTTTTATGGTCATGCACCCTTGAAGAGTGGTCTATTTTTGATGAATCTCGATAGTAGTGATACACATATTCATAATGTTGAAGCCAAAAGATGCAGAGTTGATAATGATAGTGCAACTTATTTGTGGCACTGCCGTTTAGGTCATATCGGTGTAAAGCGCATGAAGAAACTCCATACTGATGGACTTTTGGAATCACTTGATTATGAATCACTTGGTACTTGCGAACCGTGCCTCATGGGCAAGATGACTAAAACGCTGTTCTCCGGTACTATGGAGAGAGCAACAGATTTATTGGAAATCATACATACCGATGTATGTGGTCCAATGAATATTGAGGCTCGTGGCGGATATCGTTATTTTCTCACCTTCACGGATGATTTAAGCAGATATGGGTATATCTACTTAATGAAGCATAAGTCTGAAACATTTGAAAAGTTCAAAGAATTTCAGAGTGAAGTTGAAAATCATCGTAACAAGAAAATAAAGTTTCTACGATCTGATCGTGGAGGAGAATATTTGAGTTACGAGTTTGGTCTACATTTGAAACAATGCAGAATAGTTTCGCAACTCACGCCACCTGGAACACCACACCGTAATGGTGTGTCCGAACATCGTAATCGTACTTTATTAGATATGTTGCGATCTATGATGTCTCTTACTGATTTACCGCTATCGTTTTGGGGTTATGTTTTAGAGACGGTTGCATTCATGTTAAATAGGGCACCATCGAAATCCGTTGAAATGACGCCTTATGAACTGTACTTTGGCAAGAAACCAAAGTTGTCGTTTCTAAAAGTTTGGGGTTGCGATGCTTATGTGAAAAAGCTTCAACCTGATAAGCTCAAAGCCAAATCGGAGAAATGTGTCTTCATAGGATACCCAAAGGAGACTGTTGGGCACACCTTCTATCACAGATCCGAAGGCAAGACATTCGTTGCTAAGAATGGATCCTTTCTAGAGAAGGAGTTTCTCTCGAAAGAAGTGAGTGGGAGGAAATTAGAACTTGATGAGGTAACTGTACCTGCTCCCTTATTAGAAAGTAGTACATCACAGAAACCGGTTTCCGTGACACCTATACCAATTAGTGAGGAAGCTAATGATAATGATCATGAAACTTCAAATCAAGTTACTACTGAACCTCGTAGATCAACCAGAGTAAGATCCGCACCAGAGCGGTACGGTAATCCTGTTTTGGAAGTCATGCTACTAGATCATGGTGAACCTACGAACTATGAAGAAGCGATGGTGAGCCCAGATTCCGCAAAATGGCTAGAAGCCATGAAATCTGAGATGGGATCCATGTATGAGAACAAAGTGTGGACTTTGGTTGACTTGCCCGTTGATCGGCAAGCAATTGAGAATAAATTGATCTTCAAGAAGAAGACTGACGCTGACGGTAATGTTACTGTCTACAAAGCTCGACTTGTTGCGAAAGGTTTTCGACAAGTTCAAGGGATTGACTACGATGAGACCTTCTCACCCGTAGCGATGCTTAAGTCTGTCCAGATCATGTTAGCGATTGCCGCATTTTATGATTATGAAATTTGGCAGATGGATGTGAAAACTGCATTCCTGAATGGATTTCTAGAAGAAGAGTTGTATATGATGCAACTAGAAGGTTTTGTCGATCCAAAGGGAGCTAACAAAGTCTGCAAGCTCTAGCGATCCATTTATGGACTGGTGCAAGCCTCTCGGAGTTGGAATAAACGCTTTGATAGTGTGATCAAAGCATTTGGTTTTGTACAGACTTTTGGAGAAGCCTGTATTTACAAGAAAGTGAGTGGGAGCTCTGTAGCATTTCTGATATTATATGTGGATGACATATTACTGATTGGAAATGATATAGAATTTCTAGATAGCATAAAGGGATACTTGAATAAGAGTTTTTCAATGAAAGACCTCGGTGAAGCTGCTTACATATTGGGAATTAAGATCTATAGAGATAGATCAAGACGCTTAATTGGACTTTCACAAAGCACATACCTTGACAAAGTTTTGAAGAAGTTCAAAATGGATCAAGCAAAGAAAGGGTTCTTGCCTGTCTTACAAGGTGTGAAGTTGAGTAAGACTCAATGTCCGACCACCGCAGAACATAGAGAGAAACTGAAAGATGTTCCCTATGCTTCAGCTATAGGCTCTATCATGTATGCAATGCTGTGTACCAGACCTGATGTGGGACTTGCTATAAGTCTAGCAGGGAGGTACCAAAGTAATCCAGGAGTGGATCACTGGACAGCGGTCAAGAACATCCCGAAGTACCTGAAAAGGACTAAGGATATGTTTCTCGTATATGGAGGTGACAAAGAGCTCATCATAAATGGTTACGTTGATGCAAGCTTTGACACTGATCCGGACGATTCTAAATCGCAAACCGGATATGTGTTTATACTGAATGGTGGAGCTGTCAGTTGGTGCAGTTCTAAACAAAGCGTCGTGGCGGGATCTACATGTGAAGCGGAGTACATAGCTACTTCGAAAGCAGCAAATGAAGGAGTCTGGATGAAGGAGTTCATATCCGATCTAGGTGTCATACCTAGTGCATCGGGTCCAATAAAAATATTTTGTGACAATACTGGTGCAATTGCCTTGGCGAAGCAATCCATATTTCACAAGAGAACCAAACACATCAAGAGACGCTTCAATTCCATTTGGGATTTAGTCCAAGTGGGAGACATAGAAATTTGCAAGATACATACGGATCTGAATGTTGCAGACCTGCTTACTAAGCCTCTTCCATGAGCAAAACATGATCAGCACCAAGGCTCCATGGGTGTTAGAATCATTACTATGTAATCTAGATTATTGACTCTAGTGCAAGTGGGAGACTGAAGGAAATATGCCCTAGAGGCAATAATAAAGTTATTATTTATTTCCTTATATCATGATAAATGTTTATTATTCATGCTAGAATTGTATTAACCGGAAACATAATACATGTGTGAATACATAGACAAACAGAGTGTCACTAGTATGCCTCTACTTGACTAGCTCGTTGATCGAAGATGGTTATGTTTCCTAACCATAGACATGAGTTGTCATTTGATTAACAGGATCACATCATTAGGAGAATGATGTGATGGACTTGACCCATTCCGTTAGCTTAGCACTTGATCGTTTAGTTTGTTGCTATTGCTTTCTTCATAACTTATACATATTCCTATGACTATGAGATTATGCAACTCCCGTTTACAGGAGGAACACTTTGTGTGCCACCAAACGTCACAACGTAACTATGTGATTATAAAGGTGCTCTACAGGTGTCTCCAAAGGTACTTGTTGGGTTGGCGTATTTCGAGATTAGGATTTGTCACTCCGATTGTCAGAGAGGTATCTCTGGGCCCACTCGGTAATGCACATCACTTAAGCCTTGCAAGCATTGCAACTAATGAGTTAGTTGCAGAATGATGTATTACGGAACGAGTAAAGAGACTTGCCGGTAACGAGATTGAACTAGGTATTGGAATACCGACGATCGAATCTCGGGCAAGTAACATACCGATGACAAAGGGAACAACGTATGTTGTTATGCGGTTTGATTGATAAAGATCTTCGTAGAATATGTAGGAACCAATATGAGCATCCAGGTTCCGCTATTGGTTATTGACCGGAGACGTGTCTCGGTCATGTCTACATAGTTCTCGAACCCGTAGGGTCCGCGCGCTTAAAGTTCGGTGGCGATCGTAATTAGGGTTTTTGTGTTTTGATGTACCGAAGGTTGTTCGGAGTCCCGGATGTGATCACGGACATGACGATGAGTCTCAAAATGGTCGAGACATAAATATTGGTATATTGGAAGCCTATATTTGGATACCGGAATCGTTCTGGGTGAAATCGGGATTTTACCGGAGTACCGGGGGGTTACCGGAACCCCCCGGGGGGTTAATGGGCCTACATGGGCCCTAAGGTAGAAGATGAGGGCCGGCCAGGGCAGGCCGCACGCCCCCTCCCCCCTAGTTCGAATAGGACAAGGAAGGGGAGGCGGCGCCCCCCTTTCCTCTTTCCCCCTTCCCCTTTCCTTCTCCAACAAGGCAAGAGGGGGGAGTCCTACTCCCGATGGGAGTAGGACTCCTCCAGGCGCACCCCTAGGGGCCGGCCGCACCTCCCCCTCCCTCCTTTATATACGGGGACAGGGGGGCACCCCGTTACACACAAGTTGATCTTCGTGATCATTCCTTAGCCGTGTGCGGTGCCCCCTTCCACCATATTCTACCTCGGTCATATCGTAGCGGTGCTTAGGCGAAGCCCTGCGTCGGTAGAACATCATCACCGTCATCACGCCGTCGTGCTGACAAAACTCTCCCTCAACACTCGGCTGGATCGGAGCTCGAGGGACGTCACCGAGTTGAACGTGTGCAGAACTCGGAGGTGCCGTACGTTCGGTACTTGGATCGGTCAGATCGGGAAGACGTATGACTACTTCCTCTATGTTGTGTCAACGCTTCCGTTGCCGGTTTATGTGGGTACATAGACATCACTCTCCCCTCTCGTTGCTATGCATCACCATGATCTTGCGTGTGAGTAGGAATTTTTTTGAAATTACTATGTTCCCCAACACGCGCCGCTCCCGCCGCTGCTTGCTGCTGCACTTTGCACCTGCCACTGTTGCTTGCCATTCCTCTTGCTACTCTTGCCGCTTGCAGCTGCTAGCTGCTGCCGCTGCTTTGGCTTCTGCCGCCGATGCTTGCTCTGCTTGAAACCGCTGGTGCCGCTGCTACATACTCCAGCGGTTGCGGCTCTCGCGCTACTGCCGCGCTATGCTAGCTCCCCGGCCTCCCACTGCGCGCGCCCTCGCCCCTCCACTCGTGCCTGCCGGAGATGCTTCTCGCCCGGGTCGTTGATACGTCTCCAACGTATCTATAATTTTTGATTGCTCCATGCTATATTATCTACTGTTTTAGGCAATATTGGGCTTTATTATCCACTTTTATATTACTTTTGGGACTAACCTATTAACCGGAGGCCCAGCCCAGATTTGATGTTTTATGCCTATTTCAGTGTTTCGAAGAAAAGGAATATCAGACGGAGTCGAAACGGAACGAAATCAACTGGAGAAGTTATTTTTGGAAGGAAACACACCTGATGGACTTGGACCCCACGTCAAGGAAGGAACGAGGTGCTCACGAGGGTGGGGGGCGCCCCCCTAGGGCGCGCCCCCTGTCTCGTGGGGCCCTCGTGGCTCCCCTGACGTACCTCCTGCACCCATATATACCTACATGACCTAAAACTTCCAGAATGGACAATAGATCAGGAGTTCCGCCGCCAGAAGCCTTTGTATCCACCGAAAACCAATCTAGACCCGTTCCGGCACCCTACCGAGGGGGGGGGGGGCAATCCTTCTCCGGCGGCCATCTTCATCATCCCGGTGCTCTCCATGACGAGGAGGGAGTAGTTCTCCCTCGGGGCTGAGGGTATGTACTAGTAGCTATGTGTTTGATCTCTCTCTCTCTCTCGTGTTCTTGATTTGGCACGATCTTGATGTATCGCGAGCTTTGCTATTATAGTTGGATCTTATGTTTCTCCTCCCCCTCTTCTCTCTTTTAATGAATTGAGTTTCCCCTTTGAAGTAATCTTATCGGATTGAGTCTTTAAAGACTTGAGAACACTTGATGTATGTCTTGCCGTGGATATCTGTGGTGACAATGGGATACCACGTGCCACTTTATGTATGTTTTGGTGACCAACTTGCGGGTTTCCTGACATTGGGAACCTATGCATAGGGGTTGGCACAAGTTTTCGTCGTGATTCTCCGGTAGAAACTTTGGGGCACTCTTTGAGGTCCTTTGTGTTGGTTGAATAGATGAATCTGAGATTGTGTGATGCATATCGTATAATCATCCCCACGGATACTTGAGGTGACAATGGAGTATCTAGGTGACATTAGGGTTTTGGTTGATTTGTGTCTTAAGGTGTTATTCTAGTATGAACTCTAGGGTTGTTTGTGACACTTATAGGAATAGCCCAACCGATTGATTGGAAAGAATAACTTTGAGGTGGTTTCGTACCCTACCATAATCTCTTCGTTCGTCCTCCGCTATTAGTGACTTTGGAGTGACTCTTTGTTGCATGTTGAGGGATAGTTTTATGATCCAATTATGATAGTATTGTTGACAGGACTTACAGTAGTGAAAGTATGAACCCTAGGCCTTGTTTCTACACATTGTAATACCATTTACACTCACTTTTATCACTTGTTACCTTGCTGTTTTTATTACTTCAGAATACAAATACCTATATCTACTATCCATATACCATTGGTATCACCATCTCTTCGCCGAACTAGTGCACCTATACAATTTACCATTGTATTGGGTGTGTTGGGGACACAAGAGACTCTTTGTTATTTGGTTGCAGGGTTGCTTGAGAGAGACCATCTTCATCCTACGCCTCCTATGGATTGATAAACCTTAGGTCATCCACTTGAGGGAATTTTTCTACTGTCCTACAAACCTCTACACTTGGAGGCCCAACAACGTCTACAAGAAGAAGGTTGTGTAGTAGACATCAGCCGTGCCCTCCCCTGCCGCCGCAGCCTCCTCCTTGCCTCGCTCCTGCAGCCCACTGGTTCCACGCCGCGTCTGCCGTGTCGCGCCTGCTGTCGTCGACATCCCGTGCGCCTTGGCCCTCGCCCTTGTCGATGCCTCCCGCTAATGTTTCTATACTGTGGCTTGCCGCCGCCACTCATGCCCGCCAGCGCGTGGCTTCGGCCCTGCTTGTCGTTGCCTCTGACCGGCCGGCCAACCACGCCCATGGTTCGGCCTGCACGCGTGTGTGCATCGTCCTGGTGGCTACCATGCGATCTGGCCTTTAGATTAGGCGCTAACCCCCCCACTAACTAATGGGACCCCATCGCTAATTAAAAGGTTAGGTTAGTTTTTGTAACATCTCAAATTTTCAATTTGGAATATTATACATTAGATCATCATTGCCTATCATATTTTATTGCTTTTCTAGTTGATCCTAGAAATTCTACACAACTCAAGGACCCTCGGAGAGAGTTGGGGATTTCGTTATTTTCATATTTGAGTTTTCTCAAATTTTGAAATAGGGATCATTTGATTTTATTTATTTTATCTTCATTTATTTCTGTTATCAAAATATGAGAGAGGGAATAAAATGACTTTCCCAAAATAAAGAAATATTGAGGATTTAATAAAAAAATCAAATAAGATTTTATTTTGGTTTTATTTGCTATTTATTTGAATTTAGGAAAAATTGCACGTTTTCAAAAATTGCATTTAGAGCCAAAAAAATGTTCTTCCTGTTCTAAATATTTTATTTAGACGGGGAAAATTTGTTTTGGCATTTTTAGATTTTTATTTATTTTTCTAGATTTTTTAGGCGCAACGAAATTGTTTTAAAAAAAACCCCGTGCCAGACTAGGCCAAGGGACCAATCGAGCAGGCCGGCCCAGCCAGCCGCCGCCGCCTCCCGCCGGATCGGGACCGGAGTCCCGATTGCCGCCGCCGCCGTGTCCGGGGAGGACACGCCTCCCGAGGCCGACCCCGCCCCCAAGTCGACCTCGCCCGCCCCCTTTATAACCGCCGCCACCCCCTGCAACCCCACACCGCCTGCCGCCGCCGCGCCGCTTGCCGCGCCCCGCGCCGCCCGGAGCCGCCGCCGCCCCCCTACATGGGCGCTAAGGGAGAAAAGGAGGGTCGGCCAGGGCAGGCCGTGCGCCCCTCCCCCTAGTCCGAATAGGACAAGGAAGGGGGGGGGGGCGCCCCCCTTTCCTCTTTCCCCCTTCCCCTTTCCTTCTCCAACAAGGCAAGAGGGGGAGTCCTACTCCCGGTGGGAGTAGGACTCCTCCAGGTGCACCCCTAGGGGCCGGCCGCACCTCCACCTCCCTCCTTTATATACGGGGGCAGGGGGCACCCCATGACACACAAGTTGATCTTCGTGATCGTTCCTTAGCCGTGTGCGGTGCCCCCTTCCACCATATTCTACCTCGGTCATATCGTAGCGGTGCTTAGGCGAACATCATCACCGTCATCACGCCGTCGTGTTGACGAAACTCTCCCTCAACACTCGGCTGGATCGGAGCTCGAGGGACGTCACCGAGTTGAACGTGTGCAGAACTCGGAGGTGCCGTACGTTCGGTACTTGGATCGGTCAGATCGAGAAGACGTACGACTACTTCCTCTACGTTGTGTCAACGCTTCCGTTGCCGGTTTACGAGGGCACGTAGACATCACTCTCCCCTCTCGTTGCTATGCATCACCATGATCTTGCGCGTGCGTAGGAATTTTTTTGAAATTACTACGTTCCCCAACAGTGGCATCCGAGCCAGGTTTTATGCGTTGATGTTATGCACGAGTAGAACACAAGTGAGTTGTGGGCGATATAAGTCATACTGCTTACCAGCATGTCATACTTTGGTTCGGCGGTATTGTTGGATGAAGCGGCCCGGACCAACATTATGCGTATGCTTATGCGAGACTGGTTTCACCGTCGTGCTTTGCACACAGGTGGCTGGTGGGTGTCAGTTTCTCCAACTTTAGTTGAACCGAGTGTGGCTACGCCCGGTCCTTGCGAAGGTTAAAACAGCACCAACTTGACAAACTATCATTGTGGTTTTGATGCGTAGGTAAGAACGGTTCTTGCTAAGCCCGTAGCAGCCACGTAAACTTGCAACAACAAAGTAGAGGACGTCTAACTTGTTTTTGCAGGGCATGTTGTGATGTGATATGGTCCAGACATGATGCTATATTTTATTGTATGAGATGATCATGTTTTGTAACCGAGTTATCGGCAACTGGCAGGAGCCATATGGTTGTCGCTTTATTGTATGCAATGCAATCGTCTTGTAATGATTTATTTTATCACTAAGCGGTAGCGATAGTCGTTGAAGCATAAGATTGGCGAGACGACAACGATGCTACGATGGAGATCAAGGTGTCGTGCCGGTGATGATGGTGATCATGACGGTACTTCGGAGATGGAGATCACAACTACAAGATGATGATGGCCATATCATATCACTTATATTGATTGCATGTGATGTTTATCTTTTATGCATCTTATCTTGCTTTGATTGACGGTAGCATTAGAAGATGATCTCTCACTAAATTTCAAGATAAAAGTGTTATCCCTGAGTATGCACCGTTGCCAAAGTTCGTCGTGCCCAGACACCACGTGATGATCGGGTGTGATAAGCTCTACGTCCATCTACAAGGGGTGCAAGCCAGTTTTGCACACGCAGAATACTCAGGTTAAACTTGGCGAGCCTAGCATATGCAGATATGGCCTTGGAACACTGAGATCGAAAGGTCGAGCATGAATCATATAGTAGATATGATCAACATATTGATGTTCACCATTGAAAGCTACTCCATTTCACGTGATGATCGGTTATGGTTTAGTTGATTTGGATCACGTGATCACTTAGAAGATTAGAGGGATGTCTTTCTAAGTGGGAGTTCTTAAGTAATATGATTAATTGAACTTAAATTTATCATGAACTTAGTACCTGATAGTATCTTGCTTGTCTATGTTTGATTGTAGATAGATGGCCCATGCTGTTGTTCCGTTGAATTTTAATGCGTTCCTTGAGAAAGCAAAGTTGAAAGATGATGGTAGCAATTACACGGGCTGGGTCCATAACTTGAGGATTATCCTCATTGCTGCACAGAAGAATTGCGTCCTGGAAGCACCGCTGGGTGCCAGGCCTGTTGCTGGAGCAACACCAGATGTTATGAACGTCTGGCAGAGCAAAGCTGATGACTACTCGATAGTTCAGTATGCCGTGCTTTACGGCTTAGAATCGGGACTTCAACGACGTTTTGAACGTCATGGAGCATATGGGATGTTCCAGGAGTTGAAGTTAATATTTCAAGCAAATGCCCGGATTGAGAGATATGAAGTCTCCAATAAGTTCTATAGCTGCAAGATGGAGGAGAATAGTTCTGTCAGTGAACATATACTCAAAATGTCTGGGTATCATAATCACTTGACTCAACTGGGAGTTAATCTTCCTGTTGATAGTGTCATTGACAGAGTTCTTCAATCACTGCCACCAAGCTACAAGAGCTTCGTGATGAACTATAACATGCAAGGGATGTATAAGAAGATTCCCGAGCTCTTCGCAATGCTAAAGGCTATGGAGGTAGAAATCAAGAAGGAGCATCAAGTGTTGATGGTCAACAAGACCGCCAGTTTCAAGAAAAAGGGCAAAGGGAAGAAGAAGGGGAACTTCAAGAATAATAGCAAGCAAGTTGCTGCTCAGGAGAAGAAACCCAAATCTGGACCTAAGCCTGAAACTGATTGCTTCTACTACAAGCAGACTGGACACTGGAAGCGGAACTGCCCCAAGTATTTGGCGGATAAGAAGGATGGCAAGGTGAACAAAGGTATATGTGATATACATGTTATTGATGGGTACCTTACTAGAGCTCACAGTAGCACCTGGGTATTTGATACTGGTTCTGTTGCTAACATTTGCAACTCGAAACATGGACTACGGATTAAGCGAACACTGGCGAAGGACGAGGTGACGATGCGCGTGGGAAATGGTTCCAAAGTCGATGTGATCGCAGTCGGCACGCTACCTCTACATCTACCTTCGGGATTAGTATTAGACCTAAATAATTGTTATTTGGTGCCAGCGTTGAGCATGAACATTATATATGGATCTTGTTTGATGTGAGACGGTTATTCATTTAAATCAGAGAATAATGGTTGTTCTATTTATATGAGTAATATCTTTTATGGTCATGCACCCTTGAAGAGTGGTCTATTTTTGATGAATCTCGATAGTAGTGATACACATATTCATAATGTTGAAGCCAAAAGATGCAGAGTTGATAATGATAGTGCAACTTATTTGCGGCACTGCCGTTTAGGTCATATCGGTGTAAAGCGCATGAAGAAACTCCATACTGATGGACTTTTGGAATCACTTGATTATGAATCACTTTGTACTTGCGAACCGTGCCTCATGGGCAAGATGACTAAAACGCCGTTCTCCGGTACTATGGAGAGAGCAACAGATTTATTGGAAATCATACATACCGATGTATGTGGTCCGATGAATGTTGAGGCTGGTGGCAGATATCGTTATTTTCTCACCTTCACAGATGATTTAAGCAGATATGGGTATATCTACTTAATGAAGCATAAGTCTGAAACATTTGAAAAGTTCAAAGAATTTCAGAGTGAAGTTGAAAATCATCGTAACAAGAAAATAAAGTTTCTACGATCTGATCGTGGAGGAGAATATTTGAGTTACGAGTTTGGTCTACATTTGAAACAAT
Organism: Triticum dicoccoides; assembly: GCF_002162155.2. Taxonomy (NCBI): domain Eukaryota; kingdom Viridiplantae; phylum Streptophyta; class Magnoliopsida; order Poales; family Poaceae; genus Triticum; species Triticum dicoccoides. Next base: position 660,675,109 of record NC_041388.1, on the reverse strand, counting down.
GCAGAATAGTTTCGCAACTCATGCCACCCAGAACACCACAGCGTAATGGTGTGTCCGAACATCGTAATCGTACTTTATTAGATATGTTGCGATCTATGATGTATCTTACTGATTTACCGCTATCGTTTTGGGGTTATGTTTTAGAGACGGCTGCATTCATGTTAAATAGGGCACCATCGAAATCCATTGAAATGACGCCTTATGAACTGTGCTTTGGCAAGAAACCAAAGCTGTCGTTTCTAAAAGTTTGGGTTGCGATGCTTATGTGAAAAAGCTTCAACCTGATAAGCTCAAACCCAAATCGGAGAAATATGTCTTCATAGGATACCCAAATGAGACTGTTGGGTACACCTTCTATCACAGATCCGAAGGCAAGACATTTGTTGCTAAGAATGGATCCTTTCTAGAGAAGGAGTTTCTCTCGAAAGAAGTGAGTGGGAGGAAAGTAGAACTTGATGAGGTAATTGTACCTGCTCCCTTATTAGACAGTAGTACATCACAGAAACCGGTTTCCGTGACACCTATACCAATTAGTGAGGAAGCTAATGATAATGATCATGAAACTTCAGATCAAGTTACTACTGAACCTCGTAGATCAACCAGAGTAAGATCCGCACCAGAGTGGTACGGTAATCCTGTTCTGGAAGTCATGCTACTAGATCATGATGAACCTACGAACTATGAAGAAGCGATGGTGAGCCCAGATTCCGCAAAATGGCTAGAAGCCATGAAATCTGAGATGGGATCCATGTATGAGAACAAAGTGTGGACTTTGGTTGACTTGCCCGTTGATCGGCAAGCAATTGAGAATAAATTGATCTTCAAGAAGAAGACTGACGCTGACGGTAATGTTACTGTCTACAAAGCTCGACTTGTTGCGAAAGGTTTTCGACAAGTTCAAGGGATTGACTACGATGAGACCTTCTCACCCGTAGCGATGCTTAAGTCTGTCCGGATCATGTTAGCGATTGCCGCATTTTATGATTATGAAATTTGGCAGATGGATGTCAAAACTGCATTCCTGAATGGATTTCTGGAAGAAGAGTTGTATATGATGCAACCAGAAGGTTTTGTCGATCCAAAGGGAGCTAACAAAGTGTGCAAGCTCCAGCGATCCATTTATGGACTGGTGCAAGCCTCTCGGAGTTGGAATAAACGCTTTGATAGTGTGATCAAAGCATTTGGTTTTGTACAGACTTTTGGAGAAGCCTGTATTTACAAGAAAGTGAGTGGGAGCTCTGTAGCATTTCTGATATTATATGTGGATGACATATTACTGATTGGCAATGATATAGAATTTCTGGATAGCATAAAGGGATACTTGAATAAGAGTTTTTCAATGAAAGACCTCGGTGAAGCTGCTTACATATTGGGCATTAAGATATATAGAGATAGATCAAGACGCTTAATTGGACTTTCACAAAGCACATACCTTGACAAAGTTTTGAAGAAGTTCAAAATGGATCAAGCAAAGAAAGGGTTCTTGCCTGTCTTACAAGGTGTGAAGTTGAGTACGACTCAATGTCCGACCACCGTAGAAGATAGAGACAAAATGAAAGATGTTCCCTATGCTTCAGCTATAGGCTCTATCATGTATGCAATGCTGTGTACCAGACCTGATGTGGGCCTTGCTATAAGTCTAGCAGGGAGGTACCAAAGTAATCCAGGAGTGGATCACTGGACAGCGGTCAAGAACATCCTGAAGTACCTGAAAAGGACTAAGGATATGTTTCTCGTATATGGAGGTGACAAAGAGCTCATCGTAAATGGTTACGTTGATGCAAGCTTTGACTCTGATTCGGACGATTCTAAATCGCAAACCGGATATGTGTTTATACTGAACGGTGGAGCTGTCAGTTGGTGTATTTCTAAACAAAGCGTCGTGGCGGGATCTACATGTGAAGTGGAGTACATAGCTACTTCGGAAGCAGCAAATGAAGGAGTTTGTATGAAGGAGTTCATATCCGATCTAGGTGTCATACCTAGTGCATCGGGTCCAATGAAAATATTTTGTGACAATACTGGTGCAATTGCCTTGGCGAAGGAATCCAGATTTCACAAGAGAACCAAGCACATCAAGAGACGCTTCAATTCCATTCGGGATTTAGTCCAAGTGGGAGACATAGAAATTTGCAAGATACATACGGATCTGAATGTTGCAGACCTGCTGACTAAGCCTCTTCCACGAGCAAAACATGATCAGCACCAAGGCTCCATGGGTGTTAGAATCATTACTGTGTAATATAGATTATTGACTCTAGTGCAAGTGGGAGACTGAAGGAAATATGCCCTAGAGGCAATAATAAAGTTATTATTTATTTCCTTATATCATGATAAATGTTTATTATTCATGCTAGAATTGTATTAACCGGAAACATAATACAGGTGTGAATACATAGACAAACAGAGTGTCACTAGTATGCCTCTACTTGACTAGCTCGTTGATCGAAGATGGTTATGTTTCCTAACCATAGACATGAGTTGTCATTTGATTAACGGGATCACATCATTAGGAGAATGATGTGATGGACTTGACCCATTCCGTTAGCTTAGCACTTGATCGTTTAGTTTGTTGCTATTGCTTTCTTCATAACTTATACATATTCCTATGACTATGAGATTATGCAACTCCCGTTTACAGGAGGAACACTTTGTGTTCCACCAAACGTCACAACATAACTATGTGATTATAAAGGTGCTCTACAGGTGTCTCCAAAGGTACTTGTTGGGTTGGCGTATTTCGAGATTAGGATTTGTCACTCCGATTGTTGGAGAGGTATCTCTGGGCCCACTCAGTAATGCACATCACTTAAGCCTTGCAAGCATTGCAACTAATGAGTTAGTTGCAGAATGATGTATTACGGAACGAGTAAAGAGACTTGCCGGTAACGAGATTGAACTAGGTATTGGAATACCGACGATCGAATCTCGGGCAAGTAACATACCGATGACAAAGGGAACATCGTATGTTGTTATGCGGTTTGATTGATAAGGATCTTCGTAGAATATGTAGGAACCAATATGAGCATCCAGGTTCCGCTATTGGTTATTGACCGGAGACGTGTCTCGGTCATGTCTACATAGTTCTCGAACCCATAGGATCCGCGCGCTTAAAGTTCGGTGGCGATCGTAATTAGGGTTTTTGTGTTTTGATGTACAGAAGGTTGTTCAGAGTCCCGGATGTGATCACGGACATGACGAGGAGTCTCGAAATGGTCGAGACATAAATATTGGTATATTGGAAGCCTATATTTGGATACCGGAATCGTTCTGGGTGAAATCGGGATTTTACCGGAGTACCGGGGGGTTACCGGAACCCCCCGCGGGGTTAATGGGCCTACATGGGCCCTAAGGGATAAGATGAGGGCCGGCCAGGGCAGGCCGCGCGCCCCCTCCCCCCTAGTTCGAATAGGACAAGGAAGGGGAGGCGGCGCCCCCCTTTCCTCTTTCCCCCTTCCCCTTTCCTTCTCCAACAAGGCAAGAGGGGGGAGTCCTACTCCCGATGGGAGTAGGACTCCTCCAGGCGCACCCCTAGGGGCCGGCCGCACCTCCCCCTCCCTAGTTTATATACGGGGACAGGGGGGCACCCTGTTACACACAAGTTGATCTTCATGATCATTCCTTAGCCGTGTGCGGTGCCCCCTTCCACCATATTCTACCTCGGTCATATCGTAGCGGTGCTTAGGCGAAGCCCTGCGTCGGTAGAACATCATCACCGTCATCACGCCGTCGTGCTGACAAAACTCTCCCTCAACACTCGGCTGGATCGGAGCTCGAGGGACGTCACCGAGTTGAACGTGTGCAAAACTCGGAGGTGCCGTACGTTCGGTACTTGGATCGGTCAGATCGGGAAGACGTATGACTACTTCCTCTACGTTGTGTCAACGCTTCCGTTGCCGGTTTATGTGGGTACATAGACATCACTCTCCCCTCTCGTTGCTATGCATCACCATGATCTTGCGTGTGCGTAGGAATTTTTTTGAAATTACTATGTTCCCCAACACGCGCCGCTCCCGCCGCTGCTTGCTGCTGCACTTTGCGCCTGCCACTGTTGCTTGCCATTCCTCTTGCTACTCTTGCCGCTTGCAGCTGCTAGCCGCTGCCGCTGCTTTGGTTTCTGCCGCCGATGCTTGCTCTGCTTGAAACCGCTGCTGCCGCTATTACATACTATAGCGGTTGCGGCTCTCGCGCTACTACCGCGCTATGCTAGCTCCCCGGCCTCCCACTGCGCGCGCCCTCGCCCCTTCGCTCGCGCCCGCCGGAGATGCTTCTCGCCCGGGCCGTTGATACGTCTCCAACGTATCTATAATTTTTGATTGCTCCATGCTATATTATCTACTGTTTTAGGCAATATTGGGCTTTATTATCCACTTTTATATTACTTTTGGGACTAACCTATTAACCGGAGGCCCAGCCCAGATTTGCTGTTTTATGCCTATTTCAGTGTTTCGAAGAAAAGGAATATCTTCATGATGATCCCTTCATGTTTCAATTCTTATCCTTTATGTGAGCATCATTGAAATCATCATGCCTAGCTAGGGGCGTTAAACGATAGCGCTTGTTGGGAGGCAGCCCAATTTTATTTTTGTTCCTGTTTAGTAATAAATAATTCATCTAGCCTCTGTTTAGATGTGTTTTAGTTGTTTAATTAGTGTTTGTGCCAAGTAGAACCTTTGGGAAGACTTGGGGAAAGTCTTGTTGATCATGCTGTCAAAAACAGAAACTTTAGCGCTCACGAGAACTGCTGCCATTTTTATTTGGAGAGTGCTATTTAGTTAATTCTTTTTGCAGATGATTAATAGTTAAATTCCTCAGGTCCAGAAATTTATTTAAGAATTTTATGAGTTCCATAACTATACGTTTGATTCAGATTACTACAGACTGTTCTGTTTTTGATAGATTCTGTTTTCGATGTGTTGTTTGCTTATTTTGATGAATCTATGGCTAGTAAAATAGTTTATAAACCATAGAGAAGTTGGAATACAGTAGGTTTAAAACCAATATAAATAAATAATTATTTCATTACAGTACCTTGAAGTGGTGATTTATTTTCTTATACTAACAGAGCTCACGAGTTTTCTACTTTAAGTTTTGTGTTGTGAAGTTTTCAAGTTTTGAGTAAAGATTCGATTGACTATGGAATAAGGAGTGGCAAGAGCCTAAGCTTGGGGATGCCCAAGGCACCCCAAGGTAATATTCAAGGATAGCCAAGAGCCTAAGCTTGGGGATGACCCGGAAGGCATCCCCTCTTTCGTCTTCGTTCATCGGTAACTTTACTTGGAGCTATATTTTTATTCGCCACATGATATGTGTTTTGCTTGGAGCGTCAATTTATTTTGTTAGGATTTGCTTGATGTTATTTATAATAATGTTTTGCATCTTTTATTTCAATAAAAGTGGCATAGATAGCCTTTACTATGCCTATGTCACAAGTATACATGTTGCTGTTTGAAAACAGAAAGTTTACCGCTGTTGCAATAATTCCCTAGAAAAGTCAGAATGTGATAAATGTTGAAACCTTTTGCATATTAAGCTCTGATAAATTTAATACAGTGGGAATTTTCTTTAATAATTTTTGTAGCTAGGGAAATATGGATGTTGCTGCATTCTTTACAGACTATCCTGTTTAGGCAGATTGCTGTTATGTTTGCATTGTTTGCATATGTTTGCTTCTTTAATGATTCTATTTGAGGATAGGACTATTAAATATGCAGTGGCATTTAGTATGCAATGTTGAATAATAATTTTAGTGATTTGCTACAGTAGAGTATGATAAGGTTTTGGCAATGGTTTATACAAACTTATCTCACGAGTCCTTGTTTAGTTTTGTGTGGATGAAGCTTTTGAGATTTAGGGAGACCGTGATATGAGAGGAATTAAGGAGACACAAAAGCTCAAGCTTGGGGATGCCCAAGGCACCCCAAGATAATATTTCAAGAAGTCTCAAGCATCTAAGGTTGGGGATGCCCGGTTGGCATCCCACCTTTCTTCTTCAACAACTATCGGTTAGTATCGGTTGATCCTAAGTTTTTGCTTCTTCACATGATGTTTGCCATTCTTAGAATGTCATTTTATTTTTCTTTGCTTTCTGTTTGAATAGAATACCAAGATCTGACATTATTAAATGTTAGAGAGTCTTCACATAGTTGCATAATTATTCAACTACTCATTGATCTTCACTTATATCTTTCGGAGTAGTTTGTCATTTGCTCTAGTGCTTCACTTATATCTTTTAGAGCATGGTGGTAGTTTTATTTTGAAGAAATAGATGAACTCTCATGCTTAAAAAAAAGGGCAACCTGGTGCATGTAGCTCCCGCTTGCGCGGGGTCCAGGGAAGGGTCCGACCACTTTGGGTCTATAGTACACAGCCTTTCCCTACATTTCTGTAAGAGGCTGTTTCCAGGACTTGAACCCATGACCTCATGGTCACAAGGCAGCAGCTTTACCACTGCGCCAAGGCTCCCCTTCACTTATATTATTTTGAGAGTCTTAAATAGCATGATAATGTGCTTAAAATCCTAATATGCTAGGTATTCAAGAATAATAAAATTCTCTTATGAGTGTGTTGAATACTATGGGAAGTTTGATACTTGATAATTGTTTTGAGATATGGAGATGGTGATATTAGAGTCATGCTAGTTGAGTGGTTATGAATTTGAGAAATACTTGTGTTGAAGTTTGTGATTCCCGTAGCATGCACGTATGGTGAACCGTTATGTGATGAAGTCGGAGCATGATTTATTTATTGATTGCCTTCCTTATGAGTGGCGGTCGGGGATGAGCGATGGTCTTTTCCTACCAATCTATCCCCCTAGGATCATGCGCGTAGTACTTTGTTTCGATAACTAATAGATTTTTGCAATAAGTATGTGAGTTCTTTATGACTAATGTTGAGTCCATGGATTATACGCACTCTCACCCTTCCACCTTTGCTAGCCTCTCTAGTACCGTGCAACTTTCGCCGGTACCATAAACCCACCATATACCTTCCTCAAAACAGCCACCATACCTACCTATTATGGCATTTCCATAGCCATTCCAAGATATATTGCCATGCAACTTTCCGCCATTTCATTTATTATGACACGCTTCATCATTGTCATATTGCTTAGCATGATCATGTAGTTGACATAGTATTTGTGGCAAAGCCACCGTTCATAATTTCTTCATACTTGTCACTCTTGATTCATTGCATATCCCGGTACACCGCCGGAGGCATCCATATAAAGTCATACTTTGTTTTAGAATCGAGTTGTAATCATTGAGTTGTAAATAAATAGAAGTGTGATGATCATCATTCAATAGAGCATTGTCCCAAAAAAAGGAAGGCCAAATAAAAAAGAAAAAAAAAGAAAGGCACAAAAAAAATAGTAATAAATGGACAATGCTACTATCCTTTTACCACACTTGTGCTTCAAAGTAGCACCATGATCTTCATGATAGAGAGAGTCTCCTATGTTGTCACTTTCATATACTAGTGGGAATCTTTCATTATAGAACTTGGCTTGTATATTCCAATGATGGGCTTCCTCAAAATGCCCTAGGTCTTCGTGAGCAAGCAAGTTGGATGCACACCCACTTAGTTTCTTTTGTTGAGCTTTCATATACTTATAGCTCTAGTGCATCCATTGCATGGCAATCCCTACTCACTCACATTGATATTATTGATGGGCATCTCCATAGCCCGTTGATACGCCTAGTCGATGTGAGACTATATTCTCCCTTTTTGTCTTCTCCACAACCACCATTCTATTCCACCTATAGTTCTATGTCCATGGCTCACGCTCATGTATTGCATGAAGATTGAAAAAGTTTGAGAACATCAAAAGTATGAAACAATTGCTTGGCTTGTCACCGGGGTTGTGCATGATTTAAATATTTTGTGTGGTGAAGATGGAGCATAGCCAGACTATATGATTTTGCAGGGATAGCTTTCTTTGGCCATGTTATTTTGAGAAGACATAATTGCTTAGTTAGTATGCTTGAAGTATTATTATTTTCTATGTTAATATGAACTTTTGTCTTGAACCTTATGGGTCTGGATATTCATATCACAAGTAAGAAGAATTACATTGAAATTATGCCAACTAGCATTCCACATCAAAAATTATCTTTTTATCATTACCTACTCGAGGACGAGCAGGAATTAAGCTTGGGGATGCTTGATACGTCTCCAACGTATCTATAATTTTTGATTGCTCCATGCTATATTATCTACTGTTTTAGGCAATATTGGGCTTTATTATCCACTTATATATTACTTTTGGGACTAACCTATTAACCGGAGGCCCAGCCCAGATTTGCTGTTTTATGCCTATTTCAGTGTTTCGAAGAAAAGGAATATCAGACGGAGTCGAAACGGAAAAAAATCAACTTGAGAAGTTATTTTTGGATGGAAACACACCTGATGGACTTGGACCCCACATCAAGGAAGGAACGAGGTGCTCACGAGGGTGGGGGGCGCCCCCCCTAGGGCGCGCCCCCTGTCTCGTGGGGCCCTCGTGGCTCCCCTGACGTACCTCCTGCACCCATATATACCTACGTGACCTAAAACTTCCAGAACGCACAATAGATCGGGAGTTCCGCCGCCAGAAGCCTCCGTAGCCACCGAAAACCAATCTAGACCCATTCTGGCACCCTGCCGGAGGGGGCAATCCTTCTCCGGCGGCCATCCTCATCATCCCGGTGCTCTCCATGACGAGGAGGGAGTAGTTCTCCCTCGGGGCTGAGGGTATGTACCAGTAGCTATGTGTTTGATCTCTCTCTCTCTCTCTCTCTCTCTCTCTCTCTCGTGTTCTTGACTTGGCACGATCTTGATGTATCGCGAGCTTTGCTATTATAGTTGGATCTTATGTTTCTCGTCCCCCTCTTCTCTCTTGTAATGAATTGAGTTTCCCCTTTGAAGTAATCTTATCGGATTGAGTCTTTAAAGACTTGAGAACACTTGATGTATGTCTTGCCGTGGATATCTGTGGTGACAATGGAATACCACGTGCCACTTGATGTATGTTTTGGTGACCAACTTGCGGGTTTCGTGACATTGGGAACCTATGCATAGGGGTTGGCACACATTTTCGTCGTGATTCTCCGGTAGAAACTTCAGGCACTCTTTGGGGTCCTTTATGTTGGTTGAATAGATGAATCTGAGATTGTGTGATGCATATCGTATAATCATGCCCACGGATACTTGAGGTGACAATGGAGTATCTAGGTGACATTAGGGTTTTGGTTGATTTGTGTCTTAAGGTGTTATTCTAGTATGAACTCTAGGGCTGTTTGTGACACTTATAGGAATACCCAGCAGATTGATTGGAAAGAATAACATTGAGGTGGTTTCATACCCTACCATAATCTCTTCGTTTGGTCTCTGCTATTAGTGACTTTGGAGTGACTCTTTGTTGCATGTTGAGGGATAGTTTTATGATCCAATTATGATAGTATTGTTGAGAGGACTTATAGTAGTGAAAGTATGAACCCTAGGCCTTGTTTCAACACATTGTAATACCGTTTACGCTCACTTTTATCACTTGTTACCTTGCTGTTTTTATTATTTCAGATTACAAATACCTATATCTACTATCCATATACCACTTGTATCACCATCTCTTCGCCGAAGTAGTGCACCTATACAATTTACCATTGTATTGGGTGTGTTGGGGACACAAGAGACTCTTTGTTATTTGGTTGCAGGGTTGCTTGAGAGAGACCATCTTCATCCTACGCCTCCTACGGATTGATAAACCTTAGGTCATCCACTTGAGGGAAATTTTCTACTGTCCTAAAAACCTCTGCACTTGGAGGCCCAACAACGTCTACAAGAAGAAGGTTGTGTAGTAGACATCAGCCGTGCCCTCCCCTGCCGCCGCAGCCTCCTCCTTGCCTCGCTCCTGCAGCCGACTAGTTCCACGCCGCGTCCGCCGTGTCGCGCCTGCTGTCGTCGACATCCCGTGTGCCTTGGCCCTCGCCCTTGCCGATGCCTCCCGCTACTGTTTCTATACTATGGCTTGCCGCCGCCACTCATGCCCACCAGCGTGTGGCTTCGGCCCTGCTTGTCGTTGCCTCTGACCGGCCGGCCAACCATGCCCATGGTTCGGCCTGCACGCATGCGTGCATCGTCCTGGTGGCTACCATGCGGTCTGGCCTTTAGATTAGGCGCTAACCCCCCCCCCCCCACTAACTAATGGGACCCCATCGCTAATTAAAAGGTTAGGTTAGTTTTTGTAGCATCTCAAATTTTCAATTTGGAATATTATACATTAGATCATCATTGCATATCATATTTTTTTGCTTTTCTAGTTGATCCTAGAAATTCTACGCAACTCAAGGACCCTCGGAGAGAGTTGGGGATTTCGTTATTTTCATATTTGAGTTTTCTCAAATTTTTGAAATAGGGATCATTTGATTTTATTTATTTTATCTTCATTTATTACTGTTATCAAAATATGAGAGAGGGAATAAAATGACTTTCCCAAAATAAAGAAATATTGAGGATTTAATAAAAAAATCAAATAAGATTTTATTTTGGTTTTATTTGCTATTTATTTGAATTTAGGAAAAATTGCACGTTTTCAAAAATTGCATTTAGAGCCAAAAAATGTTCTTCCTGTTCTAAATATCTTATTTAGACGGGGAAAATTTGTTTTGGCATTTTTAGATTTTTATTTATTTTTCTAGATTTTTTTAGGCGCAGCGAAATTGTTTAAAAAAAACCTCGCGCCCGACTCGGCCAAGGGCCCAGTCGAGCAGGCCGGCCCAGCCAGCCGCCGCCGCCTCCAGCCGGATCGGGACCGGAGTCCCGATCGCCGCCGCCGCCGTGTCCGGGGAGGACACGGCTCCCGAGGCCGACCCCGCCCCCAAGTCGACCTCGCCCGCCCTCTTTATAACCGTCGCCACCCCCTGGAACCCCAAACCACCGCCCCACCGCCTGCGGCCGCCGAGCCGCTTGCCGC
>NC_041388.1:660656349-660664059 GCF_002162155.2 Triticum dicoccoides | reverse complement strand
CCCGCCGCCTCGCGCCACCCGCCGCCCTGCCGGAGCCCCGCCAGAGAGCCGCCGCCACCGAGGTAGCCGCCGGCCGGTTTTTGAGAAAAAACCGATTCGGTTTTTTTCAAAATCCTAGTTTTCGTTTTTTAAATAAATAGATCGGTTTTTTTCGGTTTATTTATTTAGCGAGCGCCCGTTCGTCCGTTCGTTTTAACGTACGCATTTTTCATTCAGTTTCTGTTAACGAACGTTCGTTCGTTAACTGTTCGTCATTTTTCTTTTTCTCGGATTAAATCCGCGGTTTTTCTGATCGCGGTCTCTGATCCGATGTTCGTTCTAGTTTATCTTTCCGCTCGTTTATCGGAATCAGGCGATTCAAGCGCCTGGAGTTTCGTTTCGAAACCCTCTTTCCGTTTAACCAACTCAAACAAGTTTTTGCCACTATAAAAATTGCCCTAGATCCAGAATAGTAAACAAAGCTTGTTTCTTTTGCCGTTTGTCTTTCGTTGCTTCGTTCGTTTTGATTCTTTTTGCCAACCGGAGTTCTTAAGTTGAACTTTCTGGTTAGATCTTTTGTTCGAGTTTTACCTGTGCATTAGTTGAGTACTTATTGTGTGCTTGTTTGTTTGCAATAGAGTACCCGGAGTGCGCCGTTGCTACTTCGAATCGCTAGGTTTCCTGGATCATCAGCAAGGCAAGTAACACTTTGATCATACCTCCTACTACCCAGTTTTATTGCATTAGATCAATCCTCACACATTGCATGATTAGGATCTAATTAAATTGTGGGTTTGGGGAGTAGTTGAGGTAGAACCTATTACCTGTTTATTATCAAACCTTTGGGAGTTACTCTATGTTTGCTTATTATTGCTATGCTATGCTAGTAGACATGGATTGGGTGAGTGTATTCCGTGACATATGTGAGATTGTTAATTAATGGTTTATTTAAGGTGGCAACCTAAGCACACATCTGGGTGGATTGAGGTACCTGGGTATTCCAGCGATTGCCTGTTTTCTTTTGGACCGCCACCCAGGCTCAAAGGGATCATGAGATTATTCATGCTAGAAACTTCCGTGTGCAGCCACAAGCTACTATGGGCTCTAGCATAGTTGACTAAGTCATGCGAACTCTTATAGTGGTAGACTAGCAGATGTAGGGGATGTAGGTTGGTACGGTCTACCCGTTCGTAAGGTGCTTGCGCTTCTGAAAGATTATGTCTTGGTCATCCGTTTCTCAAACACCATGCAGTGCGAGAAAACCAACGGAGGAGATCGAGTCTTGTGGGGAGAAGTGCGCAAACCTCTCCAGAGTGTATAAACTAATCATGATTAGCCGTGTCCCCGGTTATGGACATCTTGAGTATCTAGTACCTGGATTATCATGTGAATCTCATCATGTTACTCTAAAGTTAATTGTTGGGTTTTAATGATGATGCTTAAATGGGATTGAGAATGCTGTCAACCATTCTCAATGTTTAACAACTAACATGATAGTTAAACAAAAAATATTCCTTTGCAGTAGGGAAAAATTGGCTTTACGCAAAACTATAACCATAGAGCTTTCCACCAGCCATATATGCATATAGAATAGCCATATTCTTGTATTACTCTCTATGTGTTACTTTGCCAGCATATTCCATGTGCTGACCCATTTCGGGCTGCAATGTTAATGTTGCAGACTTTTCAGACGACGATTAAGGTGCCTTAGGTCGTGGTTCTATACTCAGTGATGCCGTTGGAGTTGATGGACTCACTTATCTTCCAAGCCTTCTGTTGTTATCGTTATTAGATGGCCTTAAGCTATATTTATTGTAATAAGTTCTCTTTTGAGACACTCGGTGTAATAAGTGTGTGATTGCTACTCTGTTATAAATCCTTGAAGTACTGTGTGGTGTCAGCATTACTGATCCAGGGATGACACGGGAGCACAGAGATTGGGCCGTTTGAGGTCTGGTCGCTACAAGATGGTATCAGAGCACACGCTGACTGTAGGACATGGCCACTAAGCTAAAGCCCTAGATCACTACTTACTCTTCTCTTTCTGACCTCTCATCTTTTCTACTCTTTTAGGATGGCGGATGCAAGGAACAAGTTCATACAACTGGATGAAGATACACCCTTTGGACGTCACTTGAAGGAAGTCACTAGACACCTGAACATAGGAGTACCAAGCTTCACCGGAACCTACAACACCACATTTCCTGAAGAAGAGCGCTGGATGATTCAAGTTCAAGTTCCAGGAAGGACGTTCATGCCAGTCACTGAGCCCATAGAGTTTTCTTTTGATGCACCAACTTGGAGTCTAGGAAAGAGCATGGCAGCTCACATCGCCATGGGACACATTGGAGAAGTTTTCCGCAATGATCTCAAGGATACTATCTACCAGATTTGTGGGCGCCGAGATGAGCACTGGGAGATGATCAGCACCAGGAAGGATAGATCAATTGCAGCTTTTATCCAGGAGTTAAACCAGCACATTCGATGTCAGGAGAACCAGATGTGCGCAGACATGATAGATTTGAAGAAGGCAAGGTCAAGAATCAAGGAACTGGAGGAATGAATGAAGTGAATTGTTTGCTTTTGCCTCATGTGCATATGGGTAGTGTTTTCTCTTTAGACCCCCTCTATTCTTAAATCTCATCTTTTCTAAACCCTCAGATGCCTCCGAGACGTGACCCCAGATTTACCTTCCCACCGGAGCTCACTCAGTTGATCCAGCAGTAGAACACACTGATGCAGTTACTAGTCCAGAATCAGAATCAGGGGAACAACAACAACAACAACCCACCACCACCACCACCTGTTGATCACTTAGCCCATTTTCTTAGGCTGAATCCGCCGGTGTTTTCCAGTAGCACCGAGCCGATAGTAGCAGATGATTGGCTCCGCAAGACAGCAAGAGAGTTGACCACGACAGGATGCACAGATGCGGAAAAAGTGAAGTTTGCCGCACATCAGCTGGAAGGACCTGCAGCATCATGGTGGGAGAATTTCATAGCCACTTTCCCTGTCGACACTGTCACGTGGGACCAGTTTCAGCAAGCTTTTCGTACTGCCCATGTTTCAGCAGGAGCTATGGCCATGAAGAAGCGAGAGTTTCGCAACTTGCGCCAAGGAGGACGGACAGTTGGCCAATATGTGGAGGACTTTAGTAAGCTAGCACGTTATGCCCCAGACGACGTTGCTACGGATGCAGCTAAGCAGGAGAAGTTTTTGGAAGGACTGAATGATGAGTTGAGCATGCAGTTGATGGTAGCAACCTTCAACAACTACCAGGAGTTGGTAGATCGTGCTCTCATGATTGAAGGGAAGCAGCAGCAGATCGAGAACCGCAAGAGGAAGTATGGACAAGGGAAGTACAATTCTGGAGCTCAGCAGAAGCCACGTTTTACCCCTAGAATGGGAGGACATTTCCAGCATACCCATGGAGGAGGTAGCTCGCACAATCACAATGGCCCCAAGACTGGTAATGGGAATGGAGGAAGCAACGGCCAGAACCGCACCAACCCATCAACCCCAGCCAAGAAAGACCTGAGCCAAGTCACTTGTTTTAAGTGCCAGAAGACCGGACATTATGCCAACGAATGTCCTGAATCACAGAATGGAAATGGCAATGGAAGCTTTGGGAAGAAGCCAAACCCTTTCAACAGGGGACAGGTGAACCACGTTAACATGGAGGAGGTTGAAGAGCAGCCGGATGCAGTAATCGGTAAGTTTTTGGTTAAGTCATTTACTGCACTCGTTCTTTTTTATGCTCGTGCATCGCATTCATACATATCAAGGGGATTTGGGGATAAGTATAAACTACCAACCCAAGCCCTTAGGTCACCCATGTTAGTAACCTCGCCTGGAGCAGAGTATATGGCTAGCCTATGGTGTGATCGGTTACCACTAAGGATTGGTAACTACGTATTTCCCTCAGACCCAATGGTGTTGGAATCTCAAGGATTGGATGTGATATTAGGCATGGATTGGTTGTCAAAGTATGAAGGGAATATTGAATGTGCCAGTAAGTCAATTTTTCTTACCACCCCAGAAGGAAGAAGGATCAAGTATGTATCACGGCATGTGCCAGAAAGGACTCAAGTAAATTGCCTAACAGGAGTTGTGTAGGAGGAAGTACCAATAGTGAAGGATTTCCCTGATGTATTTCTCGAAGAATTGCCAGGCACAGAGCCAATATCAAAGAGACCATATAGGATGCTCGCAAAGGATTTGGTGGAGATTAAGAAGCAGATTAAGGAGTTACTGGATAAGGGTTATATTCGCCCAAGTTCTTCACCTTGGGAATCGCCAGTACTTCTAGTAGAAAAGAAGGATGGATCGTTAAGGATGGTTGTTGATTATCGAGGATTGAATGAAGTAACCATCAAGAACAAGTACCCACTACCAATGATCAATGATCTGTTTGATCGATTGCAAGGAGCTAAGGTATTTTCCAAGATCGATCTGTGATCAGGATACCACCAGTTGAAGATTCGAGAACAAGATATACCTAAGATGGCTTTTACCACCAGGTATGGGCTGTACGAGTATACCGTTATGTCATCTGGTCTGACTAACGCACCCGCATATTTCATGAACATGATGAACAAGGTGTTTATGGAGTTTCTGGATAAATTTGTGGTAGTGTTCATTGATGATATCCTGGTTTACTCAAAGAATGAAGAGGAGCAGAAGGAGCATTTGCATTCGGTGCTTGGTAAACTCAGAGAACATCAATTATATGCCAAATTTAGAAAATGTGAGTTTTGGTTGAAGGAAGTTGGATTTCTCGGACACGTTATATCCGGAGAAGGTATAGTAGTAGATCCCACTAAAGTTGATACCGTGACCAATTGGGAAGCGCCAACAATAGTTGGAGAGATCCGGAGTTTTCTTGCACTCGCAGGATACTACCGGAGATTCATTGAGAATTTCTCAAAGATTGCGAAGCCTATGACAAAGTTGTTGAAAAAGGATACCAAGTTCATATGGACTGAGGAATGTGAGGCCAGTTTCCAGGAATTGAAGAAATGTTTGGTTACATCACTTGTGTTGATTTTGCCAGATCAGACCAAGGATTATGAGGTGTATTGCGACGCTTCACGTCGAGGACTTGGAGCAGTGCTTATGCAGGAAGGAAGAGTTGTTTCATATGCCTCACGACAGCTTAAGCCTCATGAGTTCAATTACGCTACGCATGATTTGGAGTTAGCAGCCGTAGTGCATGCGTTGAAAACCTGGAGACACTTTCTCATTGGAAATCATTGTGAGGTGTACACAGATCACAAGAGTTTGAAGTATATTTTCACGCATAAAGAGTTGAATCTCAGGAAAAGGAGATGGTTGGAACTCATCAAGGATTATGATATGAGATTGCATTATCACCCTGGAAAGGCTAACATAGAAGCTGACTTGTTGAGCCGTAAAAGCCATGTCAACACCTTAATGACGGGAGATTTACCAAGGGAGTTAGATGAAAATCTTCGTGAGCTATATTTGGAGATAGTTCCGAGAGGCTATGTAGCAGCATTGGAGATTCAGTCTACTTTGATGGATAAGATCAGAGAAGCTCAAAGGACTGACAAGGAGATTGCCTCTATAAAGGAGAAAATAAGCAAAGGAAAAGCTAAGGGATTTTGTGAAGATGAGCACGATACCCTATGGTTTGAAGACCGTGTTTATGTGCCTAATGATTCGGAGATCAGGAAGTTAATTCTGCAAGAGGCACATGATTCACCATATTCGATTCACCCAGGAAATACCAAGATGTATTTGGATTTGAAGGATACTTTCTGGTGGACCGGAATGAAGAAGGATATTGCGGAGTATGTAGCAGTTTGTGATGTATGTCACAGAGTAAAGGCAGAGCATCATAAGCCAGCAGGATTGCTACAGCCATTGCCGATACCCGAATGGAAGTGGGATAAGTTAGGCATGGATTTTATTACGGGTTTTCCCAGAACTTGTTCAGGCTAAGACTCAATATGGGTTGTAGTCGATCGTTTGACAAGGGTAGCCCATTTCATTCCAGTGAAGACTACCTATACCAGTGCAAAGTTGGCAAAGATATACATGACCAGAATCTTATGTCTGCATGGAGTTCCAAAGAGCATTGTATCACATAGAGGAACCCAATTTACCTCAAAGTTCTGGAATCAGTTGCATGAAACTTTGGGTACCAGACTAGAGTTTAGTACATCTTTCCATCCGCAGACAGATGGACAGACCGAGAGAGTTAATCAGATTTTGGAGGATATGCTGAGAGCTTATGCGCTAGATTACAGATCTAGTTGGGATGAGAATTTGCCATATGCAGAGTTCTCTTAAAACAACAGTTATCAATCCAGTTTGAAGATGGCCCCTTTTGAAGCCTTGTATGGAAGGAGGTGCAGGATCCCATTGTCTTGGGATGAAGTTGGAGACCGTCAGTTGTTTGGACAGGATCTGATTAAGGAGTCTGAACAGAAAGTGAAATTGATTCGCGACAGGCTCCAGGTAGCCCAGTCCAGGAAGAAGAGCTACGTAGATTCTAAACGCAAGGAGACAGTTTACGAAGTCGGAGACCAAGTTTATCTTTGAGTATCACCACTTCGAGGAGTTAAGTGCTTTGGAGTTAAGGGAAAGTTAGCGCCACATTTTGTAGGACCACGCAAAGTTTTGGAGCGTATGGGAGAAGTAGCCTACAAGTTGGAATTACCTGAAGGATTATCAGGAGTTCATGACGTGTTCCATGTTTCCCAGTTGAAGACGTGCCATGCAGAGATGGCTGATATACCGCTAAGAGATACAGTGCCGCTGGAAGCAATTCAGTTGGACAGTGATTTGACCTATGAGGAGAAACCAATCAAGATTCTAAAGTATGCCAGTCGAGTCGCCCGCAGGAAGGTTATCAAGTTTTGCAAACTTCAGTGGAGCCACCACATGGAGGATGAAGCCACGTGGGAGCGAGAGGAAGAATTGCTGAAGGACCACCCTCACCTATTTTCTAGCCAACCTTAATCTCGAGGGCGAGATTCATCTTAAGGGGGGTAGGTTTGTAACATCCCAAATTTTCAATTTGGAATGTTATACATTATATCATCATTGCATATCATATTTTATTGCTTTTCTGGTTGATTCTAGAAATTCTATGCAACTCAAGGACCCTCGAAGAGAGTTGGGGATTTCGTTATTTTCATATTTGAGTTTTCTCAAATTTTGAAATAGGGATCATTTGATTTTATTTATTTTAACTTCATTTATTTCTGTTATCAAAATATGAGAGAGGGAATAAAATGACTTTCC
Source organism: Triticum dicoccoides (assembly GCF_002162155.2). Taxonomy (NCBI): domain Eukaryota; kingdom Viridiplantae; phylum Streptophyta; class Magnoliopsida; order Poales; family Poaceae; genus Triticum; species Triticum dicoccoides. Next base: position 660,656,808 of record NC_041388.1, on the reverse strand, counting down.
CAAAATAAAGAAATATTGTGGATTTAATAAAAAAATCAAATAAGATTTTATTTTGGTTTTATTTGCTATTTATTTGAATTTAGGAAAAATTTCACGTTTTCAAAAATTGCATTTAGAGCCAAAAAAATGTTCTTCCTGTTCTAAATATTTTATTTAGACGGGGAAAATTTGTTTTGGCATTTTTAGATTTTTATTTATTTTTCTAGATTTTTTTAGGCACAGCGAAATTGTTTAAAAAAAACCCGCGCCCGACTGGGCCAAGGGCCCAGCCGAGCAGGCCGGCCCAGCCAGCCGCCGCCTCCAGCCGGATCGGGACCAGAGTCCCGATCGCTGCCGCCGCTGTGTGCGGGGAGGACACGCCTCCCGAGGCCGACCCCTCCCCCAAGTCGACCTCCCCCGCCCCCTTCATAACTGCCGCCACCCCCTTGCAACCCCACACCGCCGCCCCGCCGCCAGCCG
>NC_041388.1:660615290-660655979 GCF_002162155.2 Triticum dicoccoides | reverse complement strand
GCCGCCGCCCCGCCGCCTCGCGCCACCCGCCGCCCTGCCGGAGCCCCGCCGGAGAGCCGCCGCCACCACCGAGGTAGCCCCCGGCCAGTTTTTGAGAATCCTAGTTTCCGTTTTTTTAAATAAATAGATCGGTTTTTCCGTTTATTTATTTAGTGAGCGCCCGTTCGTCCGTTCGTTTTAACGAACACATTTTTCATTTAGTTTCTGTTAACGAACGTTCGTTCGTTAACTGTTCGTCGTTTTTCTTTTTCTCGGATTAAATCCGCGGTTTTTCTGATCGCGATCTCTGATCCGATGTTCGTTCTAGTTTATCTTTTCGCTCGTTTATCGGAATCAGGCGATTCAAGCGCTCGGAGTTTCGTCTCGAAACCCTCTTTCCGTTTAACCAACTCAAACAAGTTTTTGCCACTGTAAGAATTGCCCTATATCCAGAATAGTAAACAAAGCTTGTTTCTTTTGCCGTTTGTCTTTCGTTGCTTCGTTCGTTTTGATTCTTTTTGCCAACCGGAGTTCTTAAGTTGAACTTTCTGGTTAGATCTTTTGTTCGAGTTTTACCTGTGCATTAGTTGAGTACTTAGTGTGTGCTTGTTTTTTTGCGAAGAGTACCCGGAGTGCGCCGCTTGCTACTTCGAATCCCTAAGTTTCTCGGATCATCAGCAAGGCAAGTAACAATTTGATCATACCTCCTACTACCCAGTTTTATTGTATTAGATCAATCCTCACACATTGCATGATTAGGATCTAATTAAATTGTGGGTTTGGGGAGTAGTTGAGGTAGAACCTATTACCTGTTTATTATCAAACCTTTGGGAGAACTCTAGGTTTGCTTATTATTACTATGCTATGCTAGTAGACTTGGATTGGGTGAGTGTATTCCATGACAGATGTGAGATTGTTAATTAATGGTTTATTTAAGGTGGCAACCTAAACACACATCTGGGTGGATTGAGGCACCTGGGTATTCCAGCGATTGCCTGTTTTCTTTTGGACCGCCACCCAGGCTCAAAGGGATCATGAGATTATTCATGCTAGAAACTTCCGTGTGCAGCCACAAGCTACTATGGGCTCCAGCATAGTTGACTAAGTCGTGCAAACTCTTACAGTGGTAGACTAGCAGATGTAGGGGATGTAGGTTGGTACGGTCTACCCGTTCGTAAGGTGCTAGCGCTTCTGAAAGACTATGTCTCGGTCATCCATTTCTAAAACACCATGCAGTGCGAGAAAACCAACGGAGGAGATCGAGTCTTGTGGGGAAAAGTGCGCAAACCTCTACAGAGTGTATAAACTAATCATGATTAGCCGTGTCCCCGGTTATGGACATCTTGAGTATCTAGTACCTGGATTATCATGTGAATCTCATCATGTTACTCTAAAGTTAATTGTTGGGTTTTAATGATGATGCTTAAATGGGATTGAGAATGCTGTCAACGATTCTCAATGTTTAACAACTACCATGATAGTTAAACAAAAATTATTCCTTTGCAGTAGGGAATTTTTTTGGCTTTACGCAAAACTGTAACCATAGAGCTTTCCACCAGCCATATATGCATATAGAATAGCCATATTCTTGTATTACTCTCTATGTGTTACTTTGCCAGCATATTCCATGAGCTGACCCATTTCGGGCTGCAACGTTAATGTTGGAGACTTTTCAGACGATGATTAAGGTGCCTTAGGTCGTGGTTCTATACTCAGTGATGCCGTTGGAGTTGATGGACTCACTTATCTTACAAGCCTTCCGCTGTTATCGTTATTAGATGGCCTTAAGCCATATTTATTGTAATAAGTTCTCTTTTGAGACACTCGGTGTAATAAGTGTGTGATTGCTACTCTGCTATAAATCCTTCAAGTACTGTGTGGTGTCAGCATTACTGATCCAGGGATGACACCGTAGCACAAAGATTGGGCCGTTTGAGGTCTGGTTGCTATAGTTTTACTAAAAGGTGACACTTATAGATGGGCCCCCTGCTAACTAATAATTCAACTACAACAATTAAAGATACTGTTAATAGTGAGTCAATGACAGGTGGGTCCCCCATGTCAGTTTTGAATAGTCAACGTCCTGTTGACTGCTGACGTCATGCTGATGACGTTTTTCTATTTATTTAACAATAATTTAAAAAAGTATAAAACTTAGAAAATTATTATAAAATAATCCGTAACTCAGATGAAAATGTTTTCTACATGAAAGTTGCTCAGAAAAATCCAATGAATCCGAATATGCAGTCCGTTCATCCATCACATGCCCCTAGCATGCTGAGCATGGAACCGTCCTGTAACATCCCAAATTTTCAATTTGGAATGTTATACACTAGATCATATGCATATCATATTTTTCTTGCATTTTGGTTGATCCTAGAAATTTCACGCAACTCAAGGACCCTCGGAGAGAGTTGGAGATTTCGTTATTTTCATATTTGAGAGTTCTCTCGAATTTTGAAAATAGGATCATTTGATTTATTTATTTTATCTTCAATAATTTTTCTGATATCCAATTATAGGAGAGAGGGAATAATATGACTTTCTCAAATTTAGGAAAAATGAAGATATAATAAATAGATCAATTTTGCTTTCCGGTGTTTATTTGCATTTTATTTGAATAGGGATCAATGCGCGTTTTCGAAAATTGCATTTTAGGTCCGGAGAAAAGTTCATTTTTTTCGGCTCATTTTTAGGAGTCGGAGAAAATTTACTTTAGATTTTTCGGAGTTCGTTTAGATCCCTTTTTGTTTTTTTTTCTGCGCGCTGAACCGTTTATAAAAAAAAACTGGACCAAGGCCGGCCAGGCCAAGGCCCAGCCGGGCCAAAGGCCACCGCCCCAGGGAGCCGCGCGCCTAGCGCTGGCGCAGGAGGCCGCCGCCTCGCCTCTTGCTCTAAACCAAATCCTAGTAGGACTTTTGTCCTATTTCCGTATATTCCTTTTCTAGTTCTAGATCTTTTCCTATTCCTAGTCTAATTCTTGTCCCCTACCCCAAGTTTTGTCTTCCCTCACCCATATAAATACCCAAGCATCCCCCTCTAAACACATCAAATCAAAGCTCTCCTCCACACCACGCCTCACACCGCGCCCTGCGTCACCGCCGCCGCGCCGCCTCACCCGCGCCGCCACCCCAGACCCGCCGCCGCACCTTGCCGCCGCACCTTGCCCATGCCGCCGCCCTACGCCGACGCCGCCGGAGCCCCTCACCGGAGACCTCGCCAAGGTTGCCCCGCGCTACATCTATTCTTTTTCTTGGATCGTTTTCTTCTAATCGTTCCGATTCTTTTCTTCTCTAAACCGTTCCGGTTTTCTAGATCAGTTTTTCGTTCGGTTTTCTTCTCCGAAACCCTAGATCGGATTTGTTTTCTTATCCGATTTAGTTGCCTTTGGACCGTTCGCCGGACCGTTCGTCCTAACGAACGTGATCACCGGATTCTTCTAGGTTAACGACGTCCGTTCGTTTAACCGTTCTTCTTTTTCTTTTTGTCGGATTTATTCCGCGATCGCGATCTCAGATCCGATCTTCTTTCTAGTCTTTCTTTTCGCTCGTTTATCGGAATCAGGTGATTCAAACGCCTGGAGTTTCGTCTCGAAACCGCCGTTCCGTCTAATCAACTTGAACAAGTTTTTGCTACAGTAAAATTTTGACCTAGTTTCAACTTGCTAGAACCGAGTTGTTTTCTTCCGCCGTTTGTTTTTCGTTCTTTCTTTGCAACCGGAGTTCTTAAGTTGAACTACCTGGTTCATTCTCTTGTTCGAGTTTTACCTGTGCATTAGATGAGTACTTATTGTATGCTTGTTGTTTGTCTGCGATAGATTACCCGGATTGCGCCGCTTGTTACTTCGAAACCCTAGGACTCGCGGATCATCAGCAAGGCAAGTAACACTTTGATCATACCTTTTCTACAACCCATGTTTTATTGCATTAGATCAATCCTCTCACATTGCATGATTAGGATCTAATTAAATTGTGGGATGGGAAGTAGATGAGGTAGTACCTATTACCTGTATTATTATGAAACCTTTGGGAGTTACTCTACGTTTACTTATATTGCCATGCTATGCTAGTAGACGTGGATTGGGTGAGTGATATCCATGACAGATGTGAGATTGATAATTTTAATGGTTTATCTAAGGTGGCAACTTAAACACACATCTGGGTGGATTGAGGCACCTGATGTCTATCAGGACTTGCCTGTTTTTTTCGGACCGCCACCCAGGCTCAAAGGGATCATAAGATCTTTCATGCTAGAAACTTCCGTGTGCAGCCACATGCTACTATGGGCTCTAGCATAGTTGACTAAGTTGTGCGAACTCTTACGGGGTGGACTAGCAGATGTAGGGGATGTAGGTGTACCGGTCTACCCCACATATAAGGTGCTAGTGCTTCTGAAAGACTATGTCTCGGTCATCCGTTTCTCAAACACCATGTAGTGTGAGAAAACAAACGGAGGCGATCGAGTCATGTGGGGAAAAGTGCGCAAACCTCTGCAGAGTTTACAAACTAATCATGATTAGCCGTGTCCCTGGTTATGGACAACTTGAGTATCTAGTACTTGAATATCGAGTGAATCTCAACATGTTACCTCTAATTAATGTTATTGGGTTTTAATTATTTTTAATTGGGATTGAGAATGCTGTCAACCATTCTCAATGTTTCACAACCACCATGATAGTTAAATAAATTTATTCCTTTGCATTAGGGAAAAATTGGCTTTACGCAAAAACTGTAACCATAGAGCTTTCCACCAGCCATATATGCATATAGTATAGCTGTTTCATTCCATTACTCTCTATGTGTTACTTTGCCAGCATATTCCATGTGCTGACCCGTTTTCGGGCTGCAACGTTAATGTTGCAGACTTTTCAGACGATGATTGAGGTGCGTTTAGGTTGTGGCCCTATACTCAGTGATGCCGCTGGAGTTGATGGACCCATTTATCTTCCGAGTCTTCCGCTGTTATCGTTATTAGATGGCCTTCAGCCATATTTATTGTAATAAGTTCTTTTTGAGCCATCGATGTAATAAGTGTGTGATTGCAACTCTGCTATAAAACCTCGATGTACTGTGTGGTGTCAGCATTACTGATCCAGGGATGAAACTGTAGCACAGTAGACGTGATCCATTCGGGTCAGGTCGCTACAGAGATGGTATCAGAGCACACGCTGACTGTAGGACACGACCACTAAGTTAAAGGCATAGATCACCCTTCTCTTCTCATTTTCTAACTCCTCATGTTTTCTACTCTATTAGGATGACGAACGCGAAGATTAAGTACGCTCAACCGGATGAAGGCACACCATTTGGATTTCACCTGAAGGAAGTCACCAAGTACCTGAACATTGGATTACCAAGCTTCACGGGAACCTTCAACGCCACTCTGCCTGAAGAGGAGCGCTGGAAGATTCAAGCTCACGTTCCGGGAAGAACATTCGCGCCAATCACGAAGCCCATAGATAGTGTTTTCAATGCACCAACCTGGAGTCTAGGAAGGAGCATGGCAGCCCATATCACCATAGAACGCATTGGAGAAGTTTATTAAGAAGACCTCAAGGACACTATCTACCAGATTTGCGGACGCCGTGATGAACAATGGGAGTTAGTTAGCACCAAGAAGGATAGATCCATTGCAGTATTCATCCAGGAGTTAAACCAGCACATTCGGCGCCACGAGAACCAGATGTGCAATGATATGGTAGAGTTGAAGAATGCGAAGGCAAGGATCATCGAGCTAGAAGGAGAACTGAAGTCTACACGCAAGGACTGCATGGACGAGATCGTAGCTCTAGCAAGGCCCAACGGCGATCTTAAGCAGGAGATTGAAGAACTCAAGAGCAAGTTAGCATCCCAGGAGGACGACGAGTACGTCGCATGTCCAGACAACTACATCATCATCGACGACACCGATTCGGATCCAAGTGAACCCGACTTTGAAGACGAAGCTGGAGTAGATATCATGGAGTCTTCCACCGGTTCAAATTTCTAGATGACCACCAGATAGTAGTAGTATTTCCCATGTAAACACATTATAGTCGAGCACTTTTGCGATAGTTAGACCGTTTGTAAGCCCTTGTTTGATTGATTGAAGTGATTTTGTGTGCATTTGCTCATGTGCATATGGGTAGTGTTTTCCCTTTAGACCTCATTCTATTCTCAATTCTCGTCTTTTCTAAACCCTCAGATGCCTCCGAGACGTGACAATGGATTTCCACCGGAGCTCACTCAGTTGATCCAGCAGCAGAATCAATTGATGCAAATGTTAGTCCAGAACCAGCAGAACAACAACAACAAACCCACCACCACCACCACCACCTGTTGACCACTTAGCCCGTTTCCTTAGGCTGAATCCGCCAGTGTTTTCCAGTAGCACCGAGCCGATAGTAGCAGACGACTGGCTTCGTAAGATAGGAAGGGAGTTGACCACTGCAGGATGCACAGATGGTGAGAGAGTGAAGTTTGCCGCACACCAGCTTGACGGACCCACGGCAGCATGGTGGGAGAATTTCACAGCCACTTACCCAGTTGACACTGTCACATGGGATCAGTTTCAGCAAGCTTTCCGCACTGCCCATGTTTCAGCAGGAGCTATGGCCATAAAGAAGCGTGAGTTTCGCAACTTACGCCAAGGAGGAAGGACTGTTGGCCAGTATGTGGAGGAGTTTAGTAAGCTAGCCCGTTATGCCCCAGATGACGTTGCTACGGATGCAGCTAAGCAGGAGAAATTTCTGGAAGGATTGAATGATGAATTAAGCATGCAGTTGATGGTAACGAGTTTCAACAACTACCAGGAGTTGGTAGATCGTGCCATCATGATTGAAGGGAAGCAACAGCAGATGGAGAACCGTAAGAGGAAGTATGGACAGGGGAAGTATAACTCTGGAGCCCAGCAGAAGCCCCGTTTTACCCCTAAACCGGGATTTAAGTTTCAGCACACCCATGGAGGAGGTAGCTCGCACAACCATAATGGCCAGACAAGGATGTTTTCAAGTACCATTGAGTATAGGAAGGCATGTATTCCCAACGGATTTAATTATTCTGGAATCCCAAGGACTGGATGTGATTCTTGGTATGGATTGGTTATCGATGTATGGAGGAAACATCGATTGCGCCAGTAAGACAATTTTGCTTACCACACTAGAAGGAAGAAGGATCAAGTATGTATCCCGGCATGTGCCAAACAGGACACAAGTGAATTGCTTATCAGGAGTTGTGCAGGAGGAAGTACCAGTGGTACAGGATTTTCCTGATGTATTTCCTGAGGAATTGCCAGGCATGCCACCGGATAGAGACATTGAGTTTTTGATTGAGTTATTGCCAGGCACAGGCCCAATATCGAAGCGACCATATAGGATGCCAGCAAAGGATTTGGTGGAAATTAAGAATCAGATTAAGGAGCTATTGGATAAAGGTTACATTCGCCCAAGTTCTTCACCTTGGGGATCACCCGTACTTCTAGTGGAAAAGAAGGATGGATCATTAAGGATGGTTGTAGATTATCGGGGATTGAATGAAGTAACCATCAAGAACAAGTACCCACTGCCAATGATCAACGATCTATTTGATCGATTGCAAGGAGCTAAAGTGTTTTCCAAGATTGATTTGCGATCAGGGTACCATCAGTTGAAGATTCGAGAGCAGGACATACCTAAGACAACATTCACCACAAGATATGGACTGTATGAGTATACCGTTATGTCATTTGGATTGACTAACGCACCTGCCTATTTTATGAACCTGATGAACAAAGTGTTTATGGAGTTTTTGGATAAGTTCGTCGTAGTGTTCATCGATGACATTTTGGTTTATTCAAAGAATGAAGAAGAGCATAAGGAACATTTGCATTTGGTTTTGGAGAAACTAAGAGAACATCAGTTATATGCCAAATTCAGCAAATGTGAGTTTTGGTTGAAGGAAGTTGGATTCCTCGGACACGTTATATCCGGAGAAGGTATAGCAGTTGACCCCACAAAGGTTGAGACCGTAACCGAATGGGAAGCACCAACGACAGTTGGAGAGATCCGGAGTTTTCTTGGACTCGCAGGATACTACCGAAGATTCATTGAGAATTTCTCAAAGATTGCGAAGCCTATGACAGAGTTGTTGAAGAAGGATACTAAGTTCAAATGGACTGAGGAGTGTGAGGCTAGTTTCCAGGAGTTGAAGAAACGATTGGTTACCTCACCGGTATTGATTTTGCCAGGTCAGACCAAGGATTATGAGGTGTATTGCGACGCTTCACGTCGAGGACTTGGAGCAGTGCTTATGCAGGAAGGGAGAGTTGTTTCGTATGCATCACGACAACTGAAGCCTCATGAGTTGAATTATGCCACGCATGATTTGGAGTTAGCAGCCGTAGTGCATGCATTGAAGACATGGAGACATTTCCTCATTGGAAATCATTGTGAGGTGTACACGGATCACAAGAGTTTGAAGTACATTTTCACGCAGAAGGAGTTGAACCTCAGACAAAGGAGATGGTTGGAGCTCATCAAGGATTATGACATGAGATTGCATTACCATCCCGGAAAGGCTAATGTAGTAGCTGACGCATTGAGCCGTAAGAGCCATGTCAATACGATAATGACGGAGAAAATACCCAAGGAGTTAGCAGAAAACCTTAGTGAGCTATGTTTGGAAATAGTTCCGAGAGGCTATGTAGCCGCATTGGAGATTCAATCAACATTGATGGATAAGATCAGAGAAGCTCAGAAATCTGACAAAGAGATTGCTGCTATAAAGGAGAAACTTAGCAAAGGAAAAGCAAAGGGATTTCGTGAGGATGAGCACGATACCCTATGGTTTGAGGACCGTGTTTATGTGCCCAATGACCCGAAGATCAGGAAGTTGATTTTGCAGGAGGCACATGATTCACCGTATTCGATTCACCCAGGGAATACCAAGATGTATTTGGATTTGAAGGAAACATTTTGGTGGACCGGAATGAAGAAGGATATTGCAGCATAACAAACTGCTACGTATGCTGATACAGTTTGTGACGTATGTCAGAGAGTAAAGGCAGAACATCAAAAGCCAGCAGGATTGTTACAACCATTGCCGATACCCGAATGGAAGTGGGATAAGATAGGCATGGATTTTATCACAGGGCTACCCAGGACAAAAGCCGGATATGACTCGATATGGGCAGTAGTTGATCGTTTGACAAAGGTAGCACATTTCATTCCAGTTAAGACCACTTACACCAGTGCTAAGTTGGAAAAGATATACATGACTAGAATCATTTGTTTGCATGGAGTTCCGAGGAGTATCGTATCAGATAACAGTTTCGTTCCATGACAACAGTAACGAAGTTGGAGACCGTCAATTCTTTGGACCAGATTTGATTAAGGAGTCAGAACGGAAGGTTAAGTTGATTCGCGATAGGCTCAAGGTAGCCCAGTCCAGGCAGAAGAGCTATGCAGATTCTAAACGCAAGGAGACAGTTTACGAAACCGGAGACAGAGTTTATCTCCGAGTATCCCCACTTCGAGGAGTTAAGCGCTTTGGAGTTAAGGGAAAGTTAGCACCGCGTTTCGTTGGACCGTTTAAGATCGTGAAACATATGGGAGAAGTCGCGTATAAGTTGGAATTACCAGAAGGACTGTCAGGAGTTCATGATGTATTCCATGTTTCTCAGCTGAAGAGATGTCATGCCGAGATGGCAGAGATACCGCTAAGAGATACCGTACCGCTTGAAGCGATTCAGTTGAAGGACGATTTAACATATGAGGAGAAGCCAGTCAAGATTCTCGAGTTTGCCAGTAGAGTTACTCGTAGCAAGGTTATCAAGTTTTGCAAAGTTCAGTGGAACCACCATTCAGAGGATGAAGCCACCTGGGAGAGAGAAGAAGATTTGCTCAAAGACCACCCTCACCTATTTTCTAGCCAACCCGAATCTCGAGGGCGAGATTCATCTTAAGGGGGGTAGGTTTGTAACATCCCAAATTTTCAATTTGGAATGTTATACACTAGATCATATGCATATCATATTTTTCTTGCATTTTGGTTGATCCTAGAAATTTCACGCAACTCAAGGACCCTCGGAGAGAGTTGGAGATTTCGTTATTTTCATATTTGAGAGTTCTCTCGAATTTTGAAAATAGGATCATTTCATTTATTTATTTTATCTTCAATAATTTTTCCGATATCCAATTATAGGAGAGAGGGAATAATATGACTTTCCCAAATTTAGGAAAAATGAAGATATAATAAATAGATCAATTTTGCTTTCCGGTGTTTATTTGCATTTTATTTGAATAGGGAAAAATGTGCGTTTTCGAAAATTGCATTTTAGGTCCGGAGAAAAGTTCATTTTGTTCGGCTCATTTTTAGGAGTCGGGGAAAATTTACTTTAGATTTTTCGGAGTTCGTTTAGATCCCTTTTTGTTTTTTTTTCTGTGCGCTGAACCGTTTACAAAAAAAAAACTGGACCAAGGCCGACCAGGCCAAGGCCCAGCCGGGCCAAAGGCCACCGCCCCAGGGAGCCGCGCGCCTAGTGCTGGCGCAGGAGGCCGCCGCCTCGCCTCTTGCTCTAAACCAAATCCTAGTAGGACTTTTGTCCTATTTCCGTATATTCCTTTTCTAGTTCTAGATCTTTTCCTATTCCTAGTCTAATTCTTGTCCCCTACCCCAAGTTTTGTCTTCCCTCACCCATATAAATACCCAAGCACCCCCCCTCTAAACACATCAAATCAAAGCTCTCCTCCACACCGCGCCTCACACCGCGCCCTGCGTCACCACCGCCGCGCCGCCTCACCCGCGCCGCCACCCCACACCCGCCGCCGTACCTAGCCACCGCACCTTGCCCACGCCGCCGCCCTACGCCGACGCCGCCGGAGCCCCTCACCGGAGACCTCGCCAAGGTTGCCCCGCGCTACATCTATTCTTTTTCTCGGATCGTTTTCTTCTAATCGTTCCGATTCTTTTCTTCTCTAAACCGTTCCGGTTTTCTAGATCAGTTTTTCGTTCGGTTTTCTTCTCCGAAACCCTAGATCGGATTCGTTTTCTTCTCCGATTTAGTTGCCTTTGGACCGTTCGCCGGACCGTTCGTCCTAACGAACGTGATCACCGGATTCTTCTAGGTTAACGACGTCCGTTCGTTTAACCGTTCTTCTTTTTCTTTTCGTCGGATTTATTCCGCGATCGCGATCTCAGATCCGATCTTCTTTCTAGTATTTCTTTTCGCTCGTTTATCGGAATCAGGTGATTCAAACGCCTGGAGTTTCGTCTCGAAACCGCCGTTCCGTCTAATCAACTTGAACAAGTTTTTGCTACAGTAAAATTTTGACCTAGTTTCAACTTGCTAGAACCGAGTTGTTTTCTTCCGCCGTTTGTTTTTCGTTCTTTCTTTGCAACCGGAGTTCTTAAGTTGAACTACCTGGTTCGTTCTCTTGTTCGAGTTTTACCTGTGCATTAGATGAGTACTTATTGTATGCTTGTTGTTTGTCTGCGATAGATTACCCGGATTGCGCCGCTTGTTACTTCGAAACCCTAGGACTCGCGGATCATCAGCAAGTCAAGTAACACTTTGATCATACCTTTTCTACAACCCATGTTTTATTGCATTAGATCAATCCTCTCACATTGCATGATTAGGATCTAATTAAATTGTGGGATGGGAAGTAGATGAGGTAGTACCTATTACCTGTATTATTATGAAACCTTTGGGAGTTACTCTACGTTTGCTTATATTGCCATGCTATGCTAGTAGACGTGGATTGGGTGAGTGATATCCATGACAGATGTGAGATTGATAATTTTAATGGTTTATCTAAGGTGGCAACTTAAACACACATCTGGGTGGATTGAGGCACCTGATGTCTATCAGGACTTACCTGTTTTTTTTCGGACCGCCACCCAGGCTCAAAGGGATCATAAGATCTTTCATGCTAGAAACTTCCGTGTGCAGCCACATGCTACTATGGGCTCTAGCATAGTTGACTAAGTTGTGCGAACTCTTACGGGGTGGACTAGCAGATGTAGGGGATGTAGGTGTACCGGTCTACCCCACATGTAAGGTGCTAGCGCTTCTGAAAGACTATGTCTCGGTCATCCGTTTCTCAAACACCATGTAGTGCGAGAAAACAAACGGAGGTGATCGAGTCATGTGGGGAAAAGTGCGCAAACCTCTGCAGAGTTTACAAACTAATCATGATTAGCCGTGTCCCTGGTTATGGACAACTTGAGTATCTAGTACTTGAATATCGAGTGAATCTCAACATGTTACCTCTAATTAATGTTATTGGGTTTTAATTATTTTTAATTGGGATTGAGAATGCTGTCAACCATTCTCAATGTTTCACAACCACCATGATAGTTAAATAAATTTATTCCTTTGCAGTAGGGAAAAATTGGCTTTACGCAAAAACTGTAACCATAGAGCTTTCCACCAGCCATATATGCATATAGTATAGCTGTTTCATTCCATTACTCTCTATGTGTTACTTTGCCAGCATATTCCATGTGCTGACCCGTTTTCGGGCTGCAACGTTAATGTTGCAGACTTTTCAGACGACGATTGAGGTGCGTTCAGGTTGTGGCCCTATACTCAGTGATGCCGCTGGAGTTGATGGACCCATTTATCTTCCGAGTCTTCCGCTGTTATCGTTATTAGATGGCCTTCAGCCATATTTATTGTAGTAAGTTCTTTTTGAGCCATCGATGTAATAAGTGTGTGATTGCAACTCTGCTATAAAACCTCGATGTACTGTGTGGTGTCAGCATTACTGATCCAGGGATGACACCGTAGCACAGTAGACGTGATCCATTCGGGTCAGGTCGCTACACGTCCCCTCTCTTTTCATCTGTCCGAAAAATGTCAGACGCCGGAAAAACCCCTCCGGATGTTTTCCCTCTCTAACTACAGCGTCTAGCACTGCATTAGTTTCTCCCCTAACACCCCGTATTACCACGCAATGCTTTATGATGCTTTGTTTGCTTTATATTTATTGTTTCTTCCCCCTCTTCTCTCCGTTAGACCCCGAGACCGATGATTCCCCTGTGATCGACTACGTCGATGACACTTCTTCCTTTTCAGCAGAGCTTCTAGGAAAGCAAGCCCCCCCTTTGATCATTCCGATATCGCCCATTCTATTCTCTTATGCTTGCATTAGATTTTGCTACTGTAATTGATTGCTCCTATTCTGATGCATAGCCTGCTTTTGTACCTGCTTTCATACCTTACCTGCTTATTCTAAACTACTTAGTATAGGTTGGTTAAAGATCCATCAGTGACCCCCACCTTGTCCCAGTTGCCCCACTTTATGTTTGATGACTCGATAAACGTGATCGATGTCTAGACCCTGACACCCCACATCACCCCCTTAGTTATACGACTCTGCAAAGTTCTATCGAGTGCCGAGGGTGATACCTCATCAACACTTCTTACGTTAACCCTGTAGTGTCACTAGTGCACGTCGGTCCTAAACAAACGGTTTTTAACCCCTTTCCACGACGGCATATGGAACCGTCTCCAAGTGAGTGTGGGCGATAGGGGGGTCCTTCGCACATGACCCAGAAACCGTCGAGGATAGGGAGCCTTGATGCATACAATTGTCCCTATATAACCGTTTCCGATATCTCGAATATCCCAAAAGCTTCATCCTTGCCACTCATTTGTGCTTGCATTGCCATCGCAGTCGGAGTTTTGTGGTTCTACCTAAAACTAGGAAGATTCCAGGCACAGGAGTTTTCTAGGCAGATTCTAGGCACGGGAGTTTTACGATGCCTAGCACATCACAAACAGTTCATAATTATAAACCGTGTATGATAGGTAGACAATCACACACATTTAGTTTTCCCGCACCGTATGTGATAGTGTCTGTCATCACACACGCTTTGTGATACGTCTCCGTCGTACCTACTTTTCCAAACACTTTTGCCCTTTGTTTTGGACTCTAACTTGCATGATTTAAATGGAACTAACCCGGACTGACGCTGTTTTCAGCAGAATTGCTATGGTGTTATTTATGTGCAGAAACAAAAGTTCTCAGAATGACCTGAAACTCCTTGGAACGTATTTTTGGAAATAATAAAAAATACTGGCAAAAGATCAAGGCCAGGGGGCCCACACCCTAGCCACGAGGGTGGGGGGTGCACCCCCTACCTCGTGGGCCCCCTGGAGCTCCTCAGAACTCAACTCCAACTCTATATATTCACTTTCAGGGAGAAAAAAATAAGAGAGAAGGATTCATCATGTTCTAAGATACGAAGCTGCCGCCAAGCCCTAAAACCTCTTGGGAGGGCTGATCTGGAGTCTGTTCGGGGCTCCGGAGAGGGGAATCCGTCGCCATCGTCATCATCAACCATCCTCCATCACTAATTTCATGATGCTCACCGCCGTGCGTGAGTAATTCCATCGTAGGCTTGCTGGACGGTGATGGGTTGGATGAGATTTATCATGCAATCGAGTTAGTTTTGTTAGGGTTTGATCCCTAGTGTCCACTATGTTCTGAGATTGATGTTGCTATGCTTGATGCTTGTCACTAGGGCCCGAGTGCCATGATTTTAGATCTGAACCTATTATATTTTCCTGAATATATGTGAGTTATTGATCCTATCTTGCAAGTCTATAGTCACCTACTATGTGTTATGATCCGGCAACCCCGAAGTAACAATAATCGGGACCACTCCCGGTGATGACCGTAGTTTGAGGAGTTCATGTATTCACTATGTGTTAATGCTTTGGTCCGGTACTCTATTAAAAGGAGGCCTTAATATCCCTTAGTTTCCGCTAGGACCCCACTGCCACGGAAGGGTAGGACAAAAGATGTCACGCACATTCTTTTCCATAAGCACGTATGACTATATTCGGAATACATGCCTACATTACATTGATGAATTGGAGCTAGTTCTTAATGCTTTGCCTGATCATCCTCTTAAGAAAAATGAAATACTTGATATCTTTTATAATGGACTAACCGATGCTATCAGAGATTACCTGGATAGTTGTGCTAGTTCTGTTTTCAGGGAAATAACAACGGATGAAGCTGAAATTCTATTGAATAATATGTTGACAAATGAAAATAATTGGACACTTCCTGAGCTAGTTCCTGAGCCAACTTCTGAGCCTATTCCTAAACCAACTCCGAATAAAAGAGGTATTCTATTTCTCAGTCCTGAAGATATGCAAGAGGTATAGAAATGCATGCGAGAAAAGGGTATTAAAGCTGAAGATGTTAAGAATTTACCTCCTATTGAAGAAATACATGGTCTTAATTTACCGCCTGTTGAAGAAATATATGGTTTTAATCCATCACCTATTGAAGAAACACATGGTCCTGATAACCCGACACAGGTAGTAAAGGTAAATTCTCTCTATAGATATGATAAAGCTGAAATCCCATTTACTAAGTTTGCTAGCCCATGCTTAGATGAGTTTGATAAATTTATTGTTAAGCAAGAAGAATTCAATGCTTATTTTGGTAGAGAATTAAAATGCAGTGCTGATATGCTTGAACACTTGGGTGATTATATGGCTAATGTCAAAGGTGAACTAAAACTTATTAGTAAACATGCTTCTATGGTTACCACTCAAGTAGAACAAGTACTTAAAGGTCAAAATGAGTTGCTCAATGAATTGAATAGTAAGAATAATGATTATGCTGTAAGAGTGGCTACTAGAACTGGTAAGATGACTCGGGAACCTTTGTATCCTGAAGGCCACCCTAAGATAATTGAGCAAGATTCTCAGAGAAATAATATTGAGGCGCCTAGTCCTTCTAAAAGGAAGAAAAAGAAAAATGATAGAACTTTGCATGCTTCTAGTGAACCTATTACTGAAACTCCTGAGAATCCAAATGATATTTCTATTTCTGATGCTGAAACACAATCTGGTAATGAACCTGAAACTAGTGATAATGTTAATGATAATGTTCATGATGATGCTCAACCTAGCAATGATAATGATATAGAAATTGAACCTGCTGTTGATCTTGATAACCCACAATCAAAGAATCAACGTTATGATAAGAGAGACTTTGTTGCTAGGAAACATGGTAAAGAAAGAGAACCATGGGTTCAGAAACCCATGCCTTTTCCTCCCAAACCATCCAAGAAAAAGGATGATGAGGATTTTGAGTGCTTTGCTGAAATGATTAGACCTATCTTTTTGTGTATGCGATTAACTGATATACTTAAAATGAATCCTTATGCTAAGTACATGAAAGAAATTGTTACTAATAAAAGAAAGATACCGGAAGCTGAAATTTCCACCATGCTTGCTAATTATACTTTTAAGGGTGGAATACCAAAGAAACTTGGAGATCCAGGAGTACCCACTATACCATGCTCCATTAAAAGAAACTATGTTAAAACTTCTTTATGTGATCTTGGAGCCGGTGTTAGTGTTATGCCTCTCTCTTTATATCGTAGACTTGATTTGAATAAGTTGACACCTACTAAAATATCTTTGCAAATGGCTAATAAATCAACTGCTATACATGTCGGTATTTGTGAGTATGTGCCTGTTGTGGTTGCAAACATTACTATTTTAACGGACTTCGTTATTCTTGACATTCCTGAGGACGATAGTATGTCTATTATTCTTGGAAGACCCTTTTTGAATACTGCAGGGGCTGTTATTGATTGCAACAAAGGCAATGTCACTTTTCATGTTAATGGTAACGAGCATACGGTACACTTTCCGAGGAAACAACCTCAAGTCCACAGTATTAATTCTATTGGGAAAATTCCATCAATTATTTTTGGAGGTTTTGAATTTCCTCTTCCTATTGTCAACAAGAAATATGTTATTCTTATTGTTGGGGATGTGCATATCCCCGTTGAGGTAACCTAGTGTTATTCGAAAATTCTCCGGCTCCATGTTATTCGGAATGAGCTTGTTAACAAGACTTGATCAACCTTGTTAATGGATTCCTTTTGATGATCATGAGATGGATGAATTTAGACAACACAACTCTCTGTACCCTCCTTTTACTTTCTATTATTTGTATTAAATAAAATAAAAATAGTATTTTCTGTTTGTTATCTGAATTATCCGTGCAATATAAAAATACCCTAAGAACATAGCAGGGGGGCATCCACCTGGCCACGAGGGTGGAGGGTGCGCCCCCTGCCTCGTGGGCCCATGGTGGCCCTCCTCCACTTATTCCTGCACCCACACACTCCTTCGTCCCACAAACACCATTATCCAACTCAAACCCGAGTCCAAGCTCATTTTGCTGCCATTTTTGATCTCCTTGCTCAAAGCACCTCTCACAAAACTGCTTGGGGAGTTGTTCCTTGGTATGTGACTCCTCCATTGGTCCAATTAGTTTTTGTTCTAGTGCTTTATTCATTGCAAATTTGTGCTGCCTAGGTGACCATGTTCTTGAGCTTGCATGTTAAATTTATATGGTTCCAAGTAGTTCTAATGCATGATATGGGCTCTAGGCACTTGTAGGAGTAGCCGCTATCAGTTTTGTTGAGTTTGGTTTACTTTTATATGAAGTTACTAAAAATTTCAGAAATTTTTCAGAGGAAGAAATATGTTTAGGAAAATGTACCAAGGTGGTTCCACAAGGAAGCAAGAACCCAGGCTTGCAATGCGTGATGCTGATGATGAGCCACCAAGGGACGCTCCAATACGGCCTTGTGAATGGCCTTCAGAGGACTTCATGGATTGAGCAGGAATTAAGGAAGAATTTAACGCATATTTGTGTAACACTGATCTTGTGAGCTTCGAGGAAGAAAAATGCCGCCAGTACCACTATCTCACTAGTTCCTTTGTGAGGAGGTTTGAATTTTCATCTTCATGTAATTCTCAAATTGTCATGTTTGTTCTTTATGAAAATTCTTACACTATGGACTTAGAGGACTTTACCACTGCTTGCAAACTTCCACAATGGGGTAGTGCTACCGCGCAAATCTGAATTTAGAGATTTTCTTGCTAATATAACTGTGGGGGAATCTAGAGATATAGCACAAGCTACCATAGGGAGCATTCACTTTCCTGCTATACATTATTTTGCTCTCTTCATAGGTAGATGCATTAATGGTAAAGATGAAGCATGTCTCATGTGTGTCCCTGACCTCAGTATTCTTAGGAGTGTTGTGTTAGGAGATAAATCTTATAATTTGGGAGCCATTGTTGCACGTAGGTTGCATCTTAATAGATTTAATGGAGATTTCTTTGGTGGAATTTGTGCAACCTGCATAGCTAATTTTCTTGGTATAACCATACATGAGGATGATATTGAGTTGCCTCCTGCTTATTTGGATTATGAGGCTATGGTTTGTCATCAGTTTGTTGAGAGGAATGATCAGTTCCTCCAGTACCGACTAATCTTTGACAGACGACGCACCTATCATGTCACTCTCCCTACTTCTACTTTCTTTGACTTTCAGGCAAAAGGGAGATATTTTATAACCAGAGAGGAGGCGGAAGAGTATAAGAGGAGAGCTGAGATAGCTCGCCTCCAAGCTGCAGCCCACGATGCAATGACTGCTGCATCATAGTACGACTCCAACTACAACTTTGGATATCCGCCAGGCCATCCGTGGCATTAGACCAACTTAGGCCAAAAGCCTAAGCTTGGGGGAGTACGTATTTCTCACCGACATTACATTTATGTTCACACAGTTATTGCTAGATGTCGGTGCTCATACTTTTTCATTGTAATATCCATGCTAGTTTATTTCCTTTTTATGCTTTCTTCTTGTGTGTTTAATAAACCTTAAGAAAAACAAAAAAATTAGTTGTAGCTTGTAGTAGTAACTAAAAATAAAACCCAAAAAGATTTCATGTTCTTCTTTTGCTTGTTGGGAGCTTTCCCGTGTAAATAGTTTTATTTCTTTTCTTTTCTTTGGGGGTCGATAGGTGTCACGACCGGTTTTCCAATAAAAATGTTTATTGAGAAACCAATCTTTTGAGTCCAGTATGAGAAAAGTCCTCCTTACCGGTAGACAAATTCTTGATACAATCAGCCAGTAGCATAAAACATATTACAGGGTCGAGCTACGGTTGCTCAACCAAATTATTACAAGCACACCAATAATTATACATAATGGCGGACATGACACAGTGGTGTGGAGGCATACTACTGACTCGAGGATAGGGTGGTGGTGGAAAAACACGGCGGGGAGTGTGATACATGACTCTAAAACTGGCATCTCATCGAGCGTCTAGGTGAGGCTCGATGAATTTATTTGGTAGCGGAAGCAGATATAATACAGTGACCAAATCCAGGGTCGCACGAGACTGACTGGGATTCCTCTAGGCGTCAGACTCGCTATCAAATTCTTCATCCATGAGATCGCCTTCGTCAGCATCTGGCCAAATCAACAAGCCAGGTGAGTACTTTGAAAGTACTCGCAAGACAGTTTGGACGTAAGATATAACAAATGCATGCATGGATGCGTCATGATTAATATTAACAGTGGCACATTAATTCGTAAAAACAAGACAGGTAAAAAGGGGGTCGGCGGTAGTCCGCTCAAAAACCCAACAAAATAACTATAAACCCAATCGGGTGTCTGAAGCGACACCTCGGTAGGAAGATAAATAAATAAATCACGCCGCAGTCGGGCGTCGAGGCGACACCACATAAAGGGCTTTAAAAGAAATGCCATAGTCGGGCGTCTGAGCGACGCCACATAAAGGGCTTTAAAAGAAATGCCACAGTAGGGCGTCTGAGCGACGCCACATAAAGGGCTTTAAAAGAAATGCCACAGTCGGGCGTCTGAGCGACGCCACATAAAGGGCTTTAAAAGAAATGCCACAGTCGGGCGTCTGAGCGACGCCACATAAAGGGCTTTTAAAAGAAATGCCACAGTCGGACGTCTGAGCGACATCGCAGAAAGGGCTTTCATTGAAAGTAAGATATAACAATGCCACAGTCGGACGTCTGAGCGACATCGCAGAAAGGGCTTTTATTCACAAGTAAATAATACTCATAATAAAAATTCAATTCATGAAAATAAACGGGTTAGTCCATCCACAGGAATAATCGTTTAACCGTACTTAGCACTCATCTGATTCACCGGAGTCTCTGTCATCAAAACTGACATTTGTCAGGATAAGATAATACCGAACTTGGACATGGAATAGATGATTCAAAGGAATATATGACTCTGCAGAGTTTGTACAAAAATTTTCCCACAGCCAACGGATTTCCGTAGTCACGAAGGACTAGTTCCGTTTACGGTATTTCGGAAGAAGACACAGCTAACCAGTACACACCCATCCTACCTCTCGATGCTAGGAATCACCCTAGACATCGTCCAAGAAAAACTTTTGAGACGGGGAGATCACAATCTCGAATAGCATGGGATCAAATTTATATACGCGTGCTCTAAGGGGTGCCCCCCTCTCGGTCCCAACTGGAAACACCCATGCCCCCTGACCGGATGACTGGCTTTAATCCAGGGCCATGGAACCATCATCGCGGCCTCTCCTTTTTGGTGTGTACCAGGAAAGCGGTTTACAACTTACTAAGCCATATTCCTTGCGGAAAACATGTGGTAGTACATGGAAGGAAGAATGGAAGGAACTGGAATGATACGGGTTGACACTGACGTCACATAGTCTGGCATAAGACTGGCATGCTACAACACTGCCATCTTACCCATCCTCATGCCAACACATGGCCATGCATACTCACATCCATCTACTTATGGATTTTCGAAACTCACTTGCCTCATCGTTGCATGTAACATGACATTCGTCGGTATGTTCGTCAACATGCCATACACTACTTAATGCAAACATGCCAAAACAATCATCATATCAAAAGTTAAAACATGCTTGCCTGGTTCAGAGTAGTCGGAGCCTAGCTCGGTGAAGTTTGCGGTCCCGTCACCTCCTTCGGTATCTATGGTATAAAGAAAATATACGCGCTATCGTGAATACCGTGAGGTGCACAAAAATTACTCCAAATATTTTTCAAATAAATATGATAAAAAACTAGACAAAAATTTGAAGAGGACAGAAAAAGAATCACTCAAAAATTCCTTTCTGTTAAAAAGTTATAAGGGTTTTAACCCAAGGACCCATCTGTAATGAAACAGAAAACTTCCAGGGGCTAACTTATAAAAACAGAAAACGATTCGATAAAGAATACGCCAGCCCAGAGGGGTGATGTACTTTGGCAGAAGACGTTTTCAAAAAACGTTTCGCTTAGAAAGGACAGAGAGGCTGACAGGCGGGTCCCGCCCATCAGGTTTGAATTTTTAAAAGAAGCGGCAGAGCTCGACGGTGCCCGAGAGCCGCGGTGGTCGCCGGCGGCGATCCACAGCGAGGCAGGGAGATCGGAGGGTACCTCCGTGTTCAGGGCACCATTCCGCGTCGGTTGGTGGTGGTGGTGGTCGCCGGCGAGTACCACGTCGACGGCGAGCCTTGCTCCGACGGACGGCGGTTCGGGTGGTCGAGGGCCTCGTCGGAGAGAGCTGCGAAGGCCAAATTGACGTTGGGGTTAGCTTACTGGGTGCCAGAGGAGGCTATATATGAGATTTGGGCGCCGCGGACGGCCTCACCGGAGCGAATCGAGCTGGTGGCCGAGGCGGATCGGGGCGGCCGGAGTTGGGGGAGGAGACCTCCTCGAGGTCCTCCTGGTGGCTTGGCAGGGTCCTGGAGAGATGCAGTGAAGGTGTGTGCTCGTGAGCGAGCTCGGGGTCCTTTTTATAGGCGATCCGAGGCGGTGGCCATGAACGGGGATCTCCGACGAAGGTTACAGCGGCACAGAGCTTGGTCGGGGAGGTTTAGGGAGTTGGGCGTCATCGTGGAGGTCCATCGGTTCCATTTAGGTGCTAAGCGAGCTTGGATTGGGGTGCTTTGGGCGAGCTCAACGGAACGGGGCGGCGCGGGCCCGCCGGCGGCAGGGAGCATGTTCCGTGCTTGCCGGGCCACGGCGACGGTGCCACGGGCGTGCGCTGGCATGGCAGGGACACGCGGAGAGCCAGGGGACGTTGGGCGGCGCCGGGTGGCGTGGCGAGCGGGCTCGGGCCCTCGCTGGCCGCCACGGGAGGCGCAGCCACCGCAGAAGCTTCCAACGCCGGCGAGGCTCATCGCCACCGACGCCAGGAATCGGCCAAGCGTGCGTGCGGTGCTCTGGCCAGGGAGGAGAGGCCGTGCGCAACGCGCCAGGGGCACTGGTGATGGATGACAAGTCACTGACGAAAAACGACATCGACTGAATTCTGAAAATCTGAATTTTTCTGAAAGTCTACGGAAACAGTGCCGGCCAAGTGTTCGACGAAATGATTTTGGCATCTAGGGATTTTTCCTTGAGCTGAAACTTGGTGGGGTGGCCTCTCATTGCACTAGGAGGCTGCCTGAATTTTGGTGGAATATTTGGAGAAGTGTAAATATGAATTTCACCAAATTTGTCAAATCTGGTCCAAACTTGCAGTGAGTGAAATTTGAAATTTTTGAAAAGAAGAAGAGTGGATCAAGATGGTTCTAGGTTGTGGGTACCAAGGACTATCCAGGGGAGTTGGTTTGAGATAAAAACTCAAAGGTACTTGCTTTGAAAATCACTCAGGCTCAAAAAAATTGGCAGAAATGATTTGAGAGATAAAATAATTGAAATAAAATCCAAAACTTGTTTGGACTTGTTGAGGTAGAGAATTTAGATTGTTCAAAGGTGGAGGGAGGGATTTTGAGAAGATTTACTATAGGAGACATGGTAAAACCCTGGGAGGTTTCAAGATAAGAAAAACCTAAAAATCCATAGAGTTCTTTTTTTATAAGAAAAGGAATAATCTCCAAAAATATACTTTGAGAAGGGAACAATTAGAGAAAGAGTTTTAAGTGATCAAACACCATAGTTTGAAGAAGATACAAAACTAAAAATCCTTGCCAAAGAAGTTTTTAAGAGGAAGGTTTTCTAAAAAAAAATTAAATGGCCTCTTTTCAAAAACCAACAAAGTTTTTGCTGAAAAACCAAATAAAATTTTTTGGAGTGTCACAATAGGAGAAGACCATAATTAAATTGTTGAAGTGGCTCTTATATGCATTATTGTTGATCTGATAAAAGAGCCCATATTGCCTTGCCTTCTCCTGTTTATTGAATGCTTGCAGATTCCAGCTTAGTCCAATGCACGTGCATTATTATTATTATCCACGTCGTTCGGTCGTGCAAGTGAAAGGAAATTATGACGATATATGATGAACTGATTGAGATGGGAGAAGCTGGTATGAACTCGACCTCTCTTGTTTTTGTAAATATGATTAGTTCATCGTTCCTGATTCAGCCTATTATGAATAAACATGTTTGCGATGACAATTAGATATCATAGTTTCTTATGCCATGCTTAATTAGCTAGGAGCTTATAATGGTTTACCTTGCGTGCCAACATGCTATTAAAATGGTTGTGATGGGTATGATAGGGTGGTATCCTCTTTTGAACGATTCGAGTGGCTTGACTTGGCACATGTTCACGCATGTAGTTGAAACAAAATCAACATAGCCTCTACGATATTTATGTTCATGGTGCATTATATCCTACTCATGCTTGCATCCAGTGTTGATTAATTTTAATGCATGCTCATGACTGTTGTCGCTCTCTAGCTGGTCGCTTCCCAGTCTTTTTCTAGACTTCACCTGTACTAAGCGGGAATACTGCTTGTGCATCCAACTCCATAAACCCCAAAGTTATTCCATATGAGTCCACCATACCTACCTATATACGGTATCTACCTGCCGTTCCAAGTAAATTTGTATGTGCCAAACTCTAAACCTTCAAATAAACATTCTGTTTTGTATGCTTGAATAGCTCATGTATCAACTAGGGTTGTCCGTATCTTCCATGTTAGGTGGGTTATTCTCAAGAGGAGTGGACTTCACTCCTCACTCACGAGAAAATGGCTGGTTACCGGGATGCCCAGTCCCATGCTTTATGCAAACTAAATCAAAATAATTGCAAACAAAACTCCCCCTGGGACACTTGTTAGTTGGAGGCACTCGTTGTTTTGAGCAAGCCATGGATTAATGCTTGTTGGTGGAGGGGGAGTATAAACTTTACCATTCTGTTTGGGAACCGCCTATAATGTGTGTAGCATGGAAGATGTCGCCATCTCTTGGTTGTTATGTTGACAATGAAAGTATACCGCTCAAAATATCATTCATATCTATTTCAAAACCAAGCTCTGGCACCTCTACAAATCCCTGCTTTCCTCTGCGAAGGGCCTATCTATTTACTTTTATGTTGAGTCATGATGCTCTTATTAAAAAGCACCAGCTGGAGAGCACCGCTGTCATTTGCATTCATTACTGTTAGTTTACATTGAGTATGACTTGACTGGATCTCTTTTACCATGAATTACAAAGTCTAGTCAGTCCTTGATCTTTAAAGGTGCTCTGCATTTATGTTTTGTGGTCTCAGAAAGGGCTAGTGAGATACCATCCTGTTATATCATATCATGATTGTTTTGAGAAAGTGTTGTCATCCGAGATTTATTATTATTGCTCGCTAGTTGATTATGCCATTGATATGAGTAAACATGAGACCTAAATGTTATTGTGAATATGGTTAGTTCATAATCTTTGCTGAAAACTTGAATGCTGGCTTTACATATTTACAACAACAAGAGCAAACAGAGTTTGTAAAAGTTTTTCTTTATCACTTTTAGTTTATCAACTGAATTGCTTGAGGACAAGCAAAGGTTTAAGCTTGGGGGAGTAGATACGTCTCCTTCGTATCTACTTTTCCAAACACTTTTGCCCTTGTTTTGGACTCTAACTTGCATGATTTGAATGGAACTAACCCGGACTGACGCTGTTTTTAGCAGAATTGCCATGGTGTTATTTATGTGCAGAAACAAAAGTTCTCGGAATGACCTGAAACTCCACGGAGCATATTTTTGGAAATAATAAAAAATACTGGCAAAAGATCAAGGCCAGGGGGCGCCACCCTACCTCGTGGGCCCCCTGGAAACCCTCCGACGCCAACTCCAACTCTATATATTCACTTTCAGGGAGAAAAAAAATAAGAGAGAAGGATTCATCACGTTTTACAATACGGAGCCGCCGCCAACCCCTAAAACCTCTTGGGAGGGCTGATCTGGAGTCCGTTCGGGGCTCGGGAGAGGGGAATCCGTCGTCGTCGTCATCATCAACCATCCTCCATCACCAATTTCATGATGCTCACTGCCATGCGTGAGTAATTCCATCGTAGGCTTGCTGGACGGTGATGGGTTGGATGAGATTTATCATTTAATCGAGTTAGTTTTGTTAGGGTTTGATCCCTAGTATCCACTATGTTATGAGATTGATGTTGCTATGACTTTGCTATGCTTAATGCTTGTCACTAGGGCCCGAGTGCCATGATTTCAGATCTGAACCTATTATGTTTTCATGAATATATGTGAGTTCTTGATCCTATCTTGCAAGTCTATAGTCACCTACTATGTGTTATGATCCAGCAACCCCGAAGTGACAATAATCAGGACCACTCCCGGTGATGACCGTAGTTTGAGGAGTTCATGTATTCACTATGTGTTAATGCTTTGGTCCGGTACTCTATTAAAAGGAGGCCTTAATATCCCTTAGTTTCCGCTAGGACCCCGCTGCCACGGGAGGGTAGGACAAAAGATGTCATGCAAGTTCTTTTCCATAAGCACGTATGACTATATTCAGAATACATGCCTACATTACATCGATGAATTGGAGCTAGTTCTGTGTCACCCTAGGTTATGACTGTTACATGATGAACCAGATCCGGCATAATTCTCTATCACTGATCAATTGCCTATGAGCTTTCCATATATTGTTCTTTGCTTATTTACTTTTCCATTGCTATTGTTACAATCACTACAAAATACCAAAATATTACTTTTGTTATCATTACCTTTTGCTATCGTTACCACTACTATCATATTACTTTGCTACTATATACTTTGCTGCATATATTAAGTTTCCAGGTGTGGTTGAATTGACAACTCATCTGCTAATACTTGAAAATATTCTTTGGCTCCCCTTGTGTTAAATCAATAAATTTGGGTTGAATACTCTACCCTCGAAAACTGTTGCGATCCCCTATACTTGTGGGTTATCACTTTGCAAACGGCAACTGTGTGCATGCTTGCACATGTTTCCTCTCTGTGAACCATCTCGGATTATGGTGTATATCGCAAACGTTTGTGTTTTACCAACCGTGTGTGCCATAATGACCTGCACAACGTAATTTCTCCCTAATTTAATTGCTGCTATTTAAAATTGTACCTAATTTAAACTTGAAAGTAGGCTATAGCTTTATTCATATCCATCAGTTTCAAACAACCAATGCATTATTCGATTCACGGGTACATGTGTTTAAGAATTACAGAAGCACCAAATAAAGAATGATGTACCAGGGTTCTATACTTGTACTATTACAGATGGTAAAGAAAGAAGCGACATACATTCCAGTTGCTGAACAAGGTGAAGCGGAATGGCCCTATTGTGCTCTCCTGGATGCAGAAGGCATGCACGACTCTAGTCCAACCCCTTGTGATGGCCGGCCGCCAATCATGTAGTTTGAGAGGTAATCTTGACTAACTGCTTCAGGATCCACTGCAAAACAAAAACGATTCAGATATTGTCATATAACACAACTCATTACGGGCAGTAAAAAGAAAGCTACAGGGTTCTTACTTACCATCCTGCAGTTCACTGTTGTCTTGCATAAAGTGTAAATAACTAGTTCGATTGACATCTTTTGACCCATTTGAGTAACAATCTTTATCAGTTTCCTTACTTGATGCTGGTTCATGAATATCTCATTGCCCCATACACAGAAAGGGTCGAAGTGTGGATCTTTGGCAATGATAAATGTACCTAAAAGCACCAAGTTAATATTAGAAGCTAAACAACAATTGAAAAATGATATAGTACAACACTCCATCCATCCCATTATATAAGATTTTATTACATGTATATCTAGACATCATCAGAACATTAAGGTAACACTCTTCCTTGTTGCTATGTAGCCTGGGATTGCATATTTAGTCATTCAGTACAATGCATGTTGCTAAACAACAATTGAAAAACGAAAAGGCATGTTAACTGCAATATCCTTAACAGCAACCAAATATCATAATTCATAGTGGTATTGTTGAAACTGTTATTGATGAAATTGAACTGCACAGCAAATAGTTGCACATATAGAGCATCACACTATGAAGAACTGAAATAAACAAGTCATAAGGACATCTCTAGGCGATCCTTAAAAAGCTAAAGGACTAAAACCCTTAGTGGATATATATATACTCCAGCAATTTTTGGCATTTTCTAGCCGATCCCCTAAACTTAAGGTTGTAAACTTCAATTTGATCAAGTTCAAAGCAGGTTCAACTGAAAGTAGCATGCATTCAAACATAAACATAGATAGTTTTGCATAACTGAACATAAAACATAAATTTAAACTAAGCTAAACTACTTTCGGTCAAAATAGAGGTCGAGCCAATCCTTCCTCGTCATGTACGGTGTGCCGTGAGCCGGGTCTGGGCCAGTACCGTCGTCGGGGTCGTTGGGGAAGGCACTCCTCCACTTGTCGACATCGATCTCCTCGTCCTGGTGAGGGAGTCCTGGATTAGGGGGGTCTCCGGATAGCCGGACTATATCCTTTGGTCGGACTGTTTGACTATGAAGATACAAGATTGAAGACTTCGTCCCGTGTCCGGATGCGACTCTCCTTGGCGTGGAAGGCAAGATTGGCAATATGGATATGTAGATCTCCTCCCTTGTAACCGACTCTGCGTAACCCTAGCCCCCTCCGGTGTCTATATAAACCGGAGGGTTTAGTCCGTAGGATAACAACAATCATACCATAGGCTAGCTTCTAGGGTTTAGCCTCTATGATCTCGTGGTAGATCAACTCTTGTAATACTCATATCATCAAGATCAATCAAGTAGGACATAGGGTATTACCTCCATCAAGAGGGCCCGAACCTGGATAAACATCGTGTCCCCCGCCTCCTGTTACCATCCGCCTTAGACGCACAGTTCGGGACCCCCTACCCGAGATCCGCCGGTTTTGACACCGACATTGGTGCTCTCATTGAGAGTGCCACTGTGTCGTCATCGTAAGGAGGGATGGCTCATCTCGTTGTCAAGAACAACATCACCTCTGGGGGAGCCCTGGCTGTAGGCCAAACTCTCTGAGTAGGCGGCTTCGTCATGACCGCCCGCTCGGCCGCTGCGCCGACGATGACTTCTCGGGTCATCGAAAATAGCCTCCACATCGGCTCAAAATTCACCAAGCAGATGGATCCAATGGAGCTTTCCTCTTTGAACATGCTCTTGGATCGCATCGCCGCTCTGGGAGCCGCTACGGACTATGATCGGATCGGGCTTAAACCCGACCAAAGGAAGATTAACTCTCCATCGGTCACCCATCAGATAGCGGTAGTGGAGGAGCAATGCGGCGATTCTTCCTCTATCCTGAGGACGAACTACGTCTAGATTCCTGAGCTCTCCGAGCCGGATACCCGTCCATGGGAGGACATCGCCCTAACCCTGAACCTAGAATAAGGCAGCATACCGAACCTACGGGGCAACATCCCGAAGCCCGAACTTCCAAGATCGGAGACTCCCCTGCCCCTGAGTCTCAAATTGGGTCAAGGTCTGGACTTAAATCCACCCACCCACCCAGATATAAACGATCTTTCCCATATTAGGCAAGACCCCCAAGAGACAATACATCACTATTGGGCCAGATTCCTCCTTGTAATGAACAAGGTCAGGGACTGTCGCGAGGAAGACGCAATCTCGTTCTTTTGCAACAATTACACGGACAAGGGAATCCTCAACGCCATAAGACGCCGTGACATAGCACACTTCGCTGACTTGACGACCATAGTGCAGAAGTACTATGCGACGCAAAGCGCCTAGAAAACCCAAAGAAAATTTTGGCATAATCCGGCTTTGACAAAAACCCCAGTCCGAACTAAAAGGGTGCACTCTCATAAGTCACCCGACTGAATTACAAAGAAGAAAAAGCCCACTACAGGGCGTGGAACTATATTGGAGGGATGGCTTAACGGGCCCTGCAAAATTCATAGTACAGCGGATACCATACCAACACACAGCCTTAGAGCATGTTGGGTACTCCGGCAGGTGGCCAAGAGCGGTGAGGATCTCCTCATTAAAAACACCGCAGAGCACCATCCCGTGGATAACAATACAACATTGACAGTCTTCGAGACCTACGCCTCAAATAATAGGCGTAAGCGAGCACTCCGCAGCCTTGCCGAAGTCTGCCACGTGGCAGTAATAAATCCATGGAGCAACATGGCTATCACCTTCAATGCTAATGACGAACCTAAATTCCGAACAGCCCGAGCACCAGCCGCCTTGGTCCTCAGTCCAATTGTGGACGGCTTTCAGCTTACTAAAGTGCTCATGGACGGCGGCAACGGATTAAACCTCATTTTTGAGGAGACTCTTCAAAAATGGAAATAGACAGAAACCGTATTGAGCAAAGCAGCACGACCTTTTGAGGAATCATCCCCAGTCGGGAGGCACGTTGTGCTGGGAAAATCACACTAGATGTGGTATTCGGCACTCTAGAGAACTACAGGTCTGAAGAAATTACATTCCAAGTGGCCTCGTTCAGTAGCTGATACCACGCCCTTCTTGGGCAGGAGGCATTCACGATCTTCCAAGCCATACCCCATTACGGGTACATGAAGCTCAAAATGCCTGGGCCCAATGGAATCATCACTCTAGCCGGTGATCCGGACATAGCACTCCGCGCCGAAAACAAAACAGCCGCACTGGCCCTCAAGGCATTATCTGAAGCCCTTGCGGCGGAGGAATTAACTGCTGTGCGCTCCACAGTGGACAGGGACGATGTAATACTCGACAAAAGATCCAAGTCCACCTCTTTTAAACCAGCAGATGAAATAGTCAAATTCCAAGTCCATCCAACGGACCCCACAAAAACATCATGCATCGGGGCACAGTTAAACCCCGCTGTAGACGCTGCACTACGGGAGTTCCTGCACGAGAATTGGGACATATTCGCCTGGCATCCTTCAGACATGCCAGGAATCCCATGCAGGTTGGCCGAGCATAGCCTTAACATTCTAAAAGGATTCAAGCCGGTCAAGCAGACTCTTCGGTGTTTCTCTGAACCTAAGCGACAAGCCATGGGAGAGGAGCTAGCCAAGTTACTGGAGGCCAGATTCATTAGAGAAATAAATCATCCGGACTGGCTAGCAAACCTGGTGATGGTACCAAAGAAGGACAACTCATGGCGCCTATGCGTCGACTTCGATTCAAGGACCTTAACAAGGCTTGCCCAAAGGATCCCTTCCCCCTCCCTCGCATCGATCAAATTGTCGACTCTACCGCAGGACATGACTCATTGTGCTTCCTCGATGCATACTCTGGTTACCACCAAATTAAGATGGCAGAGTCCGATCAAGCCGCAATGGCATTTATCACTCCATACGGCCCCTTCTGTTTGAACACATTGCCCTTCGTGCTCAAAAACGCCGGCACAACGTATCAGCGTATGATTCAGACATGTCTGGAAAAGTAGATCGCCAAAACAGTGGAGGCATAGGTAGACGATGTGGTCATTAAAACCAGACACGTCGACTCCTTAATAGACAACTTGAGGCTCACGTTCGACAATCTCCGAACATACGACATTAAGCTCAATCCAGAAAAATGCGTTTTCGGCGTGCCCGCCGGAAAGCTCCTGGGCTTCATCGTCTCCAGTAGAGGAATTGAAGCAAATCTGGCTAAAATCTGAGCTTTGTCGCAGTTGACTATCCCAACTGACCTCAAGCAAATCCAGAAGTTAACTGGACGTGTGGCGGCCTTAAGACGCTTTATCTCCCGATTAGGAGAAAATGCACTCCCCCTTTATCGCCTTCTTCGGCGCACCAAACACTTCGAGTGGACGGGCGCAGCCACGGCCGGATTGGAAGAAATAAAAGCCATCCCGGCCACTAACCCAATCTTGGCCGCTCCAAATATCGGCGAACCAATGTTGTTATATATAGCGGCAACTCACCAAGTTGTAAGCGCAGTGCTCGTCATCGAACGAGAGACGGACGGGCATGAATTCCCATTTCAAAAGCCAATATATTATGTATCCACTGTCCTCACTCCATGCAAATCACGGTACCCACATTATCAAAAGATAGCATACGTGGTATTTATGGTACCACTCAACAACATAATAAACAACAGCGATGCCATGGGCCGGATTGCCAAATGGGCTATCGAACTCCTCCCATTCGACATAACATATAGACCACGACAAGCCATTAAGTCGCAAGTACTGGCCGATTTCATCGCCGAGTGGACAGAAGTCGAACTCCCTAAAGAGTATGACGCGTACTCCAATTGGATCATGCACTTTGACGGCTCTAAAATGCTGGCTAGTCTGGGGGCTGGCGTCGTCCCGACGTCCCCCACTGGAGATACAATCCAATACGTACTCCAAATACTATACATAGACTCCAACAATGTAGCCGAATACGAGGCCCTATTACATGGTCTCCGGATGGTAGTTTCCATGGGCATTCAACGCCTGGAGGTGCGTGGGGACTCGAACCTCGCAATATCTCAAATAAATGGAGACTTCGATGCCAAGGATCCGAAAATGGCGGCATATTGCAACGCCTTCCTCAAAATGTTAGCTCGGTTCAAGGGGCTTGAATTCCACCATGTGGCTTGGGAAAACAATCAGGCGGCATATATCCTTGCCTGTATCGGCGCTAAGCGTGACCCTGTCCCACCTAACATCTTCTTAGAAATGCTGTTTAAGCCATCCGTGGTATGGGAAGGGGACACCGGTAACAATAGTCCGGATCCGGCCATAACACCAGATACCGAACACTCTGACACAATCGGAGGCTCTGCCATCAAAATAACACCTTCAGCCCACGTAATAATGGACGTCATCGCCCTGTGGACAGAACCATTCTTGGCCTACCTAAGCAGGCAGGAACTACCCGAGGGCCAAAATGAGGCACGCTGCATAGTGTGGCGATCTAAAGCCTACAAGGTCCACGAGGGAGAGCTTTATAAGAAAAGCACTACCGGAGCCCTTCAAAGGTGCATCTTCAAAGAGGAAGGGCGTAAGCTTTTGGCAGAAATCCATGCTAGACTCGGCGGCCACCACGCTGCAGCCCGGGCCCTTGTAAGCAAGGCCTTCCGTACAGGTTTCTATTGGCCGACGGCCTGAGCAGATGCACAGGATCTGGTCCAACGTTGCATCGGTTGCCAGCTTTTTGCAAACCAAAGCCATATGCCGCCTACCGCTCTCCAAATAATCCCCATTACTTGGCCCTTTGCGTTCTGGGGGGCTTGATATGGTCGGACCCCTCAAAGGGGGAACCCATAAGAAAAAAATACTTACTGGTCATGGTGGATAAATTCACCAAATGGATAGAAGTGAAACCCGTTAAAACGGCTGAATCCAGACAGGTGATAGACTTCATATCTGGGGTTGTACACCGTTATGGCATCCCCCACAGCATCATCACTGACAACAGCACGAACTTTACAGCCGACGAGGTAAAACTTTGGTGCAGCAACATGGGCATCAAGCTTGATTATGCTTCTGTCTATCACCCGCAAACTAACGGTCAAGTCGAGCAAGCAAATGGTCTTATCATGAGCGGCATCAAACACAGATTAGTGCAGTCCTTAAAGGAATCAAACACTCACTGGGTAGAGGAGCTCGACTCCGTACTATGGGTGCTGCGGACCACGCCGAATCGCACTACCGGATACACATAGTTTTTTATGGTGTATGGCGCAGAGGCGGTTCTGCCTTGCGACATAATTCATGACTCACCTCGAGTGCGCATGTACGAAGAAAAAGAGGCCGAGCTCGATCGGCAAGACAGTTTGGACGCCCTGGAGGAGGAGCGCGACGTGGCAAAAGCCCATTCCGCATTCTATCAGCAACAGGCTCGAAGGTATCAAAGCAGAGAAGTACGGTCCAAAACCTATAACGTTGGCGAACTATTTCTACGCCTACCGGAGAAGAAAAAGAACAAGCTCAAGCCCAAATGGGAAGGTCCCTTCATTATTGACCAGGTTCTGACCGGTGGAACGTACCGTCTGCGGGATGCATCGGACAATCGACTCGAGCCAAACCCGTGGAACGCAGCCAGACTCCAAAGATTCTAAGCCTAGTGCCGGACTCTATGTTCGTCTCCTTACCCCCGTCAATTTTTTGCATATCCGTTATCTGTCTTTTCTCTCTTTCTCTTGTCTTTTTTCTTCTCCTCAAGGCCTTAAAAGGCTAACTTGTGTCTTGACTACATAATCTTGATGCGCTAACCGCACTCATTATACCTGGGGGCTTCTTATACAGAAGCTTAATATAACTATTTTTCTAGGCTTTATGCCCCACACATGTGTTATTCTTCCACATGTACCTTTTTTCGCCATTATATGCATCGATGTGACTTAAGTTTTGGCCAAGCTGGGTTGCCTGGCTCTTGTATTTATGCCCTACGTTACCGTTAATTCGGCTAGGGCATAAGGGGAGCACCTCTGCGATTGTTACTGCTGGGTCAGCCGGATGTGTACCTCAGACTGGGTGAAGCCAAAAGCTAGCGTTCTTAAGGGAATATTCGACCGGTGAACAAAAGATGACTTTTATTTATTTTGATACATGCCCCCAGATGTTTATAGCCCGCGTCTCTTTTCGTAGTTCGGACATGCACATTAGGGCATGCGTACCAAGGGAAAAGAACCCTTAACGGAACTATTCTCCCTGGAAGATGTTTCTTACTATCCATGTAATATAACATAGCTAGTTGGGTACTTGTCTATTCAAGCACTTATGACCCCTACGTCTGGTTTCCACGCATACCCCGGTTTTTACATAACCGAGCGGGTATTCGGATACACTCTGGACTATCGGGTCCAGAGGTCGAAGCGAAAAGGTCCGCCATGACAAATGATTTACAATCCGGCTAGGGACATTATATATGTCACTTAAAGTACACCGTCACTAAGACTGACTAAATTCTTCTTCTATACCATCCAACAGGCTGGCTAGCCTACAATCCTGTTGGGAATACTTTGCGGCTAATTCTACTTGGTCATACACTAAACTGACGGGGATCTCTTTCCCATCGGGCCCCACAGGTCCGACCTCGGCCATGTGGTTTGGGTCAGGTTTGGTATATCGCGTCTTCACCATGGCCCAGGCTTCCCTTGCACCTTGTCGGCAGGATGATATCTTCCATAATCGGAAGCGCCGCCATGCTCCCTTGAGCTTCTCTATAAGCTCCCCCATGCCTCCTGGCGGGGAGGCGGATGGCCACAAGGCTTGGGCAATACCCTGCATCACCTGCCGAACTTGTTCGTGCAGTTGTGAGAGCTCTGGTAGAAGATCACCCGTAGACCCGGGGATCTCCTCCGCGGGACGACCCGTCAGCATACCTGCAGACATAACTCTGTTAGCCGGCTTCTTCACCGAACTCTTTCAAAAGTTCATTCAAGCACTTACCGAAAATGCCGCGTCGAAGCCGCTTATTCTCCTTCACGGAGTCCGCAAGCTGGGCTCGGACATCTTTCAGTTCCACGCCCAGCTGGATATTGGCGTCTTGGAGATTATTTTTCTCCTGCCTGACCCGTGTAAGCACGCGCTCGCTAGCATTTAGCTGTTGACTAGCACGTTGCATATTCTCTGGCACGGCCTCCGGATTCACTCCGGAGTCATCTGCAACATCTATTGTTAGATTTGCATGCCTGTCGCATACTATCTGGTACCTGTCACTCTTTGCAATGGAAACAAGTGTTACCAGAGGGGGCCTTCTCGGACTCCTTCAATGCGGCAACCACGGCCCATAGCTAGGCTTTGCACTCTTCTAGCTCTTGAGACAATTGGGTATTCTTCTCTGTAAGAACCTGCACAATTAATGATCCTTAAATCAGTTGTGTCAACTGTTTCAAGTCTCAGGGGCTACTGATATATATAATTGTCAGATTTTGTTACCCGTATATCCTTTACATACTGGTCTGTGGCTCTGGCAAGACCGTTTTGAGCAGCACGGATGTACGTGTCTCCTGAGTTGAAGGCATCGAACGCCTCTTGGGAGAAACAAGCGTCACGGAGTACGGCCCGGCGAAGCCTGTGATTCATGGCGCTCTCCACTTTGGAATTTGCAGCGGATAGTCTATCTGCATCCTCTGTAGGAGGAGCATCCGGCGTTCGTCCCTTGTTAGCTTCTGCCTCTATGTCCGACCCTGGAGCCCGACTGGTGGAGGCGTGATCGGCAACCTCTCCAGATATAGTCCGGCGAGCATTTTTCCTACTAGGAAACATGGACATCATTATATTTTAAAAAAAGACAACAACCACGGAGCGAGGTTCTGTATCATATCTCTGCATCGGCGTCTTAGTCCTGACCACCTTCCTTTTTAGCCTAACCGGCTTCGGTGTCCTTTGTTGGCGAGTCACTGCGGGTTCGGCATGGCGTCCCGAGGGCCTTCCATGTAAAACACCATATGTGTACGGTAGGTGAAGTGCATAAAAGGGGATCCTTCTCGAAAGTTGGGACTCCGGTTTTTCTTACATGTGATGCAGGGAGTAGCCCAGGATAGTCGGCTATGATGGCCACCATGGCATCATCGCAGCTCAATTGATAGAATGTCCTGTCGATCAGCTCCACAAATATGTCCGGATCCTCTTCGAGTCCGGGATCGAGGGCCCGGTCAGGGTCCTCCGGTTGTGGAGGTGGGCTATTGACCTCCCTTACAGCTTTTCACAGTTCCTGCCATGAAACAGCAAGGTGAGTATTTATGACGAAGAATGCGGGAAGGTTGGGAGTAAAAAGTGACAGCTCACCTAGCTTGGAGGGTTGTACATGGAGAACCCATCTCGTGGCTTAATACGGATGAACTCCTCTTCCTCTAACAAGTTGGACAAATTTTTTGCTAGAGCGGCAGCTGAGTCCGGTCCCTTACACCCACAACGGGTGGCATCATCTTCCCCGTTAAAGCGCCACATGGGGTGCCCTCGATATTGAAGTGGCTGCACCCCCCGCATTATACATATTGACATAACCTCGATTATTGTCAGTCCTGATTGAGCCAACACTTTTATCCGGCCCATCAGGTAAAGGCCTTCTCCATTATCTTCCTCTGAGGGCTCCGTGGGCGCCAGCTTTGGCGTTTCTTCAAAGGGGCATTGTCGAACTCGGGAAGACCCGCCCGAATAGGATCTGGAAGGGGAACGTCCTCCATGTAAAACCACTCCGAAGGCCTGTCTTTGGACGTCTTCTTTGGGGTACCGGATAAGTATCCGGTCCCGGCGATGCGCCATATTTCGGCTCCGCCCACTTGATATATTGACCCCTTCTGTGTACGGGGCACAAGGCAGAATAACCTCTTCCATAGCTCGAAATGAGCTTCGCAGCCCAGAAACAGCTCACAAAGGGCAACATAACCAGCGATGTGTAATATGGAAGCAGGAGTGAAATTATGCAACTGGAGGCCCTAAAACTCCATAAGCCCGCGGAGCAACGGATGGATTGGAAATCCAAGTTCCCTTAGTAAATAAGGGACGAGGCATACCCGCTCCCCCTTGGAGGAATTGGGGAAGTTCTCCGCTTGCTCCCCGCCATTATAGGTGGCGAGCCCGGCTCGAACAGGGACCATATACGCTGGGGGAGAAATCCCTGGGTTTGTAACTCTACTAATTGGCTGTGCGGGACGGAACACTTCTCCCAATCATCGGGCTTAGGGCTACGGGAGCGGGAGGAGGAGCTGTGATGGTCGGCCATGTTGGAATGGATTTTTCTGAGCGTGCTCCGATGTATACTCGCCGTGGGAGGATGGTGTGGTCTGGATCTAAGAATCCCCGTCTCTTTAACAGACAGTTTACTTACATGACTAGGGTGGAAAATGTAAAAATTCCCTGGCTCCTCGCATTCGCTCGACACATGGAAGATAGCCCTTATTGGGCGCGGAAGCCAAGAAGTGCAACATTTATGGGGAGCCGAACACTACTCAGCAGATATTCAGAATTTGGAGAAGAACCCTCCTTGTAATGCTGAAGACAATCTGCGCACCAGACTCATCGTCATTGAAGCCTGGTTCGCGGGCTACTGAGGGAGTCCTGGATTAGGGGGTCTCTGGACAGCCGGACTATATCCTTTGGCCGGACTGTTGGACTATGAAGATACAAGATTGAAGACTTTGTCCCGTGACTGGATGGGACTCTCCTTGGAGTGGAAGGCAAGCTTGGCAATACGGATATGTAGATCTCCTCCCTTGTAACCGATTTTGTGTAACCCTAGCCCCCTCCGGTGTCTATATAAACCAGAGGGTTTAGTCTGTAGGACAACAACAATCATACCATAGGCTAGCTTCTAGGGTTTAGTCTCTACGATCTCGTGGTAGATCAACTCTTGTAATACTCATATCATCAAGATCAATCAAGCGGGACGTAGGGTATTACCTCCATCAAGAGGGCCCGAACCTGGGTAAACATCGTGTCCCCCGCCTCCTGTTACCATCTGCCTTAGACACACAGTTCAAGACCCCATACCCGAGATCCACCAGTTTTGACACCGACACCTGGGGGTCCACCTCAACGCCCTCCGCACCGCCGTCGCCGCCGTCTTCAACCTCGCCATCCGAGGAGAGCACGATAACCTCACCGCCCTCCGCGCCGCTGTCCTCGCTTCCTTCGACCTCATCATTGAAGGAGAGCGCGATAACCTCGCCGCCCTCCGTGCCGGCAAAGAGCGCCCGCTCCACCTCCATGAGCTCGGGGTGCTGCCGGCGGAGCTCTTGCATGTAGGCCTCGTCGGCGGCCTTGGCCTCGAGACGCTCCCACGCCTCGTGGTCCTCCCGTGCCATAGCCGAGCTCACCACCCCTAGCTCCGGCGGAACGAGCTGGACCGGACATGTGCCGAAGGGGAAATTGAGCCTAGCCGCCACGTCATGGTAGCGGACCTGCTAGCGGTCGTACTCCATGGCTGCGAGCTCGGCCGTGTGGAAGCTACCGAGCCACCGACGGGTGTGGGTCTCTCGATCTGTAATCTCGGCAACCCACATCGCCCACCGCTACTGTCAGACCCCGAGGTAGGACTTCATCGGCTGCCGGGTCCAGGGGAGGACGGGGAAGTCCTCAAACCGGCGTAGGGGCGCGGCGGCGGGCGGATCGGGGGACCGGCGACGGTGGATCGGGCCCACGGAGGACGACGGGGAGACCTCGTTGGCCACCTCGCCGGCCTCGGGAGAAAAGGCCGCGATAAACCTCTTTTTGGCCATTGGCTACTCGAGCTCCCCGGCACACAGGCAGAGGTTGAGGATGGAGGCGCCGGCGATGGCGGTTACTTACAAATGGTTTCGAGGGTTGTGTGTGTCTGTGTGAGCGGAGGTTGTGTTTGAGGACATACTACGGCAACTGAAAATTTTACCAGGCGGGAGTAACAAGGCAGGGGTACTGAAAATTTGGATCAAGGGCGAGCAGATATTTTTAAGATTGCGAGGGATGCAGAGGCGGGAGTAAAATGCCGGGGCTACATAAAATTTGAATCAAGGGACTGAAGCAGAGCGGGAGTAACAGACATCGCACACGGTCCGCACATACTAATTGTGTGCTATCAAACATTAAAACCTTCCAGGCGGTAGATATTTTCAAGATTGCGAGGGATGCAGAGGTGGGAGTTTTGGGGGAGCGAGCTAGTGTGCTTGACACACCGGCTGTGGACTATAGCCGACCCACCTTCTCGTGTAAGCCATAGGCGTACTATACACTGACGGTGCTCCAAGATATTTTGTACTACATCTCACACGGTTGGTGAGAATAAACTGTGTGGGATCTACTTGATTTGAATTACAAAATGGGGCCATAGCGGCAATGGACGGTGTTTGAATTGCTAGACCTTTTATCTGCAGTGAACATGCAACTGTATGTGTGTCGTAAAAGAATTGGAATTATTTAGGGTTCGTTTGGACATTTCATACATTAAACTGGTTTTCTAGCCATTTCAGGTGCACAATTCAAAATTAAACTACATGCACATGCACCGGTGCATACAAATTGGTTGAAAAATCAAATCTGTGTGCTTCAGCGCATGCTTAGGTCCCATGGAAGAACTGGGAATGAATTTTTCGGGGTTCGTTTGGCCTTTTTTATACATTAACTGGGTTTTCTAGGCATTTTATGTGCATAATTCAAATTTGAACTACAAGCACATGCTCAAATCCACTAAAGTTGGTTGAAAAATCACATGTGTGTCCTTGGGTGAATTTCTAGGCCCCATGCAAGAGATGGGAATGAAATTCAAACACCATGGCACTGTTGATTGTCGGCAAAACGTTGAGATGCCTGGTTTTAAAATTCTAGTAAATCCAAAACTCGTCTGAAATTCATGAAACTTGGCATGCTATCATGGAGCGGCATCAACATGTCGTAGTGAAAATTTTGTCACATTTGGGGCAGGTTCGGGTATAAGCTTCTCACAACAAGGGTGATGGTTTCGATAGGGAACGTACCACCTTTGGTGACGGGATGATATCCGTTGCCTCTTACTGCTTTCAAAATTTTT
Organism: Triticum dicoccoides; assembly: GCF_002162155.2. Lineage (NCBI taxonomy): Eukaryota > Viridiplantae > Streptophyta > Magnoliopsida > Poales > Poaceae > Triticum > Triticum dicoccoides. The sequence continues at coordinate 660,616,538 of NC_041388.1, read as the reverse complement.
CTAGTGTTAACATAGAACAACAGGAGTGCTGTGTTCAATCTTGGAATTTTTCGGGGTTCGTTTGGCCTTTTTATACATTAACTGGGTTTTCTAGGCATTTTATGTGCATAATTCAAATTTGAACTACAAGAACATGCTCCAATGCATAGTATGCGGTGAAGAGGGGGCAAGGGGACCATCATATGTAGTACGCTTCATGAACCTCGCTCTGTGTGGGTACATGGTTTACGATTTTTGAGGCATGTAGCCCATCAAAGTTGTGCATTTTGGGTATTCGACATATATATGTTTGGATCACATGCAAAGAGGTGGTGGTTGTCCTCTCGCACCCACTTAAGCGGTTATCAGCGATATTGATGCTTTCCATTTGTGGGCCCTCTTGGTCCATCACTACTTTTTGCCTGACAACAAGAGAGGTTAATTTGACTTAGGAGGGGATTATTATTGTTGCTTGTAATACGCTATGTATATAGGTCATGCTCTAGGATGACATGCATGATACAGTTTGAGCACACACACATGCATGTGTACGCATGAATCCCTCCCATCGAGTCGAGGTGGCTAGTACAACAACACGTCAGGAACCGATCTCGCTCTGTGTGGGGAGCTAGTGTACGATTTTTGATGCACGCGCCACATCAATGTTGTGAAATGGTATTCAAAAATGCATGCACGCATCACCTCCATACATATGCATGTAGTGGTTGCCTTTGAACAGTACACTCCCTCGCGTGGTTATCGGCGACAAGCCTATATATTCGTGGGCCCGCGTGGACATCCATGATCACATTGACCAACAACAAGATAGGTTACCATGGCGGATTCTTCATTTGGTTCGTGTTATCGTAGTATAGGTCATAGTGAGATTCAGACCTTAAGTTTGAGCGCATATACTATGCACACATGCATGTATGAATCCCCGTCGTTGGCTTGAAGTGTGGTGTAACATACATATGCATCGTCAACCTAACCCTCACTCAGTGTGGGGATTTCTAGTTCGAAATCATGGTGCCACATCAAAGTTGTTCCATTGTTACTCAAAAACACACCTCTCCATACATATGTTTGGGCCACACGCATGCAGTGGTTGTCTTCGGGGACTAGCTACTTGCGTGATTATTGGAGAGCTAGCCCATCTTCGAGGTCGCATGGATGGCCATCACTTTGACAAACAACAAGAGAGAGGTTGTACGACCAAGTTGGATTATTCTTGGTCTATTTTATGATCCATCTCGGTGAGATATGCCT
>NC_041388.1:660559686-660614833 GCF_002162155.2 Triticum dicoccoides | reverse complement strand
CATAGCTTAGGGTTCCCTTCATGCCGACACGAGGGAGGGTTGCTGCTAGCTACTTTGCACTTTGCTAGGTGAACATCGGTTGGGGGCATGCATTCATAGCTTAGGATTCCCTTAGAGCCGACACGAGGGAGGAGGGGGCTGCTAGCTACTTCACACTTTGCTAGGTGAACCTCGGTTGGGGGTAGGGGCATGCATTCATAGCTTCGGATTCCCTTCATGCCGACACGAGGGGGGGGGGCAAGCAATACCGTGCGCTTTGCGAGATAGGTGCCACATCGAAGTTGCATTTGGTATTTGAAAATCAAACCACCCTTTTCATACATAAATTTGGTCCACATGCAAGTGTGTTCGTGTTCTGACCCTCTCCTGCGTCATTTTTCACCAAATTTATGAACATTAGACAAGTCGGATGACGCAACAGACACGGTTCACTCAAACTAACCGTGTGCCATGACGGTGCCCCTGTCACGCACACATCCACACAATACATTGAGCTCCACGAGGCTCCCCCTCTCAAAAATATATGCCTTCCTTGAGGGTTTTTCTGTTTCATAACACACGGTTGTTATCTCCGGACCATGTGCGTTGTTTCTTGTTCCCAATCCCGCTTGCATCCCTAGAAAATATCTGCCCACCTCGAGGGTTTTTCTGTTTCATAACACACGGTTGTTGTCTTCGGACGGTGTGCGATGCACTATCATCAAAATTTTCAATAGCCCTGGCATTTCACTCCCGCGTTTGACTCCCGCGTAGTAAAATTTTCAGTACCCGTGTCATTTCCTCAAACACCCCCTCCACACACACACACACACACCAAAACCTCCTCGGGCATGCGCGCACACAGACACACACTCCCTCACTTGAAGCCCTAGCAAGGTCCCCGCCGCCGATGCCGTCGTTGCAAGGCCTCCATTGTCAACATCTGCCGGTTTTCCCGTGCAGCTTACCACCGATCTCCATACCTAGGACGCCCTGAGTTTCTTAGATGATGCCTACCAAATGCCCCCTTTCCCACAGATCCCCATCCCCGTACCCCACTCCGGAGCGTTGCAGCCTAAGCCCGGCTACGCTTCCCATGGAGCTCGAGCAGCGACTGGCCCAAAAGAGGTGTATCGTGGTCTCTTCGCCCGACGTCGCCGAGGAAGCTGACGACCATTACTGGTGGCAGGCACTCAAGCAGCGGGCTAGAGTATGCGGGCATGTCTCGGCCGCCGGCTATGACATCGAGGTCATCGACAGCGACGGCCTAAGGCAGGCTATGTCACAGGTTAAGTGGCCCACCCCAACCCCTTGGGTTCAACCGCCGTCAATCTCATCCATGGGCCTGCCACTGATCTCCTCTGGATCGCTATCAACAATTTGCCATCCTACATCACCATCGAGCCCCTTTTGTCATTTCTGAAGGACACGTTCTGCGATGTTGGCTTGGGATCCACAGCTTCCAAGTTAGACCTCATCGATGGCGACCACGAGGAGGGCACCCTCTCCGGCTCTTCCAAGGGGAAAGAGCCCATCTGCTCTTCCAAGGGGAAATCGCCCATCTGCGACATCAGGGAGGGCACCCTACAGCCGTGCTCTTCCAAGGGGAAGGAGCCCATCTGCGACAACATGGAGCGCATCCAGGGTCTGTGCTCTTCCCACAGGAATGAGCCCGTCCGTGACAAGTGAGGAAACCCATGATTTGTTTTTACGTGCCTCTTCACAGGGGGAAACCCATGATTTGTTTTGTCGAGTCCCTTTTGTAGTGTAGTGAGAATATGTCCAGTTTTAATTGATATATCTGGTTGTTTGCAGTATGCCTTGTTTATTTCAGTTGTTCACAATGTGATGCTCTATATGTGCAATTATTTACTATGCAGTACATTTGATCAATCCAGTTTAGCATACTGATAGGAATGCATATATTTGCGTGCTGTTAAGCCTGTTATAGCTAGAATATGCCTCTTTTAAAGTTTTTTGATTGTTTGGTTGTTTGTAGTTAACATATGTCCAGTTTTAAACGCTATCTTTGGTTGTTCGTAGCATGCCTTGTTTATTCCAGTTATTCACAACGTGATGTTCTATATGTGCAAGTATGAACCGTGCAGTTTAATTTCATCAGTACCAGTTTCAACAATACCACTATGAATGACTACATTTGGTTGCTACATCTTGTAGTTAACACGCCTTTCCATTTTTATTTAACAATAACCAGTGTACTTAGACCGGCACAATACTAGTTTGAATGAATATGTTTGCTTGTTGTTAAATGTTAGGCCTGTTGCAGTTAACACACCTTTCCACTTGTTTTGCTTTAGTAGCGTGCTTAAACCTGCACACTGAAGCTATCTTTTGGAGATTATTTTGTCTTCCATGGATAATTTTGGTTGATGTTTAGCCTGTTGTGCTTAACATGCTTCTCGATGTACCTAGATAGGACAATTTTGGGAATGACTGTTATTTTCCATCGAGGTTAGTTTCATCCCATGGCTTATATATGCTCACTGTTCAGGATATCGGTAGCTGGTACCATATAGGCCAGGGGCTGATAAGGGACTAATCGGTGAATCATACTTTTAACTGAATATATCAGCAACCTTTTTATCATTAGGTTAACTAGGGTCATATGTAATATATCTGAGGCTACATAGCAACATGCACTGTACTTAATGTCTAAATATGCAATCCTAGGCTACATAGCAACAAGGAAGAATGTTACATTAATGTTCTAATGATGTCTAGATATACATAGAAGAGCAGCAGCAACAACAACAACACAACCCTGTTTGGATACTCAACTTAGCTAGAGGTTAGAGTTAGTTTCTAGCTCATGACTAACCCTGAACTAACTCCATCCAAAGAGTTGTTTGGATGGCAGGGTTAGATTGACAATAAATGCACTAGGAGAACTAGCTCCAATTAGCACCTCTTGGGTTGGATAGTTTTTTGGGTGGGGGTTATAGATGCAACTAGCTCAAACTAGTCCTCATGTTTAGATATACTTTAGGGCTATTTGAGCCCGAACTAGCTCAAACTAACTGTAACCCATGGATACAGCAGTAAATCAGCCGATAATTTGTAAGAATGCACTAAACTCCTTCCGGCCCATAATATAAGATGTTAATTCATCTAATATGTGAGTATATATGATGTTATAAGATACTCCCTATGTTCCTAAATATTTGTCTTTTTATAGATTTCAAATGGACTACCACATATAGATGTATATAGACATATTTTAGAGTGTAGATTCACTCATTTTGCTTCGTATGTAGTCACTTGTTGAAATCGCTAGAAAGACAAATATTTAGGAACAGAGGGAGTATTATAAAAGAGTGTTGTACTACATCATTGTGCACTTTTTGTTTAGCTTCTAATATTAACTTGGTGCTTTTAGGTAGATATGTCATTGGTAAAGATCTGCGCTTCGACCCTTTCTGCGTATGGGGCAATGAAATATCGATGAACCAGCATCAAGTGAGGAAGCTGATAAAGATTGTTAGTAAAATGGGCCAAAGATGGAAATTAAACTATTTGTTTACACTTTATGCAAGACAACAGCGAACTGCAGGATGGTAAGTAAGAACTTTGCAGCCTTCTTTTTACTGCCCATAATGAGTTGTGTTAGATGACAATGTCTCAATCTTTTTCCTTTGCAGTGGTTGCCAAAGTAGTTTACTCAAGATTACCTCTCAAACTACATGATTTGTGGGCATGCAGAGGTTAAACTATTTCTACCAGAACACGATGATTATCTAGATGTTTTCATGAAGACCGTGAAAGGATGGGCGGTCGGCCATCACAAGGGGTTGAACTAGAGTCGTGCGTGCCTTCTGCATGGAGGAGGGCACAATATGGGCATTCCGCTTCACCTTGTTCAGCAACCAGAATGTATTTCACCTCTTTCTTTACCGTCTTTAATAGTACAAGTATACAACTGTGGTTCATCATTATTTATTTGGTTCTTATGTAATTCTTGAACATATGTACCTATGAATCAAATAATGCATTGGTTGTTTCAACCTGATGGAGATGAATAAAGTTGTAGCACACATTCAAATTCAACTCCGGTACAATTTGAAATAGCAGAAATTAAATTACGGCGAAATTACGCCCTCTAGGTCGTTACGGCACACATGGTTGGTAAAACACAAACGTTGGCGATATACAACATAATCTGAGATGGTTCATAGAGAGGAAACGTGTCAAAGCATCCACACAGTTGCCGTTTGCAAATCGTGTGCGATGTCAGCAATATCACAAATGGTGCGGCCAAACTAAACATTTGTGTTAGTTGCCTTATCATCCATGATTCGCAACCATGAACTGTTTCTGGTGAAGTATGCATCGTAAACGTTGCACCACAGAATAGCGTGTGCTATAGTTGTCGTGTACGACGATGTTACGATGGTCCGACGTTTCGTAATCCTGTCCGACACTCATACGACGATTAGCTAATCTTATTAATAGTGAACCATTTGTGATGGGCCGCACATCATACACGTTCTATAATAGTGAACCGTTTGTGATGGGCCGCGCATCATAAATGTAGCACCATAGAATACCGACTGCAATGGCAATGTGAGCAGAAACAAGTAGGAGTACTGTAGACCCTATCCCCGACGGTTTCTGGGTCGTGTGGGAAGGACCCCCTATCACCGTCACTCACTAGGTGACGGTTCCAAATGTCGTCGCGGAAAGGGGTTAAAAACCGTTTGTATAGCACCGACGCGTACTAGTGTTTGGTCCACCCGAATGGGAGTGCGAGGCCATGGGTTCCGTGGTGTGGGTACAGTGTGCTAACCTCTGCAGAGTGTGTGTTAAATCTATCGATAGTCGTGCCCGTGGATATGGGCCCAGTTCGTAGTAGGTCACACTATGGGTCAACAGTAATAATAATAATAATAATAATAATAATAATAATAATAATAATAATAATGTGATTAATAACAACCCTGGTTCGATGATGAGAAAGAGGTTGATTGTGATCATGAGATGATCACTGTGGTATCAAGGATACCAAGTTGTTGGATATTTGTGGTGTTATGCGAGACTCAAGGGTAGAGGTCAAGCTCCTTGTGGTCATTAATGATTACTACGGTATTGTAATACCAAGCTTGATTGGATCCTGAGATGATCGTGTGATGTCTATGATGGTAAGCTTATGCATGTGATGGTTATGAGGTAACCCGAGCATAGTAAGTTGGTGCATGATAGTGTTATCATGTTGCATGCTAGTATCATCATGTTCATATGTTCATGCCATGCCCATATTGTTCTAGCTGTATCATGTCCATCTTGTTCATGCTATGATTGATCTGTTAATATCTTGTTAATCCTTGTTAACCTATAATTGTCATGCTATTGTCTGCCTTGATTGCTCTTGGTTGCTGTGAGCTTGCAAGTACATTCAATGTACTGACCTGGTGTGTCATGCCAGTTTGCAGGTCCTGCCGGATTTGATTGCTTATTTGTCGTGGATCCCTTGTTTGCGAGCTAGGATAAGCGTTCTAGCCAAAGTCCCTGCGGAGTGGAGTTCATCACCGTCGTCGTTGTTCCACTACTAGAGTTTTTCCGCTGCTTTGTGTTGTTCTGCTTCTTGCATGGAGCAACCGTGGCAGGCGTAGTGTCGCCTTGCCGATGTAAACCCCTTGTATCCATATAGCTGGTAATAAAGAGTTGATTTGTTCTATACTAAGCAGTGTCATATTCCAGAAGACTTCTCCTTGATCTCTGGGCTGGAATATAGGGCGTTCTGGTTTCTCTGAGCCGGGGTGCCACGGGCTTGGTATCAGAGTCGTTCTGGCTGTAGGACGCCCTAGCCCGCGCGAACATTAGAAAGCGGTAGTATAGAGCCCAGTTGGTGTGTTGCACTTGATTGCTGCATTTGTTTGATTGCATAGCATGCATATAGATTTTATCTGGTTGCTGATAGTAATCTTGCGTGTGTAGGTGGTACCGGTTTCAAGCCACTACATGCACCCTTCCTCTTTGCATACCCGCTCTTAGGTGTTTGGCGTCACTTCTGTCCCAGCAGAGTGATGCCCTGGTACCGAGTGTTCTAGACACCATTTTGCAGGAGTTATGCTTGGATATCGTGTCGATATCTTTCCCTCATCCACCCTTATCATTACGGTGGTAGACTTGCTTCTATCCCGAATCATGCCCTTCATCTCGTCCCTTTGGCAACCCTTACTGATCCTTGTCATCAGAAAAGGGCAATGCCAGCAAGTCCAGCTTTCCACCACTACCCTACCCTGACATCCCATTCTTTGGACGCGTATGGTTCCCTTTTGTACGCTAGATGATGATGTGATCGTGACCTTGTGTCTCGATACATGATCACCAAGTCCGTCCTCTCCTGTTTATCCATCCAGTGCAACCGGTGTTCAGCCAGTGCTTGGTGTAGCCTTGGTTACGCCGACTCCTACCACACGTGGATTCACTTTCGTGCACACCGCCACAACATATTAGACCGTAATACTAGAGTTTCTGCGAGATTTGTGTGCTTAGGTGTGCATGCATATTATTGTTGTGAGTAGCAGTAATATGTGATGTTACTTGATTATTTATTAATTGTAGGATTTGTGTGCTTTTGTTCTCGTCGTTTCTTTTGCTTCTTTCTTTGGGCCTTCGGTGTTGCCGTATCTTCCCCTTATTAAAGTTGCTCATCAACCGACACCGGACCCGAAGAATCAGCAAGGAATTCAAGTATTTGGAAGCTCAGCTAAATAGAATGGAATTCTCAGCCGACTGCAGTGAAATGGGGAAAATCTGATCTTGATGCTGATAATCAAGTTTGCATTAGTGTGCACTCCTCACAACAGTAAGGATAACCAAGTCTACCTCAGTGTGCACTCTTCAAGTAGTAATGATGAAATCAGCAAGAAGAAATATGGTGTGCACCATCGACAGTATATTATCAGTCAAAGGTATGATTCATATCCGAGGTTTGATTCTGCTATGAGGATGATTTTGGAACATGATATACCTAGAAGAAAGCAAGAATGTGTCATGTATTCAATGCTCAGAAAGGAGGATAGTCCAGCAAACCCCGTTGCATACCAGTAATCAACAACAGAAATATTAAGATGGTATGTATATGTGGTAGTCGGTCTGCCTATCACAATGAGAAGCTTCTGGTGTAAAGCAACCCAGTCTTCCCTTGCAATCTACCAGAGAAGCTTCCAATGCAAGGTTCCTATATATTCTTTAGTACGATACATGGATGACTTCCCATGCAAGGTACTCTGTCTTCTTCAGTAAGCAACTGCAGAAGCTTCCAGCATACGGTTCTGGGTCCTTCCCCAACAAGTCTTTAAGGGGGGAAGCTTCTGAAGCACGATACCTAGTCTTCCTCAGCAAGATACTCTCGGTGGCTTCTAGCCTAAGCCATCCAATCGTCCTCAGTACGGAATTGGTGCAAGAAATCACACTGTGAATTAACAGCTTATGGCAGTGCATCCCAAGAATCAGATCAGCAACAGTTGGTCAGAAGCAAGAACACCAGTCTGCCTCGGAAATCAAATTCTCATATATATATTGTGAAGCATGTTGCCAAGATCTTGCAAGTCACTCGAACGAGGATCTGACAACCACATCAGGATTGTTAAAAGAAGGAAGTCAGTTATACACCATAGTGTGACAAAGGACTATGAAGATTGACGACAACAGTGAGCTCAATACAAGTACCTGTGAACCTGGAATATGATCTTGATGAGCCCTTGTCTACTTTTCTCCAGTAACGACACCACGCCTGTGTTATGAGCTGTTTTTGGACGACCAGGGTGGATGCCAACTTTATATTTCTCTATTCAACAACTGTCGCGAGTTCTGAGCTGCTTTCCGGCTATCTCGTATAGCTATTTAGTTTCTTTTTGGGACAGTGGCCCTTTGCACTGAGCTGCTTTTTGGCCATCTTACGGAACTGCCACGTTCTTCTTATCAACACGGTCTCATGCTCTGAGCTTCTTTTTGTCCATCTTCAGCCGTGGTTGAGTTATTTCAGTGATGTCCCAGATCTGAGTTGTAAATGCCATTTTGGTGGCTACTGATTTATTTGCCGATTTCTTGCAAGGGTTTGGATGATCATTTCCCTATGGTTAAAACTTGAGAGACAATGAACCTGCAATATGAATGATGCTATCATGTCAGGAGATGAGGATAAAAGTACATTGCACCCGACAGTATGTATGGTCACACGAAGAAGCAATATGACCAAGCTCTTTTAGCCAAGGATCCAGACAAAGAAAACAATAATGAAGGAGCAAAACTGATAATTGTTGCATGACCCACATGGTGCAGATACCCCGGACAGTCTGAGTCAGCATCGATCACCATGAATATTCACCTAAGGGGTCTGCGCAATTTTGGTAAGGACCTCTGATAACCCACAAGTATAGGGGATCACAACAGCTTTCGAGGGTAGATTATTCAACCAAAATTTATTGATTCGACACTAGGGGAGCCAAAGAATATTCTCAAGTATTAGCAGCTGAGTTGTCAATTTAACCACACCTGGAAACTTAGTATCTGCAGCAAAGTGTTTAGTAGCAAAGTAATATGATAGTGATGGTAACAAAAGAATAATGAAAGCAAAGTAATGTTTTTGGTATTTTGTAGTGATTGTAACAATAGCAATGGCAAAGTAAATAAGCGTAAACCAGTATATGGAAAGCTCGTAGGCATTGGATCAATGATAGATAATTATGCCGGATGCGGTTCATCATGTAACAATCATAACATAGGGTGACACAGAACTAGCTCTAGTTCATCATTGTAATGTAGCCATGTATTCCGAATATAGTCATACGTGCTTATGGAAAAGAACTTGCATGACATCTTTTGTCCTACCCTCCCATGGCAGCGGGGTCCTAATGGAAACTAAGGGATATTAAGGCCTCCTTTTAATAGAGAACCGGAACAAAGCATTAGCACATAGTGAATACAACTCCTCAAACTATGGTCATCACCGGTAAGTATCCCGATTATTGTCACTTCGGGGTTAATGGATCATAACACATACTAGGTGACTATAGACTTGCAAGATAGGATCTAGAACTCTCATATATTGATGAAAACATAATAGGTTCAGATCTGAAATCATGGCACTCGGGCCCTAGTGACAAGCATTAAGCATAGCAAAGTCATAGCAACATCAATCTCAGAACATAGTGGATACTAGGGATTAAACCCTAACAAAACTAACTCGATTACATGGTGAATTTCATCCAACCCATCACCGTCCAGCAAGCCTATGATGGAATTACTCACGCACGGCGGTGAGCATCATGAAGTTGGTGATGGAGGATGGTTGATGATGATGACGGCGACGAATCCCCCCCTCCGGAGCCCCGAACGGACTCTAGATTAGCCCTCCCGAGAGGTTTTAGGGCTTGGCGGTGGCTCCGTATCGTAAAACGCGATGATTTATTCTCTCCTATTTTTTTCTCCCTGAAAGCAGTTATATAGAGTTGGAGTTGGAGTCGGGGGGGTCTCCAGGGGGGCCACGAGGAAGGGGGCGCGCCCTAGGGGGGCGCGCCCCCCACCCTCATGAGAAGGGTGTATGCCCCTGGTCTTCATCTTTGGCGAGGATTTTTTATTATTTATTGTAAGATATTCCGTGGAGTTTCAGGTCATTCCGAGAACTTTTGTTTTCTGCATATAAAACAACATCATGGCAATTCTACTGAAAACAGCGTCAGTCCGAGTTAGTTCCATTCAAATCATACAAGTTAGAGTCCAAAACAAGGGCAAAAGTGTTTGGAAAAGTAGATACGTTGGAGACGTAACAACTCCACCAAGCTTAAACCCTTGCTTGTCCTCAAGCAATTCAGTTGACAAACTGAAAGAAATAAAGAAAAACTTTTACAAACTCTATTTGCTCTTGTTGTTGTAAATATGTTAAGCTAGCATTCAAGTTTTCAGCAACGATTATAACTAACCACATTTGAAATAATTCTCAGGTCTCATGTTTACTCATATCAATAGCATAATCAACTAGCGAGCCATAATAATAAAACTCGGATGACAACACTTTCTCAAAACAATCATAATATGATATAACAAGATGGTATCTCGCTAGCCCTTTCTGAAATCAAGGACTGACTAGACATTGTAATTCATGGTAAAAGAGATCCAATCATAGTCACACCCAATATAAATTAACAGTAATGAATGCAAATGACAGCGGTGCTCTCCAATTGGTGCTTTTTAATAAGAGGGTGATGACTCAACATAAAAGTAAATAGATAGGCCCTTCGTAGAGGGAAGCAGGGATTTGTAGAGGTGCAAGAGCTCGGTTTTGAAATAGAGGTAAATAACATTTTGAGTGGTATACTTTCATTGTCAACATAACAACCAAGAGATGGCGATATCTTCCATGCTACACACATTATAGGTGGTTCCCAAACAGAATGGTAAAGTTTATACTCCCCCTCCACCAACAAACATCAATCCATGGCTTGCTCAAAACAACGAATGCCTCCAACATACATCAGGTCCCAGTGGGAGTTTTGTTTGAAATTATTTTGATTTAGTTTGCATAAAGCATGGGACTGGGCATCCCGGTGACCAGCCATTTATCTCGTGAGTGAGGAGCGGAGTCCACTCCTCTTGAGAATAACCCGCCTAACATGGAAGATATAGACAACCCTAGTTGATACATGAGCTATTTGAGCATACTAAACCGGATATTAATTTGAAGGTTTAGAGTTTGGCACATACAAATTTACTTGGAATGGCAGGTAGATACCGCATATAGGAAGGTATAGTGGACTCATCTGGAATAACTTTGGGGTTTAAGGGATTGGATGCACAAGCAGTATTCTCGCTTAGTACAGGTGAAGGCTAGCAAAAGACTGGGAAGCGACTAGCTAGAGAGCGACAACAGTCATGTACATGCATTAAAATTAATAAACATTGGATGCAAGCATGAGTAGGATATCCACCATGAACATAAATATCATGAAGGCTATGTTGATTTGTTTCAACTACATGCGTGAACATGTGCCAAGTCAAGTCACTTAAATCATTCAGAGGAGGATACCACCCTATCATACCACATGATAACCATTTTAATAGCATGTTGGCACACAAGGTAAACCATTATAACTCATAGATAATCAAGCATGGCACAAGAAACTATGATCTCTAATTGTCATTGCAAACATGTTTATTCATAACAAGCTGAATCAAGAACGATGAACTCATCATATTTACAAAAACAAAAGAGGTCGAGTTCGTACCAGCTTTTCTCATCTCAGTCAGTCCATCATATATCATCATAATTGCCTTTCACTTTCACGACCCAACGATGTGAATAATAATAAGAGTGCACGTGCATTGGACTAAGCTAGAATCTGCGAGCATTCAATAAACAGGAGAAGACAAAGCAGTATGGGCTCTTTTGTCAGGTAAACAATAATGCATATAAGAGTCATTTCAACAATTTAATCATGGTCTTCTCCTACTGACCCCCAAAGAATAAAATAAATAAAACTATTTACATGGGAAAGCTCCCAACAAGCAAAAGAAGAACAGGAAATATTTTTGGGTTTTCTTTTTAATTACTACTACAGCATGGTAAGTAAACTGATTAAAAGCTACAACTAATTTTTTGGTTTTTCTTAAGGTTTATTAAACACGCAATAAGAAAGCATAAAAAGGCAAATAAACTAGCATGGATGATACAATGAAAAAGTATGAGCACCGACATCTAGCAATGAGGGTGTGTGTGAACATAAATGTAATGTCGGTGAGAAATATGTACTCCCCCAAGCTTAGGCTTTTGGCCTAAGTTGGCCTATGGCCACGGCTGGCCTGGCGGATATCCATAATAATAGTTGGGGTCGTACTGCGATGAGGAAGAAGAAGGCTCCGATTGCCACTAACTGGCAATCATCTCCGGATCCCACTGATAGTTAGACTGTCGTGAAGGATCAAATTGTGGTTCCAGTTCTGGCTCCTCGGCTGGTGCAGGGTTCCGGTAGGCATGGATAGCCGTCAAAGGAACAAGGTACTTGCCTACAGTCAAATCAAACAAAGAAGGAGCAGGCAAGGTAATAGTCTCAGGATGATGTTTATTAAAGAACATGATATTTAAGCTCTCCTGCCTTATTCTTAACAATAAAATCATGTGCCACCATACTTTTATAATCTAAATAAATACGAGGCAACACTTTTTCTTCCTTCTTAGCATTCCTAATAGGTATGTAAAAATCTGCAGCTAGGCGTGTAGCATAAATGCCTCCAAAGATGGGACCCTTAGTACGGTTCATACTAAAAGTGTTATCACTGTATAAACCTTGGAGCAGAATAATTATATCAGGGATACTAAGTTTTCCACAGTTTCCGTGTCCAATTAAGAAAAGACTAGCAAATAATGCAAAGTATTGTAAAATAGGAAAATGTATGCTAGTGATTCGTGCATCGGAAAACTTCCTAGTTTACCCTACAGTGATAGTATTAATAAATCCCTCCACATCATCATGATGTGGTTCTTCTGTCTTGCCCCCAAAAGGGACTAAACAAATCCGACAGAAATCATAAAGTGACATCTCCTTATGATCATCATATAAATGAAACTCCACCGTAGGTGGTGAGTTCCTAGAATGAAAATGAAAGTTTTGCACAAAGGTATTTGTGAGTAAGAGATACTGATCGCATTGGTCGTGGAGGAAAATGGTGAGGCCTGCATTATGATCCAATTCATGAAAATCTTCATAAATCCCTGCTGCTCTCAAGAAATCCTCGGAAGGCCATTCACACGCCCGAACCTCCGCGGTGCGCGGCAAATTATACTTAGGCTTCGGTGCCTTTTCCTTCGAGCTTTGGCTCGATGAGCCCCTCAATAATCTCCTCATCATTTTCTGAAAAATTCTGAAATTTTTATTAACTTCAAAATAAAAGTAAACCAAACTCAATAATATTGATAGCAACTACTCCTACAAGTGCCTAGGTCCTATACCATACATCAAAACTACTTTTGACCATATAAATTTGACATGCAAGCTCAAGAACAGGGTCACCTAAGCAGCAAAAATTTGCAATGAATAAAGCACTAGAACAAAAACTAATTGGACCAATGGAGGAGTCACATACCAAGGAACAATCTCCCCAAGCAGTTTTGTGAGAGGTGCTTTGAGCAAGGAGATCGAAAATGGCAGCAAAACGAGCATGGACTCGGGCTTGAGCTAGTTTTTCGTGTTTGGGGGAGGAAGATGAAGTGTGTGGCTAAAAGAATAAGTGGAGGAGGGCCACCGTGGGCCCACGAGGCAGGGGCGCGCCCTCCACCCTCGTGGCAAGGTGGTTGGCCCCCCTGGTGTGTATTTTGTTCTATAAATCCTCAAATATTCTATTAAAATCATATTTAATTTTCAGGGCATTTGGAGAACTTTTATTTTCGAGGTATTTTTATATTGCACGGATAATCAGATAACAGACAGAAAATTATTTATTTTCACTTTATTTAAAATAAATAACATAAAGTAAAAGTGGGGTACAGAAGGTTGTGCTTCTAGTTTCATCCATCTCATGCTCATCAAAAGGAATCCACTAACAAGGTTGATCAAGTCTTGTTAACAAACTCATTCTGATTAACATGAAACCGGAGAAATTTCGAATAACACTAGGTTACCTCAACGGGGATATGCACATCCCCAATAATAAGTATATCATATTTCTTCTTGACAGTAAGAAGAGGAAATTCAAAACCTCCAAATATAATCGATGGAATTTTTCCGATAGAATTGGTACTATGAACTTGAGGTTGTTTCCTCGGAAAGTGTACCGTATGCTCATTACCATTAACATGAAAAGTGACATTGCCTTTGTTGCAATCAATAACAGCCCCTGCAATATTAAGAAAAGGTCTTCCCAGAATAATAGACATACTATCGTCCTCGGGAATATCAAGAATAACAAAGTCCATTAAAATAGTAATGTTTGCAACCACAACAGGCACATCCTCACAAATACCGATAGGTATAGTAGTTGATTTATCAGCCATTTGCAAAGATACTTCAGTAGGTGTCAACTTATTCAAATCAAGTCTACGATATAAAGAGAGAGGCATAACACTAACACCGGCTCCAAGATCACATAAAGCAGTTTTAACATAGTTTATTTTAATGGAGCATGGTATAGTTGGTACTCCTGGATCTCCTAGTTTCTTAGGCATTCCACCCTTAAAAGTATAATTAGCAAGCATGGTGGAAATTTCAGCTTCCGGTATCTTTCTTTTATTTGTAATAATATCTTTCATGTACTTAGCATAAGGATTAGTTTTGAGTATATCAGTTAATCGCATGCGCAAAAAGATAGGTCTAATCATTTCAGCAAAGCGCTCAAAATCCTCATCATCCTTTTTCTTGGATGGTTTGGAAGGAAAAGACATGGGTTTCTGAACCCAAGGTTCTCTTTCTTTACCATGTTTCCTAGAAACAAAGTCTTTCTTATCATAACGTTGATTCTTTGATTGTGGGTTATCAAGATCAACAGCAGGTTCAATTTCTACATCATTATCATTACTAGGTTGAGCATTATTATGAACATCATCATTAACATTTTCATTAGGTTCATGTTCATTACCAGATTGTGTTTCAGCATTAGAAATAGAAATATCATTTGGATTATCAGGTGGTTCAACAATAGGTTCACTAGAACTTTGCACAGTTCTATCATTTTTCTTTTTCTTCTTTTTAGAAGAACTAGGTGCATCATTTTATTTCTCTGAGAATCTTGCTCAATTCTCTTAGGGTGGCCTTCAGGATACAAAGGTTCCTGAGTCATGCTACCAGTTCTAGTAGCCACTTTAACAGCATAATTATTTTTCTTACTATTCATCTCATTGAGCAATTCTTTTTGAGCTTTAAGTACTTGTTCTACTTGAGTGGTAACCATAGAAGCATGTTTGCTAACAAGTTTAAGTTCACCTCTAATATTAGCCTTATAATCACCCAAGTATTTAATCATATCAGCATCTTGTTTTAATTGTCTACCAAAATAAGCATTGAAGTCTTCTTGCTTAAACATAAAATTATCAAACTCATCCAAGCATTGACTAGCAATTTTAGTAGGAGGGATTTCAGCTTTATCATATCTATAGAGAGAATTTACCTTTACTACCTGTGTCGGGTTATCGAGGTCTGGAAGTTCTTCAATAAATAAAGGATTAAGATCATATGTTTCTTCAATAGGCGGTAAATTAAGACCATGTATTTCTTCAATAGGAGGTAAATTCTTAACATCTTCAGCTTTAATACCTTTTTCTTTCATAGATTTCTTTGCCTCTTGCATATCTTCGGGACTGAGAAATAGAACACCTCTCTTCTTCGGAGTTGGTTTAGGAATAGGATCATTAATTGGAGCAGGAGCTGGCTCGGGAGGTGCCCAATTATTTTCATTTGTCAACATATTATTCAATAAGATTTCAGCTTCATCTGGTGTTCTTTCCCTGAAAAGGTAACCCGCACAACTATCCAGGTAATCTCTGGAAGCATCAGTTAGTCCATTATAAAAGATATCCAGTATTTCATTTTTCTTAATAGGATGATCCGGCAAAGCATTAAGTAACCTGAGAAGCCTCCCCCAAGCTTGTGGGAGACTCTATTCTTTAATTTGCACAAAGTTGTATATTTCCTTTAAAGCAGCTTGTTTCTTATGAGCAGGGAAATATTTAGCAGAGAAGTAGTTAATCATATCCCGAGGACTACGCACACAACCAGGATCGAGAGAATTAATACATATCTTAGCATCACCCTTTAATGAGAACGGAAATATTTTAAGGATATAAAAGTAGCGAGATCTCTCATCATTAGTGAACAGGGTAGCTATATCATTTAATTTAGTAAGATGTGCCACAACAGTTTCATATTCATAACCATGAAAAGGATCAGATTCAACCAAAGTAATTATATCAGGATCAACAGAGAATTCATAATCCTTATCAGCAACACAGATAGGCGAAGTAGCAAAAGCAGGATCGGGCCTCATCCTAGCATTTAGAGATTGCTTATTCCATTTAGCTAATAACCTTTTGAGTTCATATCTATCTTTGCAAGCTAAAATAGCTAAAGAAGCATCTTGATCAAATAAATAACCCTCGGGAATAACAAGTGATTCTTCATCATCACTTTCATCTTCATAATCAGATTCAATATTTTCAATCTCTCTAGCCTTAGCAAGTCGTTCCTCGAGAAAATCACTAAGTGGCATAGTAGTATCAGGCATAGAGGTAGTTTCATCATAAGTATCATGTATAGCAGAAGTAGCATCATCAATAACATGCGACATATCAGAATGAATAGCAGAAGCAGGTTTAGGTGTCGCAAGCTTACTCATAACAGAAGGTGAATCAAGTGCAGAGCTAGATGGCAGTTCCTTACCTCCCCTCGTAGTTGAGGGATAGATCTTGGTTTTTGGATCTCTCAAGTTCTTCATAGTGTTCAGCAGATATAAATCCCAAGTGACTCAAAGAATAGAGCTATGCTCCCCGGCAACAGCGCCAGAAATTAGTTTTGATAACCCACAAGTATAGGGGATCGCAACAGCTTTCGAGGGTAGAGTATTCAACCCACATTTATTGATTCGACACAACGGGAGCCAAAGAATATTCTCAAGTATTAGCAGCTGAGTTGTCAATTCAACCACACCTGGAAACTTAGTATCTGCAGCAAAGTGTTTACTAGCAAAGTAATATGATAGTGATGGTAACGGTAACAAAAGAGTAATGAAAGCAAAGTAATGGTTTTGGTATTTTGTAGTGATTTTAACAATAGCAACGGGAAAGTAAATAAGCGTAAACCAGTATATGGAAAGCTCGTAGGCATTGGATCAATGATGGATAATTATGCCGGATGCGGTTCATCATGTAACAATCATAACATAGGGTGACACATAACTAGCTCCAGTTCGTCAATGTAATGTAGGCATGTATTCCGAATATAGTCGTACGTGCTTATGGAAAAGAACTTGCATGACATCTTTTGTCCTACCCTCCCGTGGCAGCGGGGTCCTAATGGAAACTAAGGGATATTAAGGCCTCCTTTTAATAGAGAACCGGAACAAAGCATTAGCACATAGTGAATACATGAACTCCTCAAACTACGGTCATCACCGGTAAGTATCCCGATTATTGTCACTTCGGGGTTAACGGATCATAACACATAATAGGTGACTATAGACTTGCAAGATAGATCTAGAACTCTCATATATTGATGAAAACATAATAGGTTCAGATCTGAAATCATGGCACTCGGGACCTACTGACAAGCATTAAGCATAGCAAAGTCATAGCAACATCAATCTCAGAACATAGTGGATACTAGGGATCAAACCCAAACAAACCTAACTCGATTACATGGTGAATATCATCCAACCCATCACCATCTAGCAAGCCTACGATGGAATTACTCACGCACGGCGGTGAGCATCATGAAATTCGTGATGGAGGATGGTTGATGATGACGACGGTGACAAATCCCCCTCTCTGGAGCCTCGAACGGACTCCAGATCAGCCCTCCCGAGAGGTTTTAGGGCTTGGTGGCAGCTCCGTATCGTAAAATGCAATGATTTCTTCTCTCCTATTTTTTTCTCCCCGAAAGCAGTTATATAGAGTTGGAGTTGGAGTCGGGGGGTCTCCAGGGGGCCCACGAGGTAGGGGCGTGCCCCCCACCCTCGTGAGAAGGGTGTGGGCCCCCTTGTCTTCATATTTGGCGAGGATTTTTTATTAATTCTTGTAAGATATTCCGTGGAGTTTTAGGTCATTCCGAGAACTTTTGTTTTCTGCACATAAAACGACATCATGGCAATTCTGCTGAAAACAGCATCAGTCTGGGTTAGTTCCATCCAAATCATACAAGTTAGAGTCCAAAACAAGGGCAAAAGTGTTTGGAAAAGTAGATACGTTGGAGACGTATCAACCTCATATTCAGACAACCCACTCAGTCAACAATATCTTCTTAGATTTGGCAGTATCGAATATCTGGGTCTGCTGAACCAGCCCAAGGGGCCATTCAACAGTTTGACCCCGGCAACCAGGGTAAAGCATCACACATCCTACTATCCCCATGGATATGCCGACAAATGAATAATCAGGATGGTGAATAACAGTCTTGAGGCATGTGTCCTCACTTATGAGAATCATCAAAGGATATCCTGTCATGAACAAAAATTCTTCTGCCAGCACCACCGTCAGCCAAGACTGCGGATACTATCATATAAGGCCATACCCCTTTATGCTGGCCACGACAAGAGACAGTCAAATATTTGGTACAGAGCTGACACTTAAGACAGTAGAGCCAATCAAGATGATTCAGAAACCCCTGCAAGAAGTCAGAATCCATCAGCAGAACGGTTATGCATCACCTTAGTTTTTTGAACCCGGAGAACCCGTATTTAGTTGAGGAACCCGATGCAAGGAGAAAAAGATTGAGTGTCCACCAGAAGGATCCGTTCTTGACTTCATGGAAGGTTGTCAGTGTTGGATGACACATCCATCAGAAATCATGCTTGGACTTGTGAGACGGACATATGTTTCAGTCATGATAATCTATCACACTCAGCTAAGTCAGCAGATATGAAAAGAATTGGAGCCAATATAAGCATGAACATGTAAGGTAAGATTTGTCAGAATGTGGATACAGTGAAGCAAACCACCCTAGAGCCAGTCGGTCTCATCATATGAAATTCAGTGGGACCAATCAATAAAGGAAAAAGGATACCCGAGTTGGAAACAGTTTCCTTAAGTCAAGTATATTCATACTTGTTCCCCGAGCAACCGAATCTTGAGGACGAGATTTATTTAAAGGGGGAAGGTTTGTCACACCCTGATTTTTGACCCTTTCTTTTTCTTTTGATTTTCTCAGAGTTTTGCTTGAGTTTTCTTTTTCTGTGGCTATGTGGTCTGGAAACTAGAGGATATGATATCTTCTTTCTTTCCAGAGTGGCTTGTCATCCTCATATCTATCCCTAGACCTTGCCATTTCCATCTTGGACCAACCCCAATATTCTTTTCCTTGGGAATATTCCTTTTTCTATTAAAGGAATAACCCAATTTGCCCTAGGTTGTGAAGCAACCTATATTTCCATCACTCCTAAAATTCCCAAATAATTCTAATAAATTGTTTTGGTGATATCTTCCTCAAATATGTCAAAATATTTCATTTTCCATGTTCCTCATCATGCTCAATTAATTCCTTTCCTATTCTGTCCTGAATGGCAGATTGTGAAGCAAGTGCCATTTACCTTTTCCCAATTGACCCCAAACTATTTGGACACCTTTTCATGTCCAAATAATTGCCTCATGCCAAAATTCAACTTAATTTTCCTAGTAAATATTCCTGAGCAATTTTTCAAAGTTCCTATCTGAGGGAATTCATTATGAAGGAAGTACTAGCTAGGTTAACCCAATTGAGTTGAAATTTTTCATGGTCCTTGATATCATCATATCAAAGCACTCTTGAAGATTTGAGCTCATGAAATGTATCCATGTGAGCTGAGCATCAATTCTTTGTTTCCGCCCAAATTTTCAGTTAGTGAAGAAAGTATATTTTATCTTGCTCCATTACTGCTAAAAAATTCCAGGACCTACTCCTACCCATATAACCTATCTCCACAAGATTTGGGCTCATTTAATTTAGCCACTTTCCCTTAGGAATTTTCCTAAGATTCTGTCCAGAGAGGTGTTGTATGAAGGAAGTACCATTTTGGCTTGGGAAAATGGCTTGAAAATTTTATGGCACCCTCATATGACCATATCATCGGGCCTTGACCATTTTCAGCCCAATCCAAGCTAGTATGTGAGTGTCCCTTCTTATTTTGCTATTCTGGTCAATATGACACTTTGCACTACAAATACTAGCTAAACCCCTCTGTATGAGCTGAAACCCTGCCATCCTAATGACCTTAGTGAGTGATCAACCCCAGTCAAATTTCAGTCTAATCCTCCTGACCAATCTTCTGCAGATGGCATCAAACACCTTGTTGTTAGTTTGGTTTCTTGCTACCTGTGATCACATAAATGGCCACTATGCGTGGTTTCTTCCTCCTTGGCATTCTTCTCTGCTTCCCTTGTCCCCCAGACATGATTTGGCCGATCGATGTGCCCTGCATGTGCCAACTCGCGCGGTGACCATGGGTCATGCCAGCCAAATCGCGCGCTCTGGCGCCTCTGTCTCCTCCTCCCCGTCTGCACACTCATCCCCTCATCACCTAGCCATGTCTAGCGCCTTCCCCGTGCCTTCGCCATCTCTCTGGAGCTCTTGCCCTCTCCGTTTGTTTCCCCAGTGAGCCATCACCGTCGCCGCACAATTCCGGCCCGTGACCGCGTCGTCTTCCTCGACTGTGTCCTCTTCCTCCTCGTGTCCCCGAGCGCCGCTCGTCTCTGTGAGCATCTGCCACTCGTCCTCTTCCCCTTGTCATCTTCTCGGGCCTCCGCATGACCTCTGCAGCCGGAAGAGCCTCAGCCGGACGTGCACGGCGGCACCCGACCATGGCCTCCCTCGCCTGGCTATAAATAGCCCTTTCCGACCTCATCCGAGCACACCACCAGCCTGCCCACCCTCCTCTGGTTCCAGCTAGCCACTAGCCCGAGCCGAAGAGGCTCTCTATCCCTCCCATGGCCGTTGTGCCCGTCGCCTGACTCCTCCTAAATTCACGGTGTGTGGAGATCCTACCCTCTTCCTTGCCACCCTAGAGCTCCTCCTCGACCCCCGCAAGACCGCCCCGACCCTCAACCCCTCTGTTCCACCACCGCATCACTGGAGCCATCATCAACCGAAGCAGCCGACCACCGCGGTCGAGGTCCTGCTCATCTCTGTCGTCTCCGGCGCCCGTGATTCAGCCCACCCACTGCGTCTCGGTCCCCCGAGCACGCTGGTGTGCCGAACACCGCAGGAGGCGGCCTATGTCACCGACAAAGCTCGTCGGGGCCGGCGCTGCCCCTCTGTCTGCGCGGGATTGCTAGAGGAGGAAGAAGGAGCCAGTCGGCGGGCCCCACCTCCCGTGCGACCCCACCTGGCAGCCGGCACATCTTCCCAGTGGTTTCTTTCATCCCCAGGCAAGCCACAACACCCACTTGCATGATGGCCATGCAGTAGCCATGGTTTTCAACTTGAATATTTAATAAATGGCTGCTTGTTTTAATACGGTTATCGTTGTTTCGGTGGTACTTATGGAATTGTGTTCACTTTCATGCTATGTTTTGATGCACCTGGTTATCATATACTAGTTGCTAGTATTTATATCGTATGGCATGGTTGGTAGTAGTACATGTTGGTGTTGGTCAGGTTCTTCGGAGCATGACTATCGTCTGCTACCGAGTACTGTGATTATGCATGTTCCTTTGCATCTAGCTGGTTATATGCTTACTTGGTAGTATTCTTGATATGTTCTCGCTTAGCATTTATTGTTGATGCTAGTGGTCATGTAATGCTATGAGTAGTGTTATGATGACCCACAAGTATAGGGGATCTATCGTAGTCCTTTCGATAGGTAAGAGTGTCGAACCCAACGAGGAGCAGAAGGAAATGATAAGCAGTTTTCAGTAAGGTATTCTCTGCAAGCACTGAAATTATAGGTAATAGATAGTTTTGTGATAAGATAATTTGTAACGAGCAACAAGTAACAAAAGTAAATAAAAAGCAACAAGGTGGCCCAATCCTTTTTGTGGCAAAGGACAAACCTGGACAAATTCTTATATAGAGAAAAGTGCTCCCAAGGACACATGGGAATTATCGTCAAGCTAGGTTTCATCACGATCATATGATTCACGTTTGGTACTTTGATAATCTGATATGTGGGTGGACCGGTGCTTGGGTGATGTCCTTACTTGGACAAGCATCCCACTTATGATTAACCTCTATTGCAAGCATCTGCAACTACAACAAAAGTATTAAGGTAAACCTAACCATAGCATGAAACATATGGATCCAAATCAGCCCCTTACGAAGCAACACATAAACTAGGGTTTAAGCTTCTGTCACTCTAGCAACCCATAATCTACTTATTACTTCCCAATGCCTTCCTCTAGGCCCAAATAATGGTGAAGTGTCATGTAGTCGACGTTCACATAACACCACTAGAGGAGAGACAACATACATCTCATCAAAATATCGAACGAATACCAAATTCACATGACTACTAATAGCAAGACTTCTCCCATGTCCTCAGGAACAAACGCAACTACTCACAAAGCATATTCCTATTCATAATCAGAGGGGTATTAATATGCATATAGGATCTGAACATATGATCTTCCACCAAATAAACCAACTAGCATCAACTACAAGGAGTAATCAACACTACTAGCAACCCACATGTACCAATCCCAGACTTAGAGACAAGAATTGGATACAAGAGATGAACTAGGGTTTGAGAGGAGATGGTGCTGGTGAAGATGTTGATGGAGATTGACCCCCTCCCAATGAGAGGATCGTTGGTGATGACGATGGCGATGATTTCCCCCTCCCGGAGGGAAGTTTCCCCGGCAGAACAGCTCCGCTAGAGCCATAGATTGGTTCCGCCTCGTGGCGGCGGACTCTCGTCCCGAAAGCTTGCTTATGATTTTTTTCTCATCGAAAGACTCCATAGAGCAGAAGATGGGCATCGGAGGGCCACCAGGGGGCCCACGAGGCAGGGGGCGCGCCCCCCACCCTCGTGGCCAGGGTGTGGCCCCCCTTTGGAAATTCTTGCGCTCAGTATTTTTTATATATTCTGAAAATGACTTCCATGAAGTTTCAGGACTTTTGGAGCTGTGCAGAATAGGTATGTAATATTTGCTCCTTTTCCAGCCCAGAATCCCAGCTGTCGGCATTCTCCCTCTTTATGTAAACCTTCTACAATAAGAGAGAATAGGCATAATATTGTGACATAATGTGTAATAACAGCCCATAATGCAATAAATATCGATATAAAAGCATGATGCAAAATGGACGTATCAACTCCCCCAAGCTTAGACCTCGCTTGTCCTCAAGCGAAAGCCAAAATCTAAAAATATGTCCACATGTTTAGAGATAGAGGTGTCGATAGAAATAAAATACGGACATGAGGGCATCATGATCATTCTTAGAACAACAACTTATATAATTCTTGTCATATGATCTCTTATGCTAGAGTAACAATTCAATCACAATTTCAAGTATGAATCATAAACTTCATTGAAAACTAACAAACTATAATCTCAGTCATTGAAGCAATTGATATTTATCATAACATAGGAAAGAGTCAATATAAGAGCTTTTCAGCAAGTCCACATACTCAACTATAATATAGTCTTTCACAATTGCTAACACTCACGCAATACTTATGGGTATGGAGTTTTAATCGGACACAGAGAAAGATAGGGGCTTATAGTTTTGCCTCCCAACGTTTTACCTCAAGGGTAATGTCAACAATAATAGTTCATGAAAACTCACATCCAATTAGCCATATATACCAGGATCTTTCCAACATGTTGTGCTTGCCAAAAGATAAAATGTAAAAAGGAAGGGTGAAGATCACCATGACTCTTATGCAAGGTAGGAGATAAAAGTAAAAGATAGGCCCTTCGCAGAGGGAAGCAGAGGTTGTCATGCGCTTTTATGGTTGGATGTACAAAATCTTAATGCGAAAGAACGTCACTTTATATTGCCACTTGTGATATGGACCTTTATTATGCAGTCTGTCGCTTTTATTTCTTCCGTATCACACGATCGTATGATGCTTATGTTCTACCACACTAATAAGTCATACATATTTAGAGGGCAATTTTTATTGCTTGCACCGATGACAACTTACTTGAGGGATCTTACTCAATCCATAGGTAGGTATGGTGGACTCTCATGGCAAAATTGGTTTAAGGGTGTTTGGAAGCACAAGTAGTATCTCTACTTGGTGCAAAGAATTTGGCTAGCATGAAGGGGAAAGGCAAGCTCAATCATGTTGGATGATCCATGACAATATAATTTATCTCAGATGTAAGAAAACATAACCCATTACGTTGTCTTCCTTGTCCAACGTCAACTCTTTAGCATGTCATATTTTAATGAGTTCTCACAATCATAAAATATGTCCAAGATAGTATATTTATATGTGAAGACCTCTCTTTCTTTATTACTTCCTATTAATTGCAACGATGACCAAAACTATGTTTGTCAACTCTCAACAACTTTTATTCATAATACTCTTTATATGTGAGCTCATTACTCTCCATAAGATCCTTATGATCTCTTTTATTTCTTTTTATTCTATTCTCTTTTCTTTTATTCACTCAAGATTATGGCAAAATAATCAAGCCCTTGACTCAACACTAATCTTTATTATATATAGCTCATGGACTCGATTACATACAAGGATCATAAAGCAAAACTCACAACTAAATCATACTAAAACTTTATGCTACTAGATCAAGATATTACCAAAAGGATCGAACTAAGAAAAACGGTAAAGATAGAAGTGATGGTGATATGATACCGGGGCACTCCCCCAAGCTTGGCAGTTTCCAAGGGGAGTGCCCATACCCATGTGATTATATCTCTTTTGTTGGTGAAGAAGATGGTGGTGATGATTGATAGTCGCACATCGAGCGTAGGAGGTCTTCTAACTTGCGGATAATGCCTTTGAGTGCGATGATATGCTCCTTCAACAAAATATTTTCACGTGTGAGAGACTTATTTTGTATACGAGCTAACTCAATCATCTTGAAAGCTTCTATCTCAGTTGGGGTAAGAAGATTGTGATCAAGTTGAAGGATGTCTTCTGTTGCCGGAACTTGGTCCTCCGTGGTCTTCTTGATCCCTTTATCCTTGTTGATCTCCATGGGTTCTTCTCTCTTCAGCTCTATCTTCATTAGCCAAGCATCGGTGCTCTCATTATTGGAGGAGGAGGGAGACGACATGATGCTTGGCTTTGACAACCCTGCCAGAAAACAGCTCGAAACAAGAACAGGAGATTTTTGCGTGATACGGGAGTCAAAACCTTTGGGAGATTATATAATGAATTTTTACCGACCAAAAGAAGTATCATGCAAGAAAACGGAGTCCGGAGAGCACACGAGGTGCCCATGAGGCAGGGGGCGCGTCCAGGGAGTAGGGCGCGCCCTCCACCCTCGTGGAGCCCTCGTGTCCTTCCCGGACTGCTTCTTATTTTTCTATTTTCCTAAATATTCCAAAACGGAGAAAAATTGCCATTAGAACTGTTTTGGAGTCGGTTTACTTACCGTATCACATACCTATTCCTATTCGGAGTCTGAAAATTTCTGAAAAGTGTCCCTTATGTATTCCTCTAGGGTTACAGTTTCAATAACATTGGTTTCAACATTTGTAGGATTACCTGAGATATAATGTTTGATTCTTTGATCGTTCACCAACTTTGGGTTTGTGCCTTCGAAGTTGTTGATTTTTATGGCACCGGAACGATAGACCTCCTCGATAACATAAGGACCTTCCCATTTAGAGAGAAGCTTTCCTGCAAAAAATCTTAAACGAGAGTTGTATAGCAATACATAATCACCTACATTAAACTCACGCTTTTGTATTCTTTTGTCATGCCATCTTTTAACTTTTTCTTTAAACAATTTGGCATTCTCATAGGCTTGGGTTCTCCATTCATCAAGTGAGCTAATGTCAAATAACCTTTTCTCACCAGCAAGTTTGAAATCATAATTGAGCTCTTTAATAGCCCAATAAGCCTTATGTTCTAGTTCGAGAGGTAAGTGACATGCTTTTCCATAAACCATTTTATATGGAGACATACCCATAGGATTTTTATATGCAGTTCTATAGGCTCATAATGCATCATCAAGTTTCTTGGACCAATTCTTTCTAGATCTATTAACAGTCTTTTGCAAATTAATTTGAGTTCTCTATTACTCAATTCTACTTGACCACTAGACTGTGGGTGATAAGGAGATGCAATTCTATGATTAACGTCATACTTAGCAAGCATTTTACGGAAAGCACCATGAATAAAATGTGAACCACCATCAGTCATTAAATACCTAGGGACTCCAAACCTCAGAAAAATAACTTCTTTAAGCATCTTAATAGAGGTGTTATGATCAGCACTACTAGTTTGAATAGCTTCTACCCACCTAGTAACGTAATCAACAGCAACTAAAATATGTGTATATCCATTAGAGGCAGGAAAAGGTCCCATATAATCAAAGCCCCAAACATCAAATGGTTCAATAACAAGTGAATAATTCATAGGCATTTCTTGATGTCTACTAATATTACCAATTCTTTGACATTCATCACAGGATAAGACAAACTTACGGCCATCCTTGAAGAGAGCAGGCCAATAAAAACCTGATTGCAATACCTTATGTGCAGTTCTATCTCCAGCATGGTGTCCTCCATAAGCTTCGGAGTGACACTTGCGTAGGATCTGTTCCTGTTCATGCTCAGGTACACAATGTCTAATAACACCATCTACTCTTTCTTTATAGATATGTGGGTCATCCCAAAAGTAATGTCTTAAATCATAGAAAAACTTTTTTCTTTTGCTGGTATGTGAAACTAGGTGGTATAAATTTAGCAACAATGTAATTAGCATAATCAGCATACCATGGAGCAGTATGAGAAGCATTTATGACATTTAATTGTTCATCAGGAAAGCTATCATCAATAGGTAGTGGGTCATCAAGAAATTTTCTAACCTAGACAAGTTGTCTGCAACGGGGTTCTCAGCTCCATTTCTATCAATAATATGCAATTCAAATTCTTGTAGCAAGTGAACCCATCTAATAAGTCTAGGTTTAGCATCTTTGTTTTCCATAAGATATTTAATAGCAGCATGATCCATGTGAATAGTTACTTTAGAATCAACAATATAAGGTCTGAACTTATCACAAGCAATTACAACTGCTAAGAATTCTTTTTCGGTTGTAGCATAATTTCTCTGGGCATTGTCTAGAGTTTTACTAGCATATTGAATAACATTTAATTTCTTATCAACTCTTTGCCCTAGAACAGCACCTACAGCATAATCACTAGCATCACACATAATTTCAAAAGGTAAATTCCAATCAGGTGGCTGAACAATAGGTGCAAAGATTAATGCTTTCTTAAGTATTTCAAAGGCTTCTACACAATCATCATCAAAGACAAATGTTATATATTTTTGTAATAAACTAGTCAGAGGCCGAGAAATTTTTGAGAAGTCCTTAATGAACCTCCTATAAAAACTGGCATGAGCGAGGAAACTTCTTATACCTTTGATGTCCTTGGGACACGGCATCTTTTCAATAGCATCAACTTTAGCTTTATCAACTTCAATGCCTCTTTCAGAAATTTTGTGCCCCAAGACAATATCTTCATTAACCATAAAGTGGCATTTCTCCCAATTCAAGACAAGGTTAGTTTCTTCACATCTCTGCAAAACTCGATCAAGGTTGCTTAAGCAATCATTAAAAGAGGATCCATAAACGGAGAAATCATCCATGAATACCTCACATATCTTTTCACAAAAATCAGAAAATATAGCCATCATGCATCTTTGGAAGGTAGCAGGTGCATTACATAAACCAAAAGGCATACGTCTATAAGCAAAAGTACCGAAAGGGCAAGTAAAAGTGGTCTTAGATTGATCATCAGCTGACACGGGTATTTGGGAGAAACCAGAATAACCATCTAGAAAGCAACATGTGTATGTTTGGATAATCTTTCTAGCATTTGATCAATAAAAGGTAAGGGGTAATGATCCTTTTTAGTAGCCTTATTTAATTTTCGGAAATCAATTACCATCCTATAACCTGTAATAATTCTTTGCGGAATCAGTTCATCTTTATCATTAGGAACTACAGTAATACCTCCCTTCTTAGGAACACAATGGACAGGACTTACCCAGTGACTATCAGCAACGGGATAAATTATACCTGCCTCAAGGAGCTTTAGTATTTCTTTTCTTACCACTTATTTCATCTTAGGATTCAGTCGTCGTTGGTGATCAATAACTGGTTTGGCATCTTTTTCCAAATTTATTTTGTGTTGACATAGAGTGGGACTAATGCCCTTAAGATCATCAAGAGTATATCCAATAGCAGCCCGGTGCTTCTTCAGAGTTTTCAATAATCTTTCTTCCTCCTTCTCTGAAAGTTAAGCACTAATAATAACAGGATACATCTTATTTTCATCAAGATAAGCATATTTAAGAGTATCAGGCAATGGTTTAAGCTCAAACACGGGATCACCCTTGGGTGGAGGAGGATCCCCTAAGATTTCAACAGGCAAGTTGTGTTTCAGAATAGGTCCCTGTTTAAAGAACACTTCATCTATTTCCCTTCTTTCATTCACATACATATCATTTTCATGGTCTAGCAAATATTGTTCTAAAGGATCACTAGGAGGTACGGCAATAGAAGCAAGACCAATAATTTCATCTTTACTAGGCAATTCTTCTTCACGGTGTTGTCTACGAAATTAAGAAAAGTTGAACTCATGAGACATATCACCTAAACCAATAGTAATAACATCCTTTTTGCAGTCTATCCTAGCATTAACAGTGTTTAAGAAGGGTCTACCAAATATAATGGGACAAAAGCTATCTTGTGGGGAACCAAGAACAAGAAAATCAGCAGGATATTTAGTTTTCCCACACAAGACTTCAACATCTCTAACAATCCCAATTGGTGAAATAGTATCTCTATTGGCAAGTTTAATTGTGACACCAATATCTTCTAACTTAGCAGGTGCAATATCATGCATAATCTCGTTGTACAAGTCAATAGGTATTGCACTAGCAACTAGCACCCATATCACACAAGACATGATAACAATGATCTCCTATTTTAACAGAAATAACAGGCATGCCTACCACAGGTCTATGTTTATATTTAGCACAAGGTTTAGCAATTCTAGCAGTTTCATCACAGAAATAAATAACATGCCCATCAATATTATCAGCCAAGAGATCCTTAACAATAGCAATATTAGGTTCAACTTTAACTTGCTCAAGAGGTGTATAGGTTCTAATGTTGCTTTTATGAACCACAGTTGAAGCTTTAGCATGATCTTTTATCCTACCAGGAAAAGGTGGTTTCTCAAGATAAGCAGTAGGAATAATAGGATCATTATAAGTGACAGTCTTTTCTTCAACTTTAATAGGTGCAGCTACTTTTACTTATATGGGAGGATGATATTTAAACCACTTCTCTTTAGGGAGATCAATATGAGTAGCAAAAGATTCACAGAAAGAAGCTACTATTTCAGAGTCAAGTCCATATTTAGTGCTAAATTTACGGAAAACATTGGTATCCATAAAAGAATTAACACAATCAAACTTAGGTGTCATACTTGACTCCTTACCTTCGTCGAGATCCCAATCTTCAGAGTTGCATTTAATTCTTTCCAATAAATCCCATTTGAATTCAATAGTCTTCATCATAAAAGAGCCAGCACAAGAAATATCGAGCATGGTGCGATTGTTATCAGAAAGCCGAGCATAAATTTTTTGAATAATCATTTCTCTTGAGAGCTCATGATTGGGGCATGAATATAACATTGACTTAAGCCTCCCCCAAGCTTGAGCGATGCTTTCTCCTTCGCGAGGCCAAAAATTATATATATAGTTACGATCACGATGAACACGATTGAGGGAGTCCTGGATTAGGGGGTGTCCGGGGAGCCGGACTATACCTTCAGCCGGACTCCAGGACTATGAAGATACAAGATTGAAGACTTCGTCCTGTGTCCGGATGGGA
Organism: Triticum dicoccoides; assembly: GCF_002162155.2. NCBI lineage: Eukaryota > Viridiplantae > Streptophyta > Magnoliopsida > Poales > Poaceae > Triticum > Triticum dicoccoides. The sequence continues at coordinate 660,585,177 of NC_041388.1, read as the reverse complement.
CTTTCCTTGGCGTGGAAGGCAAGCTTGGCGATGCGGATATTTAGATCTCCTACCATTGTAACCGACTTTGTGTAACCCTAACCTTCTCCGGTGTCTATATAAACCGGAGGGTTTTAGTCCGTAGGACAACTTCATCATACAACAATCATACCATAGGCTAGCTTTTAGGGTTTAGCATCCTTGATCTCGTGGTAGATCTACTCTTGTACTACCCATATCATCAATATTAATCAAGTAGGACGTAGGGTTTTAGCTCCATCAAGAGGGCCCGAACCTGGGTAAAACATCGTGTTCCTTGCCTCCTGTTACCATCCGGCCTAGACGCACAGTTCGGGACCCCCTACCCGAGATTCGCCGGTTTTGACACCGACATTGGTGCTTTCATTGAGAGTTCCTCTATGCCGTCGCAATCAAGAAGGATGCCTCTTCCCGTCTTTAAAGACGGCGCCGTTACTAAGGGAGCCTTGGCTGTCAGCCAAACTCTCTGGCTAGGCGGTTTTCTCATGACCGCCTGTTCGGCCGTTCCGCCGACGGTGACCTCTTGGGTCATCAAAAGCAATCTTCACGTCAGCTCGGAACTCGTCGAGCAGTTAGATCCAATGGAGCTCTCTTCCGTAAACGAGCTCTTCGATCGCATCGTCGCCTTGGGGGTCACTATGGATTATGACCAGGTTGGGCTTAAACCCGATCTAAGAGAAATTAATTCTCCCCAAGTCACCCATCACGTTGCCGTGGTAGAGGCAAAGTGCGGCGACTCTTCATCTATCTTAAGGACTAGCAACGTCCAGATTCCCGATCCCTCCAAGCCGGATACCCGCGGAGGGGAGGATGTAACTCAAGACCTGAACTTAAAATCAGGCAACGGGCTAGATTCACTGGATAACATCCAAGAATCCAAACTTCAGAGTTCGGAAACTCCTTGGCCTCTAAGTCTTAGATTGGGTGAAGTTCCGGATTTAATTCCACCCACCCACCCGAACATAAGTGATCTATCCCAAATCAGGCAAAAGCCCGAAGAAACAGTACATCATTACTGGGCAAGGTTCCTCCTAGTTATGAACAGGATAAAGGACTGTCGCGAGGAAGACGCAATCTCAATCTTTTGCAATAATTGCACGGACAAGGGAATCCTCAATGCCACTGGTCATCGTGATATTACACGCTTCTCTGACTTGGCGTCCATAGTACAAAAGTACTGTGCGATGGAAAGCACCCGGAAAACCGAAACTAAATTTTGGGACAATCCGGCCCTGAATAGAAACCTCGTCCGAAATAAAAGGGTGCATCATCATCAGACACCCGGGTTAAAAACCAAAAAACCAAAACCCTCTACAGGGCATGGAACCATACTGGAGGGATGGCTTAATGGACCCTGTAAAATTCATAGTACAGAGGATGCCACACCAACTCATAGCCTTAGAGCATGTTGGATACTCTGGCAGGTGGCCAAAAGGGGCGAAGATATCCTAATTCCGGAGGCCGCAGAAAACCACCTCAGGGACTCCAGTACAGTCTTAACAGTCTTCGAGACTTTCGCATCAAATAATATGCGAAAAAGAACACTCTGCAGCCTCGCCGAAGTCTATCAAGTAGCAACAATAAACCCATGGAGTGACACGGCTATTACTTTTAATGCCAGTGATGAACCTAAAATCCGAACAGCTCGAGCACCAGCCGCATTGGTACTCAGTCCTATAGTGGACGGCTTTCGCCTCACCAAGGTACTCATGGACGGAGGCAGCGGATTGAACCTCATTTATGAGGAAACCCTTCAAAAATGGAAATATACTGGAACCGCATTGAGCGAAGCAGCACAACCTTTAGAGGAATAATCCCCAGTCGGGAAGCGCGTTGTGCAGGAAAAATCACACTAGATGTGGTGTTCGGCACGCCGGATAATTATAGGTCCGAAGAGGTCACATTCCAAGTGGCCCGGTTCAGTAGTGGATACCACGCTTTGCTGGGGTGGGAAGCATTTACAATCTTCCAAGCAATACCCCATTACGGGTACATGAAGCTCAAGATGCCCGGGCCGAACGGAATCATCACTCTCGCTAGTGATCCGGACATAGCACTCCGTGCCGAAAACAAGACATCCGCATTGGCCCTTGAGGCACTATCCGAAGCCCTAGCGGCTGAGAAACTGACTACGCTGCGCTCCACGATAAACAGGGACGATGTGATACTCGATAAAAGATCCAAGTCCACCTCCTTTAAACCAGCGGATGAAATAGTCAAATTCCAGGTCCATCCAACGGACCCCAATAAAACAGCTTCCATCGGGGCACGATTAAACCCTGATGTAGACGCCGCACTGTGAGAATTCCTATGGGAGAACTGGGACATTTTTGCCTGGCACCCTTTAGACATGCCAGGAATCCCACGCAGGCTGGCCGAACACAGCTTAAATATCCTAAAAGGATTCAAACATGTCAAACAAGCCCTTCGGCGTTTCTCTGAGCCCAAGAGACAGGCAATGGGAGAGGAGCTAGCCAAACTATTGGAGGCCGGATTCATCAGAGACATAAAACATCCGGACTGGCTAGCAAACTTGGTGATGGTACCAAAGAAGGACAAATCCTGGCGCCTGTGCGTTGACTTCAAAGACCTTAACAAGGCTTTTATTGGCCGACGGCCCGGGCGGACGCTCAGGACTTGGTCCAACGATGCGTCAGTTGCCAGCTTTTTGCAAACCAAAGCCATATGCCACCCACCGCCCGCCAAACTATCCCCATCACTTGGCCTTTCGCGGTCTGGGGGCTTGACATGGTGGGACCCCTTAAAGGCGGAACCCACAAGAAAAATACTTACTGGTCATGGTGGATAAGTTCACCAAATGGATAGAAGCCAAGCCTGTTAAGACGGCCGAATCCGGACCTGTGATAGACTTTATATCCGGGGTCGTACACCGTTATGGCGTCCCCCACAGCATCATCACCGATAACGGCACGAACTTTACGGCCGATGAGGTAAAACTCTAGTGCAAAAACATGGGCATCAAGCTCGATTATGCTTCCGTCTATCACCCACAAACTAACGGTCAGGTCGAACGTGCAAATGGTCTCATCATGAGCGGCATCAAACCCAGATTGGTGTGGTCCCTCAAGGAATCTAACACGCACTGGGTAGAGGAGCTCGACTCCGTACTCTGGGGGCTGCGGACCACGCCGAATCGCACCACCGGATACACACCATTTTTTATGGTGTACGGCACAGAGGCAGTCTTGCCCTGCGACATAATTCATGACTCACCTCGAGTGCGCATGTACGAAGAAAGGGAAGCCGAGCTTGATCGGCAGGATGGTTTGGACACCTTAGAGGAGGAGCGCGACGTGGCAAAAGCCCGTTCCGCATTCTATCAATAGCAGGCTCGAAGATATCGAAGCAGAGAAATGCGGGCCAAAAACTACAACGTTGGCGAATTAGTTCTACGCCTGCCGGACAAGAAAAAGGACAAGCTGAAGCCCAAGTGGGAAGGTCCCTTCATAATCGACCAAGTCCTGACTGGTGGAGCATACCGCCTGCGAGATGCGTCGGATAACCGACTCGAGCCGAACCCATGGAACGCAGCCCGTCTCCGAAGATTCTACGCCTAGCGCCGGACTCTGTGTTTGTCTCCTTCCTCTGTCCACTTTTTACATTTTCTGTCTTACATTTCTCTCCTTCCCCTTTTTTCTTTTATAGCCCTTAAAGGCTCCTCAAGTGACGTGCTACTCGCGCTCATTAAACCTGGGGGCTTCTTTAACAGAAGCTTATTTATACGGGCTTCACGCCCACCACATGTGTCAAACTTCCGCATGTACCTTTTCTTCACCATTATATGCATCGATATGACTTAAGTTTTGGCCAAGCTGGGTTGCCTGGCTCCTGTGCTTAGCCCTACGTTCCCAATTGTTCGGTTAGGTGGTAAAGGGAGCACCTCTACGATTGTTACTGCCGGATCAGCCGGATGTGTACCTCAGACTGGGTGAAGCCGAAAGTTAGCGTTCTTAAGGGAATATTCGGTCGGTGAACTAAAATATGACCTTTTTTACTTATTTATATATATGCCCCCAGATGATTTTCTTGCGTTTGCAGTCCGGACATGCACTTTAGGGCATGCCTCCCAGAGAAAGGAACCCCTAACGGAACTATTCTCTCTGGAAGATGTTTCTTACTAACCATGTAATATAACATAAGTAGTTGGGCACTTGTCTGATAAAGCACTAATGACCCCTACGCCTGGTCTCCATGCATACCCCGGTTCTTACATAACCGGTAGGGTATTTGGACACACTCCGGACCGTTAGGTCCTAAGGTTGAAGCGAAAAGGTCGGCAACGACAAACGATCTACAATCCGGCTAGAAGGCATTGCACATGTCAATTAAAAATTACATAGTCACTCTGACTGATTGTATTCCTCTTCAATACCATCTAACAGGCTGTCTAACTTACAGTCCTGCTGGGAATACTTTGCGGCCAATTCTACTTGGCCGTACACTAAGCTTACAGGGATCTCCTTCCCGTCAGGCCCCACAGGTCCGACCTCGGCCATGTGGTTTGGGTCAGACTTCGTGTACCGCGTCTTCACCATGGCCCAGGCCTCCCTAGCGCCTTGTCGGCAGGCCGATATCTTCCACAACCGGAAGCGCCACCGAGCTCCCTTAAGCTTCTCTGAAAGCTCTCCAAGGCCCTCGGGCATGGAGTGGGAAGGCCATAAGGCTTGGGCAACGCCTCGCATCGCCTGCCGAACTCGCTCGTGCAGTTGCGAGAGCTCGGGAAGAAGGTCACCCGTAGAACCGGACATCTCCTCTGCAGGACGACCCGTTAGCATACCTACAGACATTACTTTGTTAGTCGACTTCCTCGCCGAACTCTTTTCTTTCAAAGATTCGCTTAAGCACTTACTAAATATGCCGCGTCGAAGCCGCTAATTCTCCTTAGTAGAGTCCGACAGCTGGCCACGAACATCTTTAAGTTCAACGTCCAGCTTGGTGTTGGCATCCTGAAGATCATTCTTCTCCCGCCTCACCCTTGTCAACATACTCTCACCATCCTTTAGCCGGTGCAAGAGTTGTTGCCTCTCCGGATCTAGTCCGGCGCCATCTGCAACATGATTTGTCAGATTTACACCCACGCCGCACTTCGCAAGATACTAATCTTTCGAAGTGTATCTTACCAGAGGGGGTCTCTTTGGGCTCCCCTGCCGCGGCTAGTGCGGCCTCCAGTTGGGCTTTGCACTCTTCCAGCTCCTGGGACAGTATGGTATATATATATATACCAAAATTTTCTTACCCATATGTCTTTTACATATTGCTCCGTGGCTCTGGCTAAACCATTTTGAGTGGCACGGAGATACGCATCTCCCGAATTGAAGGCATCTAATGCCTCTTGGGAGAAACAAGTGTCGCGAAGAACTGTCCGGCGATGCCTGTGGTTCATGGCACTCTCCACCTCGGAATTGGTGGCAGACAGCCTGTCCGCATCCTCTGTCGGAGGAGCGTCCGGTGCGCGCCTTGTGTTCGCTTCCGCTTCCGGGCCAGGCGTTGGAGCCTGGCTGGTGGAGGCGTGATTGGCAACCTCTCCGGATGTAGTCCGGCGAGGTCTCTTCGTCCTGAAGACAGCACGAATGTTAATATGCCCTGAAGGAATAACACCAGGGAAAAAGAGGGTGCGATATACCTTTGCGCCGGCGTCTCAGTACGGACTACATTCCTTTTTACCCCACGGGGCACTACGGCCCCTCGTTGGCTAGCTGCCGCAGGTTCGGCCTCCCACCTCGGAAACCTCCCCTGCAAAACATGGTCGTTGTCAGGAAAACTGAAATGCGTGAGAATGGATTCCTTCTCAAGGGGATGAGACTCTGCTCTCTGTTACCTGGGAGGCCGGGATTAACCCTGGGTAATCAGCCGTAATGGCCACCAAGGTATTGTCCTTGCTTAGCTGATGAAACACCCCGTCAATCAGCTCCACCGATATGTCCTGATCCTCTTCGGATTCCGGATCGAGGGACCGTTCTGGATCCTCGGGCTGTGGGGGACGGCTGTTTATATCCTTTACTTCCTGACGCGGTTCCTGCGTTGAAATCAGAAGACTACATATTTAATCATGGGAATATAAAACGGATGGGCAAGCACAATTGTCCACTTACCCAACTCGAAGGGTTGTACATAGAAAATCTGCCCTGCAGGTTGACGTGGAGGAATTCCTCCTCTTCTCCCTTGTACAAAGAGGATAAGATCTTTACTAGAGCGGCAGCTGAGGCTGGCCCCTTACGATCGTAACGGGTGGCATCATCCTCCCCATTAAAATCCCACATGCGGTGGCCTCTATATTGAAGCGGCTGCACCCCCCGCATAATGCATGCGGCCATGACTTCAATCATGGTTAGTCCGGAATGAGCCAATAGTCTTATCCGGCCCATCAGGTGAAGGACGTCCCAGTCGCCTTCTCTCTGAGAGCTCCGCGGACGCCAGCTTAGGCGTTTCTTTAAGGGAGCACTGTTGAATTCGGGGAGACCGGCCTGGATAGGATACGGCAGCGGGACATCATCTATATAAAACCATTCCGAAGGCCAGTCCTCGGACGCCTTCTTTGGGGTTCCGGATAGATATCCGGTCCCGGCGATACGCCACACTTCGGCTCCGCCCACTTGATATATAGACCCCTCTTGAGAGCAGGGCACCAGGCAGAATAACCTCTTCCACAACGCGAAATGAGCCTCAACACCCAAGAATAGCTCGCAAAGGGCGACGAAGCCTGCGATATGCAATATAGAGGCGGGCGTGAGATTGTACAGCTGGAGGCCGTAGAACTCCAGAAGCCCACGGAGAAATGGATGAATTGGAAATCCAAGTCCTCTTATTAGATAAGGGACGAGGCACACCCGCTCTCCTTTGGAGGGATTGGGGGTGCTCTCCGCTTGCTCTCCGCCATTATAGGTGGCGAGTCCGGCTCGGACTGGGACCATATAGGCCTGAGGGAGAAATCCCTTGGCCTGAAGCGACACTAGCTCGCTGTGCGGGATGGAGCACCTCTCCTAGTCTCCAGGTTTAGGACTGGAAGGGCGAGAGGAGGAGCTGCGACGGCTGGCCATGTTGGAATGGACCTTTGCTGGAGGCGCTCTGATGATTACTCGCGGAGAGGAGAAGGTGTGGTTTGGATCTGAATCCCATCCCATTAAATAGGCGGCCCGTTTATGCGGCTAGGGGTGTGAATGTAAAAACACCCCGACTTTTCGCATTTGTTTAACACGTGGAAGACGGCCATTATTGGGCGTGGAAGCCAAGGTGTGCTACATTACGAAAATCGGACATTATTCAGCAGGTACATGGAATTTGGAGAAGAACCCGCCTTGCAATGCCGAAGACAATCTGCGCGCCGGACTCGTCGCCATTGAAGCCTAGTTCGGGGGCTACTGAGGGAGTCCTGGATTAGGGGGTGTCCGGGTAGCCAGACTATACCTTCAGCCGGACTCCAGGACTATGAAGATACAAGATTGAAGACTTCGTCCCGTGTCCGGATGGGACTTTCCTTGGCGTGGAAGGCAAGCTTGGCGATGCGGATATTTAGATCTCCTACCATTGTAACCGACTTTGTGTAACCCTAACCCTCTCCGGTGTCTATATAAACCGGAGGGTTTTAGTCCGTAGGACAACTTCATCATACAACAATCATACCATAGGCTAGCTTTTAGGGTTTAGCCTCCTTGATCTCGTGGTAGATCTACTCTTGTACTACCCATATCATCAATATTAATCAAGCAGGACGTAGGGTTTTAGCTCCATCAAGAGGGCCCGAACCTGGGTAAAACATCGTGTTCCTTGCCTCCTGTTACCATCCGGCCTAGACGCACAGTTCGGGACCCCCTACCCGAGATCCGCCAGTTTTGACACCGACAACGATGCATAGGATAAAACTTCTGATGAAATTCCAATTTCAATCGTTTGTAGTTCCATGATCCCATATCATCACATAGCCTATACCATGTCAATACGTCTCCCTCCAGAGATAAAGGGAAGACCCTCTTCTTGATAACATCATCGGGCATACCTGCAATCTTAAATAATCCACAAACTTCATCCACATATATTAGGTGCTCATCAGGATGTAATGTTCCATCTCCTGCAAAAGGATTAGCTAGCAGTTTTTCTATCATACCTGAAGGAATTTCAAAGCAGACATTTTCATTTTCAGTAGGTTCAGTAGGTTGAGGAGCAACTCTATGCTCTACTAGTCGGGGTGAAGATACCCCGAACAAGCCCTCAAAGGATTACTTTTCATAGTAACACGTGACAGTAAATTTCAGCACACTATATAATTTTTTTCTTGCAAAATTCCACCTACCAAAGACGCTTCACTCCCCGGCAATGGCGCCAGAAAAGAGTCTTGATGACCCACAAGTATAGGGGATCTATCGTAGTCCTTTCGATAAGTAAGAGTGTCGAACCCAACGAGGAGCAGAAGGAAATGATAAGCGGTTTTCAGCAAGGTATTCTCTGCAAGCACTGAAATTATAGGTAATAGATAGTTTGGTGATAAGATAATTTGTAACGAGCAACAAGTAACAAAAGTAAATAAAGTGCAGAAAGGTGGCCCAATCCTTTTTGTAGCAAAGGACAAGCCTGGACAAATTCTTATATAGAGAAAAGCGCTCCCGAGGACACATGGGAATTATCGTCAAGCTAGGTTTCATCACGATCATACAATTCGCGTTTGGTACTTTGATAATCTGATATGTGGGTGGACCGGTGCTTGGGTGCTGTCCTTACTTGGACAAGCATCCCACTTATGGTTAACCTCTATTGCAAGCATACACAACTACAACAAAAGTATTAAGGTAAACCTAACCATAGCATGAAACATATGGATCCAAATCAACCCCTTACGAAGCAACGCATAAACTAGGGTTTAAGCTTCTGTCACTCTAGCAACCCATCATCTACTTATTACTTCCCAATGTGAAAGTGCAACTATCCCAAGGTGGTTTTGTTAATTCCTAACAACATATAGCTCATTGAGCTAATGCTATTTCAAGATTAATATCTCGGTAAAGCTCAATGATTGGCATGGCATGGATGAGAAAAGTGGACCCCTCAAGATGCTAAGGACAAAGGATTGGCTCAAGCTCAAAGCTCAAGACTCTACATTTTCCATTTTAGTGATCCAAGATCACATTGAGTCTATAGGAAAAGCCAATAATATCAAGGAGGGATGAGGTGTTGCTTAATGAGGTTCTTGCTCAAATGCTTAGTGATATGCTCCAAAGCCCTCAACTACTTTCTCACATCCACATATGACCTAAACCAAAAGTCAAACTCGGCCCCACCGATTCTTCCTATCCGGCGCCACCCAGTTTCAAATGTCATAGCCACTGCCACAAACCCTAGGCAAATAAGTCTCACCGATAGGGATCTCGGTCTCACCGAGATGCGGTTGTAATCTCTCTATTTCCCTTCGTAACATTTCGGTCTCACCGAGATGAGCGATCGATCCGACCGATATTGCAATGTAAACTCTCTGTTTTCCCTTCGTAACGTTTCAGTCTCACCGAAATGAGCGATCGGTCCCAACAAGTTTACCTGACCAACTCTCTAGTTAGTTTATTACCAAAATTGGTCCAACCGAGTTTGTGTAATCAGTCTCACCGAGATTACGTTATGACCTAACCCTAATCATATCGGTCCTACCAAGTTGCATGTCGGTCCCACCGAAAACCCTAACGGTCACTAGCTTTGATGAATCGGTCCGACCAAGTTTAACCATTCGGTCCTACTGAGTTTGGGAAGTTGTGTGTAACGGTTAGATTTTGTGCGGAGGCTATATATACCCCTCCACCACCTCTTCATTCGTAGAGAGAGCCATCAGAACGAACCTACACTTCCAACTCACTTTTTCTGAGAGAGAACCACCAACACTTGTGTTGAGACCAAGTTGCTTTCCACTCAAATCTTCTTTCCACCAAATCCAAATCCTGTGAGAGAGAGTTGAGTGTTGGGGAGACTATCATTTGAAGCACAAGAGCAAGGAGTTCATCATCAACACACCATTTGTTACTTCTTGGAGAGTGGTGTCTCCTAGATTGGCTAGGTGTCACTTGGGAGCCTCCGACAAGATTGTGGAATTGAACCAAGGAGTTTGTAAGGGCAAGGAGATCGCCTACTTCGTGAAGATCTACCGCTAGTGAGGCAAGTCCTTCGTGGGTGATGGCCATGGTCGGATAGACAAGGTTGCTTCTTCATGGACCCTTCATGGGTGGAGCCCTCCGTGGACTCGCGCAAGCGTTATCCTTCATGGGTTGAAGTCTCCATCAACGTGGATGTACGATAGCACCACCTATCGGAACCACGACAAAAACATCCGTGTCTCCAATTGCGTTTGAATCCTCCAAACCCTTCCCTTTACATTCTTGCAAGTTGCATGATTTACTTTCCGCTGCTCATATACTCTTTGCATGCTTGCTTGAATTGTGCTAAGATTGCTTGACTTGTCCAAAGTTGCTAAAATCTGCCAAGAACTAAAATTGGGAAAATGCTAGATTTTTATTTGGTCAAGTAGTCTAATCACCCCCCCTCTAGACATACTTTCGATCCTACAAGTGGTATCAGAGCTTTGGTCTCCATTTGCTTTGATTTCCATATCTTTTGGTGGTCATAGCCTTGGTTTCACAACCTAGAAGAGTATGGCATCTAGCGAGGGAAATTACCACCGTAGAGGTCCTTACTTTGATGGTACTAATTTTGCTAGTTGGAAGCATAAGATGAAAATGCATATTCTTGGACATAACCCCGCCGTTTGGGCTATTGTGTGTATTGGCTTGCAAGGTGAATTCTTTGATGGGAGAGAACCGAACCGTGAAGCTACCGCGGAAGAGTTGAAGATGCTACAATAGAATGCTCAAGCTTGTGATATCCTCTTCAACGGATTGTGCCCCGAAGAATTCAACAAAATCAGTCGTCTTGAGAATGCAAAGGAAATTTGGGATACTTTGATTGATATGCACGAAGGTACCGACTCCGTCAAGGAATCCAAGTTGGATGTGCTTCAAAGTCAACTTGACAAGTTCAAAATGAAGGATGGTGAAGGTGTCGCTGAAATGTACTCTAGGCTTGCTCTTATCACAAACGAGATTGCTGGCTTAGGAAGTGAAGAGATGACGGACAAATTCATCATCAAAAAGATCCTAAGAGCCTTGGATGGAAAATATGATACTGTGTGCACATTGATCCAAATGATGCCAAATTACAAAGATCTCAAGCCAACGGAAGTCATTGGAAGAATTGTTGCTCATGAGATGTCACTCAAGGATAAGGAGGAGCTCCATAACAAGTCAAGTGGTGCTTACAAAGCCTCATGTGAAGCTCCCACATCATCCAAGTGAGAAACAAACCTTCAATGAAGAATTGAGCCTAATGGTGAAGAACTTCAACAAGTTCTACAAGAGTAGAAGCAAAGAGACAAGTTCCAAGTCAAGGTCCTACAATGACAAAAGATCTTCTAGTCGAGAGCGAAACTGCTACAATTGTGGAAGACCCGTACACTACTCAAATGAGTGTACGGCCCCCTACAAGAGAAGAGAAGATTCTCCCAAAAGAAGAAGTAGAAGAGAAGAATCACCATCGAGGGAGAGAGGGAGTAGGGATGATCGTTATGAACAACGAACATCTCGGAGAAGAAAGGATTCATAAAGGAAGGACAAGTCATCAAGGAGCTACACAAAACGAAGACATCAAGCTCATGTTGGTGAATGGGTATCCGGCTCCGACTCCGACAATCACTACGAGAGAAGCTATCACTCCGACTCCGAATATACTCAAGATGAAGGTGTTGCCGGTCTAGCACTTGTGTCAACCAACTCCTACGACATATTTGATTCACCAAATGAAGGAATTGGAAGATGCTTCATGGCCAAAGGTTCAAAGGTATCACACCCCGAGTATGTTGATTTCAATAGTGATGAAGATGACTTGTTAGGTGATGATGGTTTACTTGTTGACAACTCTAGTGATGAATACTATGATGAAACATCAATTAATCATGCTAATCAAGATGAAACGAATGACAATGATAAGGAGAAGATTGAGTCTCTAACTAAAGAACTAAACACTCTTAGGTTAGCTCATGAAACTATCTTAGGAGATCATCGAGAACTTTTAAGGACTCATGAGAAATTACGTTTTGAGAAGCTCAATCTTGAGCAAGAGCATGAGTTCTTAAAGGCAATCAATGATGATCTTCGCAAGAAAAGTTCTTCTTACATTGCCAAGAGTTTACTCTTATCCACTTACATGCCTCAAGTCAAGTCTAGTAACAAGAACAAGAAGGATTCTTCCTCTAGTAGTAACAATAATCATGCTAAATCCAATATTGTTGCTTCTAGTAGTTCTCTTGATTCCACTAATGATTCTCTTAGCCAAGTTACACTTGAGCAAGAAAATAGCTTATTGAAGGGAATCATAGAGAAAGGTGTTTACAAGAGCCTTGCCAGGAGTAAGCAATTCGAGGAAATTGTATGCAAGCAAGGAAGGCACCGGAAGAATCAAGGTATTGGTTTTGAACGAAAGTTCAATGCCAATGGAGTTGAGTGGGAAGAAGATCAATACCCCAAGACGAAGTTTGTTCCTCAACAAGAGAAGTATGATCCTACTTATTTCAAAGGGACACAAGCTCAAGATGATCTTCCACCACAAGACCACAAGGAAAAAGGCAAGGACAAGCTTCAAGAGGAAATTGATGCATTTGAAGAAGCTCCTAAGGCCTTGGTCAAGTGGGTTCCCAAGACTACATCAAGTTCCACTTCATCAAGTACAACTACAACTCCAAGGATTCCCATCAAGATGATGTGGATCCCGAAGAAGAAGAACTAGAGAGTTCTTGAGGGTGACTCCGCCAACATACTTCACTCTTATCATTTTGGCAAGAACAAGTGCAATCAACTTCCACATCTTGCACTAGTTCAAGGAGTCACAAACCCTCTTGTTGGTAAGACAAGGGACAAGGTAACCTAATGCACTCATAGACATCATCTTGTGTGTGCATCACTCTATGTCTATGGATATCCTTGTATGTTCCTTGTGGGACTAACCCGTGTAGGTATTGAAAGTGCAACTCACTCCAAAGGATAGCTCCGAATGATCTACATCAACTTAGAGCATCCACATCTTCAACACCTACATGAAGTCATCATCGACAAAACCCAAGGTTAGTTCATCCCTCTTAGGGGGGATCTCACATCTAGGGGGAGCTTTACTCTAAGAATTGAGATAAATCAACTCTAATGGCGTGAACACAACAACGCTTTATGTAAAAGTGGTAACCCCACTTGTGCTTAAACGATGAGTATGACCTATGATCAAATGTTCTCATTTGACTCCTAAGTCAATATACTCATATATAGATGACCTAGTCATCGCCAATTGCTTGATAGATCCTAGAATTGTTTGTGCATGCTTTGCCACATATTTCATTTGTCATTTTATTGTGTGAGGATGTTGGTTGCATAATTTACTCATTCGAGGACATCCACTTGTTGTTTTGATTGGTTGGTTTCTTTTTCTCTTGCCAAGTGGATGGACAAGAATGCCTAAGAACCTTCTCTATCTATCTATGCTCTTCTCGTCTCAAACTCTATTCATGTTGCATCACAAAGTTTGATCAAGTCAGATTCGAACCACTCTGTGTGAGGAGCACTCGGAGTCCCCGATTTGTCATAGACTTAAACTTCCAAAACTTCTTTGTGCATTCGGTCTGACCGATTCATCCGTTTCGGTCATACCGAGATCACTAAGTCGATCTAGGTTTTTAATCTCGGTGCAACCAATTTGAACTTTTTCGTCACACCGAGTTGCAGTAACTGCTTGCAGTTATGCATCTCCGTGCCACCGAGTTGTTCCACTCGGTCACACCGACAGGGTCAGGCTATATATACCCACGGGCCAAAATTTGGAAAACTTTCCGAACCTCGTCACCCGCGCTCGGCCTGCTCTGCCTCCCTGGGTCTCCGGATCGTCCTCCTCGTCGCCAGCCGCCTCCAGTCGCTGGTCTCCACCGCCGTCAACGGGATCATCTCTACCGTTGCCGTCGTAGCAAGTCCATCGCCGAACTAGCATATGGACTTGATCTTTGTGCTGATTCTCACTCCGATTCCCTAGCACATTGTTTTGCCATGTATCTTGCCATGATTGAGATCACTCTATCCAATGAAAACACTCCGTAGTTTAGCTGTGGATTGAAAATTTAGGGTTAGGTTTCCGCCGAAACCATCTCGGACCGACCGAGTTCTTGGAATCGGTTCCACCGATTTGGCTCAGGCCATTGCACATGTGATTCTTGGTTTGACCGAGAATTGCAAATCGGTGTGACCGAGTTCGAGTCTTTGTGAAACCCTAGCAGTCTCAGTGCCACCGAACTGTGACTCGGTCTGACCGAGTTCACAAGTTTAGGTTCCAGCAGCTGCTTTGGTATCACCGAGATTTCAAATCGATAGATCCGAAATGCTTTCTGTGGAAAACTAAAACTAAATTTTTGATTCATTCTTTTGCAAAAACCTCTGCACTTTGTGATACTCATCCACTCTACCTCATCTATAATCTATTTACAGGGTCTGCTATCAGTGTTTGCATCATGTCAGATCAGAGTGACAGTCAGAACAAGTCTGAGGAGCAAGTGAACTTGAGTGAGGGCACTAGTCCCTCCAGTAACTCAGATGATGGAAGCAGGAGCACACCCAGTAACTTGCCTAAGGCAGCCACCAGGACCAGAAAGAAGAAAACCTCAGATTCAGAGGATGAGGACTATGTGGCTGCTGAGGAAGAGGCCACCTCAAAGAGGAAAGTCCTGAAAAAGGAATATGGCACAGCTTCTGCCACTAAGCCAGGGATGAAGCAAAAGGTTCCTGCCAAGAGAGCTCTCATGTCAAAAGCCAGAACATCTACTCAAGAAACTTTGGGATCTGCACCCAAAGAGCAGGTTGTGGCAGAAAAGAAAAGAAAGGAAAGGGTCAAGAAGACCACTGTCAGAGTGCTTGGGAGATCTTCAATAATGAAAGACTCTGAAGAAGAGGAAGAGGAAGAGGATGCAACACCAGCATCCAAAGCTCAAAAGCTTATGGGAGATGCTATAAGGGCAGGGGTTGTTCCATCTAAGCCTAAGACTGCTCCTAAGACTGCTGCTCCAGCTGCTCCAAAACCCAAAACTGCACCCAAGAGGAGCACCAGGAACATCCCAGCAGCAGAGAAGAACAAGGCCCCAGTGCCTGAAGCTGCAATGGAAGAAGAAGATGATGAGTCACGTGTCTTGAGGAAGTTGAAGCCAAAAATTCCAGATCACAATGATGCTCATCCAGTAGCTGAGAACATGAAGATAAGGAAGGATTCAGAATTGAGGCTATGGAGAGAGTCAGATCCATATGCCACCAGAAGGAGAACTGCTGTGGACTACAGGTTCCATACCAAGGAACAACAGGACTTCTATGAGACTATCTTACTTGACAAGAAGCCAATAGTGTGTGACATGAGATGGGTCGATTGGACATTCATTGAGGAAAATGAGAATCACTTCCGTGGTGTATACGACAGCTTCAAGGCTTGTGGAGTTGATGAGTTTGTGGCTCAGAAGCTCACAAAGTGGAATGATGAGCTCATCATGCAGTTCTACTCCACAGCTCATTTCTACCCAGATGGAAGGATTGTCTGGATGTCTGAAGGCACTAGGTACCAGTCAACAGTTGCAGAATGGGCTCAGTTGATCAATGCCCCAGAAGAACAAGAAGATGACTTGGATGTCTATGCCAAGAAGAAGAAGGATCACAACACCATGGCACACATGTACAAAGAGATCCCAGATGCTGCTCTTGCGACACACAAGTTTGGATCAGTACATTACCTTCTGTCGGGCTTCCCAACAATCAACTGGATCCGCAGGCACACTCTTTTGCCAAAGTCAGGTGATCACAAGATGATCAGAGGTCACTCCATCAACTTGCTGCACATTTTTGATGTTCCACATAAGTTCAAGGTCATGAGCCTAATTGTGGAAACCATAAAGAGGACAGCTGGAGATCAAAAGAGGAGTTGTGGGTATGCCCCACAGATCCAGGAGCTAATCAACTCCAAGATGGGCACTGGCACATATCTGCTGGACATGGAGCACCTGCCCATCTACCTAGACTTTGAGGACAACACTGTGGTGATGGATGAAAATGAACCATCTTCTGTGCACGCACAAGCCAAGAAGGAGAAGACAAGGGCTGAAAACGCTGCAAAGATGCCAACCACTGAAGACGCATCTCAGTATCTTCTGAAGAGCAAGCAAGATCATCTTGACTACTTGATTGCCTCCACTCTAAGGATTGAGAAGGGACTGGCCACCCTGACTCAAAACCAGGAGAGCTTGGAGAGGATCGTGGAGCAGAAGTTCTATGACTTAGATGTGAAGGTCACTGAGATCCAGTCAGTCGTTGAGCAACTTCAGGATGAAGTGCAGGAGAAGAAGGGCAAGTCTACCACTGATGCTTTTGCTAGAGTGCCCAGCGGACACAGATCTACTGCAGCGCCTGTTCCAGATACCAGAGCAACTTCATCTGCACCAGCTACAACTTCAGTGCCACCAGCTCCAGCACCTACTCCACCAGCTCCATCTACATCGACTGACGCCTTCGTCCTTGGAGTTCTGTCTACACCACCACCTGAAGACCAAGCCTGAGTGACGATTTAGCACTATGCATTTTTATGAACTTTTTGGTAACTTGTTGCCAAAGGGGGAGAAAATGTATAGATCATAGGCTTCGAGAGAGAGTGTTGCTTTTGTTCTCTCTTGTGTTTCTCCTTGGTGGTTGAACTTCGTTTATTTGCTTGGTTGAGATACTTTATACTTTATGCTTGTGTGTGATACTTGGATGATCATGTGTTTGATCATATGCTACCTTAATGCTTGTTGGATGACATTATCCTTTTATATTCCATATGATCACTCACTTTGCTTGGTTATGAGTGCATGTATTTTAATTATTATCATTTTGAGCACTCCACCAAGATGTATGTGACATGGAAGAGTAACCCATGATCCTAACTCTTTGTGCATTTGCAGTCCAAAGCAAATCTTAAACTATGCACAAATTTAGGGGGAGCTCTTGCTTTTCACATACTTCTCAAAGCGACAATGTTTTTCACTCTTATTATCATTTGTCGAAGCTTTGATATATATGTTGTCATCAATTACCAAAAAGGGGGAGATTGAAAGTGCAACTATCCCTAGGTGGTTTTGGTAATTCCTAACAACATATAGCTCATTGAGCTAATGCTATTTCAAGATTAATATCTCAGGAAAGCTCAATGATTGGCATGGCATGGATGAGAAAAGTGGACCCCTCAAAATGCTAAGGACAAAGGATTGTCTCAAGCTCAAAGCTCAAGACTCTACATTTTCCATTTTAGTGATCCAAGATCACATTGAGTCTATAGGAAAAGCCAATACTATCAAGGAGGGATGAGGTGTTGCTTAATGAGGTACTTGCTCAAATGCTTAGTGATATGCTCCAAAGCCCTTAACTACTTTCTCACATCCACATATGACCTAAACCAAAAGTCAAACTCGGCCCCACCGATTCTTCCTATCCGGCGCCACCGAGTTTCAAATGCCATAGACACTGCCACAAACCCTAGGCAAATCGGTCTCACCTATAGGGATCTCGGTCTCATCGACACGGGGTTGTAATCTCTCGGTTTCCCTTTGTAACATTTCGGTCTCACCGAGATGAGCGATCGGTCCCACCGAGATTGCAATGTAAACTCTTTGTTTTCCCTTCGTAATGTTTCGATCTCACCGAAATAAGCAATCGGTCCCACCGAGTTTGTGTAATCGGTCTCACCGAGATTACGTTATGCCCCAACCCTAATCATATCGGTCCTACCGAGTTGCATGTCGGTCCCACCAAAAACCCTAACGGTCACTAGCTTTGCTGAATCGGTCCGACCGAGTTTAACCATTCGGTCCCACCGAGTTTGGGAAGTTGTGTGTAACGGTTAGATTTTGTGTGGAGGCTATATACCCCCTCCACCACCTCTTCATTCATAGAGAGAGCCATCAAAACGAACCTACACTTCCAACTCACTTTTTCTGAGAGAGAGAACCACCTACACTTGTGTTGAGACCAAGATATTCCATTCCTACCATATGAATCTTGATCTCTAGCCTACCCCAAGTTGCTTTCCACTCAAATCTTCTTTCCACCAAATCCAAATCTTGTGAGAGAGAGAGTTGAGTGTTGGGGAGACTATCATTTGAAGCACAAGAGCAAGGAGTTCATCATCAACACACCATTTGTTACTTCTTGGAGAGTGGTGTCTCCTAGATTGGCTAGGTGTCACTTGGGAGCCTCCGACAAGATTGTGGAGTTGAACCAAGGATTTTGTAAGGGCAAGGAGATCGCCTACTTAGTGAAGACCTACCGCTAGTGAGGCAAGTCCTTCGTGGGCAATGGCCATGGTGGGATAGACAAGGCTGCTTCTTCGTGGACCCTTCGTGGGTGGAGCCCTCCGTGGACTCGCGCAACCGTTACCCTTCGTGGGTTGAAGTCTCCATCAACGTGGATGTACGATAGCACCACCTATCGGAACCACAACAAAAACATCCGTGTCTCCAATTGCGTTTGAATCCTCCAAACCCTTCCCTTTACATTCTTGCAAGTTGCATGCTTTACTTTCCGCTGCTCATATACTCTTTGCATGCTTGCTTGAATTGTGATAAGATTGCTTGACTTGTCCAAAGTTGCTAAAATCTGCCAAGAACTAAAATTGGGACAATGCTAGATTTTTATTTGGTCAAGTAGTCTAATCACCCTCCCTCTAGACATACTTTCGATCCTACACATTGCCTTCCTCTAGGCCCAAATAATGGTGAAGTGTCATGTAGTCGACGTTCACCTAACACCACTAGAGGAGAGACAACATACATCTCATCAAAATATCGAACGAATACCAAATTCACATGACTACTAATAGCAAGACTTCTCCCATGTCCTTAGGAACAAACATAACTACTCACAAAGCATATTTATGTTCATAATCAAAGGGGTATTAATATGCATATAGGATCTTAACATATGATCTTCCACCAAATAAACCAACTAGCATCAACTACAAGGAGTAATCAACACTACTAGCAACCCACATGTACCAATCCCAGACTTAGAGACAATAATTGGATACAAGAGATGAACTAGGGTTTGAGAGGAGATGGTGCTAGTGAAGATGTTGATGGAGATTGACCCCCTCCCGATGAGAGGATCGTTGGTTATGACGATGGCGATGATTTCCCCCTCCCGGAGGGAAGTTTCCCCGGCAGAACAGCTCCGCGAGAGCCCTAGATTGGTTCCGCCTCGTGACGGCGGAGTCTCATCCCGAAAGCTTGCTTATGATTTTTTTTTATCATCGAAAGACTCCATATAGCAGAACATGGGCATCGGAGGGCCACCAGGGGGCCCACGAGGCAGGGGGCGTGCCCAGGGGGGTAGGGCGCGCCCCCCACCCTCGTGGCCAGGGTGTGGCCCCCCTCTGAAACTTCTTGCACTTAGTATTTTTATTATATTTTGAAAATGACTTCCGTGAAGTTTCAGTACTTTTGGAGTTGTGCAGAATAGGTCTCTAATATTTGCTCCTTTTCCAGCCCAGAATCCCAACTGCCGGCATTCTCCCTCTTTATGTAAACCTTGTAAAATAAGAGAGAATAGGCATAAGTATTGTGACATAATGTGTAATAACAACCCATAATGCAATAAATATCGATAAGCATGGTGCAAAAATGGACGTATCATGTTATACACGTGATGTTCATGCTAGTCAGTATACCATGCTCATTCAGATATATGCTTTATTGTTGTTGATATGCTTGATGATTATGTTGCACCCCCCATGCTTATGTTGATATCATGCCTCATAGTTCCATCATGTTATATTGTATGACTCAGCATCATTTGTATTCAAGTTTAACGGGACTTAAATGAACTTGAACAATTGTTGGCTGAGTCATGGTGCCACCAAATCGAGCTGACAAGTGCAACCACATTTTCCTTTTATGGGGGGGGGGGGTCCTAACTGGGTATATTGTCATGCCTCTCGCTAGTGCCTCCAACGAGGGAAGGTTATGCACGGGCTCTACCTTGGCTGGGTAGGACGACATAAGCCTTGTGTGCCCGTTGTTGTTGTAAGGATCCTTGTCCCTGTTTGGGACCATTTATGTTTTGCCATGATGGTGGTCGTTGATGCCTTTGGTAGGCACGGGGCCACCCATGACCTAGCCCAGAGGGGAGTTAGTCGGAGTGGCTGGGAGAGTGCGATGGCAGTAGATCAGTTTTGTCGAAACGCCATTAGTCCACCCGAATGAGAGTGCGAGGCCATGGGTTCTGTGGTGTGGGTACAGTATGCTAACCTCTGCAGAGTGTGTGTTAAATCCATCGATAGCCGCGCCCGTGGATATGAGCCCAGTTCGTAGTTGGTCACACTATGGATCAACAGTAATAATAATAATAATAATAATAATGTGCTTAATAACAACCCTGGTCCGATGATGAGAAAGAGGTTGATTGTGATCGTGAGATGATCACCGTGGTATCGAGGATACCGAGTTGTTGGACATTTGTGGTGTTATGCGAGAGTCAAGGGTAAAGGTCAAGCTCCTTGTGGTCATTAATGGTTACTACAGTATTGTAATACCAAGCTTGATTGGATCCTGAGATGATCGTGTGATGTCCGTAATGGTAAGCTTATGCATGTGATGGTTATGAGGTAACCCGAGCAGAGTAAGTTGGTGCATGGTAGTGTTATCATGTTGCATGCTAGTATCATCATGTTCATATGTTCATGTCATGCCCATATTGTTCTAGCTGTATCATGTCCATCTTTTTCATGCTATGATTGATCTGTTAATATCCTGTTAATCCTTGTTAACCTGTAATTGCCATGCTATTGTCTGCCTTGATTGCTCTTGGTTGTTGTGAGCTTGCAAGTATATTCAATGTACTGACCTGGCGTGTCATGCCAGTTTGCAGGTCATGCCGGATTTGATGCTTGTTTGCCGTGGATTCCTTGTTTGTGAGCTAGGATAAGCATTCCAGCCAGAGTCCCTGTGGAGTTGAGTTCATCACCATTGTCGTTGTTCCGCTACTAGAGTTATTCTGTTGCTTCGTGTTGTTCTGCTGCTTGCATGGAGCAACCATGGCAGGCGTAGTGTCGCCTTGCCGATGTAATCCCCTTGTATCTATATAGCTGGTAATAAAGAGCTTATTTGTTCTATGCTAACAGTGTCGTATTCTAGAAAACTTCTCCTCGATCTCTAGGCTGGAATACGGGGTGTTCCTGTTTCTCTGAGCCGAGGTGCCATATTATTGCAGACCATTATTGTTGGTGTTTTGTATTATTTGTATATGGTCAAGGTAAGTTATGAAATATTGGTTGGTCAAATCATAGAGCTGTATGATTGTAGTAGATGAATATATACTACAATCAGAAGCCCCATTTACCTATATCATAGTTTTGAACTAATTTTGCAGATGAATATTATCAGGCAGTGCGCTAGCTTATCAATATTTTAAAGAATAGTAGTTGTAAAAGAAACTAAGTAATATCCTACCAAGTAAATGATGATGTGTCGTAGCATCTAGACATATCTTTTTTTGCGAAAATTTTGCAATCTGTTCATCTTCAATCATGGTAATACAACAAACACTAGAAATAATAAAAATTACATCCAGATCCTTACACCACCTAACGAAAACTACAAACACCGAAGCGAGCTAAAGGTGCGCCCCCGTCATCTCCCCTCCCTCGCTGGAGTCAGGCAAACCTTATTGTAGTAAACAGTCGGGAAGTCATCTTGTTAAACCCCATAAGACCAGCGCACCAGAATAGCAACCGCCGTCATTGAAAAATAGCATCTGAGCATATCCTATAATGCAATAAAGGGTGTTCTCACCCTAAAATTATGGAAGCCAAAACACAGAAGGCTCGTGAAATGAACAACAACCCCCAACCCGTCAATAGAGCAGCAAGGAATCTATTCATGAATTAATAATCAAATAAATAAACGATAGAAAAGTAGAACGACGCAGCAAGGCGCACATATGCTTCTAGTAATTCTCAATCTCTGGTTATCGATTGTGGCAGGATCATCTCATGCTCATGTTAAAGATCTATGAATTCTCAAGCACCAAGCGGGCATCTGCGCAATTCTTTTTTTATCTGAACCATCGCGCATGGCCCTTTTGTAGGTAAATTGTTAAAGATGAAAATACGCTGGTGTACCTGGCACAACATGCGACACACTTGGACCCGGAGCACTATCGTCCAAATGCCTCTTACCACATCGCCCGTGCCTAGGATAAACTTTGGCCTGCCACCTTTTTTTTAACCACACACATTATATTAATCAATAAATAGAGTACAACTACACACATACATGTATAGACACATGAACTCACACGGTTGAGAACAAACGTCAACAATTACACGTTGCTCACAAACATTGCATAAATGGTGTTTTTCATGATTGTAAGATTTTTTGTAGTATACTTCGAGGACTATGTTCATTGATAAAAAAAGGGTATATTTCCTTCTGGGGAGGGGAGAGAAAATACAATGGTGCACATGGTTCCACACGCACCCATTATGAATAGTAAAATATAAAAATGTTATACTCATTTGTGAAGTCTCGTGAAGAAATGATTAGCAAAGAAAAGAAAACCGACCTCCAAATTACTTCAAAAAAAAACACGGTCTTTTTCGATGGCACTATTTTTTTTCCTAAAATACCATGGATGTCATTTCTCCATGAAACATCGCATGATGACTAGAACACTCAACCATCTATGTTACAAAAAAAATACCAGAACTGTTTGATTTTCTAGCTTTTTTTCATTTTTACTATTAATGATCGATGTGCGTGGAACCATGTTCTAAAAACCATACCCGAAAGAAAACCAATAATAACAAAAGTTGATTTAACGCCCATGTGCCTCACACGGAGAAATTCAAATCTCCAAATGGGTGTATATGAACCCAATAACCGAACTTTATGAAAAATCATACTTTTGGCCCAAAAAAGAACGTAAACACATTGATGTATATAGAAGACGAGTAGAAACATAAGGGAAATCTTATATGACGCACGTTGTGTCAAGCTGTTGAGGCTTCACACAGGCTGCGAGCGACGCGATCTGGGCCGGCCCGTTAGTGGTTTTTTTAGGGGGAAAACCAAGTTCATTCAGCAAAATCCACATGAAGCGGGATACATCTCTGATCGGGAGGAACACCAAACCAAACGTGGCGCCCCGGACCTCTCAAGAGGGAGAACTTGGTTAAACTATGTGCTTCATAATTAACAGCGCGACTCTCAAAGAAAAAAATACATTGAAAGAAAGACGCTCTAAGGTTTATTTCCGCAATGATCGCTCCATACGACCCGTGTGACTTCCTGTTGATATATGAAACGACTTGTTGGCAGTCTGAGGCGATAACAAAATTCTGGATACACATATCTTCCGCAAGGGATAACGCCTCCCGACACGCGATAGCCTCAAGTGTTGCAGGACCTTCCACTCCCTCGATCACTAGAGCTCACAAGCAGTGGAAAACTTTCCAAGAGTTATGATGTTGGTCCTTTGATGACCCGGTAACATGATGTCATGCCTAGCACCCCCCCCCCTGGGTGGAGGACCTATTATTGTAGTATCCTTTTAGCAAGTTTAGCCATTCTTCCCTGAGGAAATTGTAAGACTTATTCTACAAGTTATTTCTGATGGATCCTTCGTGTTTCCAAAGTCTGATCTTCACCTGAAGACCATGTCAATGCTATCTCGAAGCATGTCAATGGTACTCCGATTTTCAACAGGAACATTTGAAGCACGATGCTAAATTTTATTTATCACTTATCCTAACACCGTTGTATGGGTAATATCATGAGATTCCTTCCCCCTTACCTAAATGGTTTTCTACTTTATATCCTGTCATGGATATCTTGCTCTGCTTGTCCTTGGGAAGGATATACCCTTGAAAAATGTGTTTAAACATATTTTCCTTTCCATTGTTCTGTTTAATCTGATGATCATATTTTCCTTCCATTGGGTTGTTTAAACCTTTTCTATGATCTATATGATATAAGCAGTAATAATCCACTGCTTGTGCAAACACCTCGATGTACAACTCTGTCAGTAAGACCTTGTTACTATTGTTGATGACATTCCGGTAACCACCGATGGACGGGAACCTTGCCTATTGGTCCGCCTCGTTTCTACGAGCAGGAAAATGGTTCTCTTCGTCCCTCGCCCTTGGTACCAACGTTGTTGCCGACATAGCTGACATGGTACTCCCTGACATGCCTTGCTATCATGACCGTGCAAGATGTCACTGCTCCTATTATATATAAAAAAAAGAACCACATGGTGGGCCCATAACCCACAGTTTCACAGGATCGAAACCTGACTCTCCTATACACCCTGTTGCCAAAGTTATTCCTATAGCTTGACTTCATATGTAATTTGCGAGCCACCTTCCTAGTGATCAATTCTGGTATCGGACACAATACTTATTCCCGTTGCTCTGAACCCCATTCACACTCTGTTTCAGGCAATGAACGATTGCCTATCCGCTTGAAACTTCTTATTGCACCGTCTTACTTTGCTCTCGATGTGTTTCATTTGTTCAACTCGAGAGATACTCATATGTTCATACTTGGGAAACCCCCAGAAGATTTTCCCTTGTAACAGCCTATCGTTGTAGAGCTGCCCCTTACCTATTCGTAAGTACGATGGAGATCCCGAAGAAAGGATGACAAATTGATCATGGTGACTTGAAGCAGTGAAATGAAGACATCAACGAAAGGGATCAACCTCTTCGAAAGGGAAGCCAAGACCGAGAAGACTCGTTAGGTTTTTTCGCTAACAACACCTTCGCCCCTTACTCCACCGCTTAAATCTCGGGACGAGATTTCTTATAGTGGAGGAGAATTGTGACGCCCGGATAATAAAGCTACAGTAAACCCCTGCTAATGGTGCCACGTCACCTCGATTACGGTTGATAAACTCGAGTTGGTTCAAGCCGATTCAAATTCAAATTCAGAATCAGGCAAACAATAAAGGTTTTCAAATGTTGGAATTTAAAATGATCATCATGTGGCAAATAATCCGTAACTTATTTTGGGTGTTGGAACCAACCTTTTTCAAAACGTTTAAGTGCCTAAACTAAATAAAAACAGGGGCTAAAACAATTATTAAATACTTTTCAATAATAAACAAATGTAAAACTAATTTTTTAGTGCCAAATTAATTATGACAGTAGCCTAACTAATAATGCTAATTTAGGGGCTGAGTTGATATATTATAAAAAAAACTGCATATAAAGTAAAACTAAAAGAAACAGGAAAATAGAAAAAAAAGGAAAAGGTCAAACAAAAAAAAACAAAAAATTAGAAACACCCCCCCCACGCTGGGCCGAGCGGCCCAGCCGGCCGGCCCAATGGCCCAC
>NC_041388.1:660526093-660558854 GCF_002162155.2 Triticum dicoccoides | reverse complement strand
GTGGGCATGGCCTCGCCGTCCCTGCGGGCGAGCGCCCTCTCGGCCTCGGCTCCGCCCTGGCCCCACCTTGCCGCTGCTCCGGCCACGGTCGCCGTGCGCCCGCGCCGCAGCCCTGGGGGCTTCGCCCTGCGCCCAAAACCGCCCGATCGGGCGCACCCGATCCGTTAGGCCCCTATGGGCCTATGACAAGTGGGGCCTCAAGCCCCCCCCCAAAAAAAAAGGAGATAAAAAAATATATATTAATAATAATAAAAATATAATTAAATTAAATTAATTAATTAATTAATTAAATTAATTAACTTAATTAATTATGTTTAATAAACCTAATTAAATAACTAACCTAACTAATCTGTTAATTAATCTAATTAACATGGTTAATTAGTTAACACACAATGACAGTGGGACCCACATGTTAGTTTGACTAGGTCAACTGACTAGTTGACTACTGACATCACCCTGACATAATGCTGATGTCATAATTCCATTTTCGGGTTAAATTAAATAATTAATTAAATTCTAGAAATTAATAAAATATTTAAAAAATCATATCTTTTAATCCGTAACTCGGATGAAAATACTTTCTACATGAAAGTTGCTCAGAACGACGAGACGAACCCGGATACGCAGCCCGTTCGTCCACCACACACCTCTAACATACCAAACACGCAACTTTCCCCCTCCGGCTCCTCTGCCCGAAAACACGGAACACCGGGAATACTTTCCCGGATGATTTCCCCCTTCGCCAGCATCACCTCATACTGCGTTAGGACACACCTAGCACCGCTCTTTGTCATGTCTTGCGTCGTCTTGCTTATGTTTGCACTGTATTTATTGTTTCTTCCCCCTCTTCTCTTCGGTAGACTACGAGACCGACGCTGCTGCTGACTAGTTCGACTACGGAGTTGACGACCCCTCTCTCTTGCCAGAGCAACCAGGCAAGCCCCCCCCCCTTGATCACCAGATATCGCCTATTCTACTCTATACTGCTTGCATTAGAGTAGTGTAGCATGTTACTGCTTTCCGTTGATCCTATTCTGATGCATAGCCTGACATTGTTGCTACACCTGTTGATACCTTACCTGCAATCCTAAATGCTTAGTATAGGATGCTAGTTTATCATCATTGGCCCTACATTCTTGTCAGTCTGCCTTGCTATACTATTGGGCCGTGATCACTCGGGAGGTGATCACGGGTATATACTATACATACATACATACTATACAGATGGTGACTAAAGTCGGGTCAGCTCGAAGAGTACCCGCGAGTGATTCACGGATTGGGGGCTGAAAGGACCTTTGTCCCGACGGCCCTCTGTGTGGATCTTTGTGGCGGAGCGACAGGGCAGGTTGAGACCGCCTAGGAGAGAGGTGGGCCTGGCCCTGTTCGGCGTTCGCGGACACTTAACACGCTTAACGAGATCTTGGTATTTGATCTAAGTCTGGCTACGAGCCTATACGCACTAACCATCTACGTGGGAGTAGTTATGGGTATCCCGACGTCGTGGTATCAGCCGAAGCACTTCGTGACGTCAGCGACTGAGCGGCGCGCGCCGGGTTGGACTGCGTTAACGCAACTTCCTTTGTAATGGAGGTTGCTAGGTCTGCTCACCGGCCGCGTACGCAACGTGCAGGTGTGCTCAGGGCGATGGGCCCAGACCCCTGCGCGCTTAGGTTTAGACCGGCGTGCTGGCCTCTCTGTTGTGCCTAGGTGGGGCTGCGACGTGTTGATCTTCCGAGGCCGGGCATGACCCAGGAAAGTGTGTCCGGCCAAATGAGATCGAGCGTGTTGGGTTATGTGGTGCACCCCTGCAGGGAAGTTAATCTATTCGAATAGCCGTGATCTTCGGTAACAGGACGACTTGGAGTTGTACCTTGACCTTATGACAACTAGAACCGGATACTTAATAAAACACACCCTTCCAAGTTCCACAGACAACCCGGTGATCGCTTTTCCGCAGGGCGACGAGGAGAGGATCGCCGGGTAGGATTATGCTATGCGATGCGACTAGAGATGCGCTTGGAGATGCTACCTGGATATGCTACTTGGAGATGCTACTTGGAGGACTTCAATCTACTCTCTTATACTTGATGCGAGACGGAGGCTGCCAGAAGCGTAGTCTTCGACAGGATTAGCTATCCCCCTCTTATTCTGGCATTCTGCAGTTCAGTCCACTGATATGGCCTCCTTACACATATACCCATGCATATGTAGTGTAGTTCCTTGCTTGCGAGTACTTTGGATGAGTACTCACGGTTGCTTTCTCCCCCCTTTTTTTTCCTTTTCCTTTCTTCCTGGTTGTCGCAACCAGATGCTGGAGTCCAGGAGCCAGACGCCACCGTCGACGACGACCCCTACTACACCGGAGGTGCCTACTACTACGTGCTGCCCGCTGACGACGACCTGGAGTAGTTAGGAGGATCCCAGGCAGGAGGCCTGCGCCTCTTTCGATCTGTATCCCAGTTTGTGCTAGCCTTCTTAAGGCAAACTTGTTTAACTTATGTCTGTACTTAGATATTGTTGCTTCCGCTGACTCGTCTATGATCGAGCACTTGTATTCGAGCCCTCGAGGCCCCTGGCTTGTATTATGATGCTTGTATGACTTATTTTATTTGTAGAGTTGTGTTGTGATATCTTCCCGTGAGTCCCTGATCTTGATCGTACACATCTGCGTGCATGATTAGTGTACGATTGAATCGGGGGCGTCACAACTACCCATGTAGTTTCCCTCCCCATCTCTGCAAACAGCTGCCGCAGATTCTCCTCTTCTTACCACAACTCCTGCATCCACATGAATCTTGCAATACCCTGGCGGAGGTTTCTTCGGCCTTCTCTGAACCGGTGCAGCGGACACTGGTGCAGCGACTCGTTCTGGTTTCATGGTTTTTATGGTATCAAGTTCTGCAATAAACCTTCCAATAAAGCCGAATGTAGACTGAGGGCTCTGAAAAATGGACTTGTGAATAGCTTTGCCCCTTAGCGGTTAGCGTAGCTATTACGGACGGGTGGTCTTCTCCCGGTTTTGGGAACCTTCCCCGAATCAGTTTTTCTTTTTTCCTGTTGTCTTTCCTGACCTGTTTTCTTTTAGGCCTTTTCTCTTTCATTTTTTCCTTTCAGTTTCTTTTTTTAATTTTTGTTTTCGTTTTTATCTTTTCTGTTTCTTTCTTCTTTTCTTTCCTTTTTCTGTTTCTTTTTTCAAAAATTCAAAATTTTAGATAATGTTTAGAATTCAAAATTGTTTGCAAATTTGAAAATATGTTCGGGCTTTTCATTAAAATGTTCATGTTTCAAAAAATTCACAAAACTTTAAAAAAAGTTTGTATTTTCAAAAAATGTTCACACATTTTGAAAAGATGTTCTCAAAATTTAAAAAATGTATCATTTTCAAAATGTTTGTAAAGTTGAAAATTGTCAGCTTTTCAAAAAATGTTTGTGTTTTAAAAAAATGGTCGTAAATTTCAGAAAATGTTGATATTTTTCAAGATAATATTCCCAATTTGGAAAAAATTTCTTACTTCCAAAAGAATTCATGCTTTCAAAATAATGTTTCCAATTTTTTAAAATGTTCAATAATTCGACAAAAATGTTCAAAGAAAAGCTCACAATTTTGAAAACTGTTCGTGTTATTGGAAAAGCATTAAGTTTTCGAAACATTTTCATATGTTTTTCAAAAGTGTTTGTGCTTTCAAAAAAAATTCGAAATTTGAAATATGTACATTTTTAAATAAAATACATTTGATACAGTACTGCTACAGTATTATTTTACTCACCTTCAGCATGTCTGTACGAGATGATAGTTCTTAAACTTGTACGCTGCTTTAATGTCGCGGAAGCTCGTTTGGTTTGTTGGCTATCGTGGCACTCACCACCGCGTTAGGTCCAGGGTTCTATTCCGATCTGGCGCGAATTTTCCTTTTTTGCGTTTGCTCGACAATATGCCGCATAACGCTGCACATAGAAGGTCCCGAAACATAAGCATGCATTTTTTTTGGTAAGCGTATATGTGCGTACAATAACTCATACTCATACGCTGTTTTAAGCCAAGTTACGTAACTTTATTTTTGGATTTGTATTCTAGGTAATTGTACAGGAAGTTAGTTTGTGGTTTAAAACAATTACTGCTTCGTGCAGGTCGTCGATCGCCGGGGAAAGTACGGGGACTACTGCACTGCACTTCATTGCTTGCCTCGCTACACGGAGAGATCAAAGATGTTTTCCTTTTCTAGAGAAGAAGGTTAAAACACCGGCATAAATCGATGCATACAATCATTTTTATTAATTATTCAACAAAGGTCTGACAAGAATATACATCAAAGCACCCGAAGCCATCACTCACACCTATAAACTCAATAATGTGGAGTGCTCTCACTCCTTATATTTAAAACCAGTGTCATCGCTGATCCATCCACATAAAGTATCGGAACCAACAGCCGGTTCAGCAGACCTAAAGCGTACATCACATGCACATATTTTAGAAGCCGCCATCATCATCGGACCGCTCATCCATCTTCAGGAGAGAGATCCGCATAATCCTTGACAATTCGGCCATCTGTCGATGCCACCACGGTGCACAACGGCGCCACCGGCCTGCGTTCGTCCATCCAGACGCGAAGACTCTGAAAGATCTGTCGTGCGTAGCACCTGCCGACTAAGCATGACACAGGTAACACATGTCGGCCAGGCATGACTTGACATCTTCACCGAAACTCCATGCAAGACGAAGCGGCTTGATGTCCTACCTTTGTCTTCCAGCACTGCTTCACAAACGATGCTCCCAAGAGAGAAACGACACCATAGTACCGCCATCAGGCGATCTGAAAGACGAGAACCTAGGGTTTCTCCCGAAGCAGCACGAGTGGGTCCACAGTAGTTACACGATGATGCCTTCATCAAGGTAACGGCGCAGAACACTGCCATCGGCTCGGTTTTCATCGGAAACAATGTCTCCCCGACTCGCAACCGAGACTAGATGAAGGATCTCAAGATCCAACCACTCAGCCTCAGGTCGGCCACCTCCGATGGAGGAGATGGCCACCGCCACCATAGTCATCGTGATGTGTGGTAGACCCGGAGTACCTCTACGAGCCGACGAGAGGCGGCAGAAGAGGACGTAACAATAGCAGCCCTAGATCGAGCCCGCCTACTACGGCGCCACCTTATGGCAATCCAGTCGTCTGCAGCAGGGCCCCTTGACGCGTCCCGGCCACCGTTGTCCGACATCCACGTCGCAAGAGGGTGAAGATCTGGTCGCCGCCGCCGACTGAGATCCCTGGACGCCAAAGGAATTCCGCCGCCGTCGCGCCAGAGGGCCGACGCTGGGCGACGTTACCAACGGCGGCGGAGGGAGGGGGGTGCGCAGGGATCGAGGGGAGGCTGGGTGGCACCGGGCCGCACGGGGTCACCTCTAGGCGCAACTAACTCCATTCTCCTTCCCCTTGACCAGTTGACTTGTTGTACTACGTGAATCGACAATGGCCCAACACGATCGAGGCCTGCTGATTCCTTGCAGCAATATGGAGCCATGTTGAGAAAACTTCACTCCCATCATCTCCTCACCTGCCCCTGCCTAGTAC
The DNA here is from genome assembly GCF_002162155.2 of Triticum dicoccoides. Taxonomy (NCBI): domain Eukaryota; kingdom Viridiplantae; phylum Streptophyta; class Magnoliopsida; order Poales; family Poaceae; genus Triticum; species Triticum dicoccoides. The sequence continues at coordinate 660,553,284 of NC_041388.1, read as the reverse complement.
TACGTGCGTGACCACTGGAGGACTTGACCCCATCCTGGCCGTGACGAGTTGAGTGGCAAAATTTCGTGTTTTGACTCTTTTCTGAAACCTACTCGAGATTTGATCCTAGTTTGAAAAAAATTCAAGATCTGACCCTTTTGCTACCGCCAGAGTCCATGACGGTAGGGTCTAACAGCCTACCGCCAGGGACTTTGGCGGTAGGAAACATCGCTACCGCCAACCGGGCTGGCGGTAGCCTGCACAACCCTACCGCCAAGGTGCTTGGCGGTAGGCACGAGCACGTAATGTGGTCAATACTTAAGAGGTTTTTTGGCGGTAGGGCATGCAACCCTACCGTTAGGAACCTTGGCGGTAGGCTGTTATACCCTACTGCCAAGGTCCCTGGCGATAGCAAAAACGTTAAATCTTGAATTTTTTTCAAACTAGGGTCAAATTTTGAATAGGTTTCAGAAAAGGGTCAAAACACGAAATTTAGCCGAACTGAGCTGAGCTGCTGGTTAAGGGCTAGTACAGCTACAGCAGTGAGGTCCCTCTCTTCCTACTCCCTCCGTGCAGCTGCAGAGAGGTCCTGCTTGGAATGAGATGGTAAGACTGTTGCCAGGTCTGCTACATTCACACACGTATAGTATAGTACTGTACGTACGACGCTTGACCAGCGGCCGGTGTGGGCGTCGCGTCGGTCGACGATGGACCCAGGGGGGACCGTTTGCCGTACTGTGTGCTGACTAAGCAGGCGGCAGGTATTCAAGGCGTCTTCCGGTTGGTTCCGGCAGGCTGACTCACTGACCGGAGACTATTGTCCGCACCGGCCGTGTGGTTGCATTCTGTGTAGATGACAAGCGCACAAGGCAGTCCGTAGTTTGATCGGTTAAGGAAAGGGGAAGTTTACGTGTAGCTTACCTTTGGTCCGAGTCTCGCTGAACGCTCTGTCCATGAAACACATAATTTTGGTGGACAAAACATGTCCTTAACGCGTAAAACCTTGCCAGCCCTTGACATATGAAAGACAAAACATGTCCTTAACCGGATGGTGCCGACTTTCATTCAGGTGTTGCACGCCTGTCGCCAACTCGTGCCGTGAGATGTTTGGTCAAGTTCTATAAGGAGTGAAACCTTCAACCTTCTATTACAGGCAGGGCCCGGTCAGGTAGATACATGGCTTCGATGCAGATAGTAAATACTCCCTCCGTTCCTAAATATTTGTCCTTTTAGAGATTTCAAATGGACTATTACATACGGATGTACTCCCTCTGGTCCTTTTTACCCTGCATATTAGAATTCTCTGAAGTCAAACTTCATAAAGTTTGACCGTATTTATATGAAAAAATATCAACATCTGCCATGCTAAAGTTATACAATATAAAACTTTAAGTCATGACACATCTATTGATATTGATTTTAGATTATTGATTTTAGATTGTGAATGTTGGTATTTTTTTCTATAAAGTTGGTCAAAATTTATGAGGCTTGACTTCAGTCAAATCTTATATGCGAACTAAAAAGGACCGGAGGGAGTATATAGACATATTTTAAAATGTAGATTCACTCATTTTGCTTTGTATGTAGTCACTTGTTGAAATCTCTAGAAATACAAATATTTAGGAACAGAGGGAGTAGGTGATAAGTTTCTTTGTTTTAGTAGCCGGTTAAACTGAAAATCCGATACCTTCATCCCTTGGTCTGGGTAGATAGTTTACGCGGGGGTTGTCTCAACAGTCTCTTGGTGCAAGATCTGAAGACGATGGTTGCTTGGTGTGCAACTTTGCCAGCCATGCCATCTCGGGATCCCGACGGCCTCTGGTTCGGCAGTGGGTGAGGGAGTCCTGGATTAGGGGGTGTTCGGATAGCCGAACTATACCTTCAGCCGGACTCCTGGACTATGAAGATACAAGATTGAAGACTCCGTCCCGTGTCCGGAAGGGACTTTCCTTGGCGTGGAAGGCAAGCTTGGCGATACGGATGTTCAGATCTCCTACCATTGTAACCGAATCTATGTAACCCTAACCCTATTCGGTGTCTATATAAACCGAAGGGTTTTAGTCCGTAGGACAACATACACATCAATAATCATACCATAGGCTAGCTTCTAGGGTTTAGCCTCTCTGATCTCGTGGTAGATCTACTCTTGTACTACCCATATCATCAATATTAATCAAGCAGGACGTAGGGTTTTACCTTCATCGAGAGGGCCCGAACCTGGGTAAAACTTCGTGTCCCTCGCCTCCAGTTACCATCCGGCCTAGACGCACAGTTCGGGACCCCCTACCCGAGATCCGTCGGTTTTGACACTGACATTGGTGCTTTCATTGAGAGTTCCTCTGTGCCGTCGCCGTCAGGCCCGATGGCTCCTACGATCATCAATGGCGATGCAGTCCAGAGCGAGATCTTCCTCCCCGGATAGATCTTCGTCTTTGGCGGCTTCGCACTGCGGGCCAATTCACTTGGCCATCTAGAGCAGATCGAAAGCTACGCCCCTGGCCGTCAGGTCGGATTTGGAAATTTAAACTACACGGATGACATCCGCGGGGACTTGATCTTCGACGGATTCGAACCACTGCCGAGCGCGCCGCACTGTCACGACGGGCATGATCTAGCTCTGCCGCCGAATAGTGCCCTGGAGGCCGCACCCGCATCGGCTCCGACCCTTAGTTCGGAGCCGACCGCGCCGATCGAGGACGGGCGGTTGGACGCCACCTCGGGGGCTGCGATCCAAACGGCGATTGAGCCGAACACCAGCCCCGTACTCTGCGAGGCTCGTGACTCCAAGGAGCCGGACTCCTCTCCGGACTCCGAACCCTCCGCGCCCCCACCAGTCGAATTCGATTGGGCGCCGATCATGGAGTTCACTGCCGCAGACATCTTTCAGCACTCGCCTTTCGGCGATATCCTGAAGTCATTGAAGTCTCTCTCTTTATCAGGAGAGCCCTGGCCGGACTACGGCCAGCAAGGTTGGGGTACGGACGATGAAGAAATTCAAAACCCACCCACCACCCACTTCGTAGCCACTGTCGACGACTTAACTGACATGCTCGACTTCGACTCCGACGACATTGACGGTATGGATGCCGATGAAGCAGACGATGAAGAACCAGCGCCTATTGAGCCCTGGAACGCCGCCTCGTCATACGACGTATACATGGTGGACGCACCAAAAGATGACAACGAAGAGCGGAAGGACGCACCAAAGGATTGTTCCCTCGAAAAGCAGTCAAAGCGGCGACGCAAGCGCCGCCCCAAATCCCGCCTCGACAGAAATAGCGATCACACAGACCCAGCGCTGGAGCAGGGCGAACCGCTGCCGGACAATGGCAATCTGGATAATCAAACCGAACAAATAAACCCTATCAAGGATAATGGTCCGGACGACATAACATCGGATAGGCACCCGGAGCAACAGAACGCCCATAAAAGGCTTGTTGCCACCGCGAGGAGCCTCAAAAAGCAGAAGCGAAGGCTCAAGGCCGCGCAAGACACACTCCAATTCAGATGGAGCAAAATACTCAACACTACAGCAAGGTACGGCGACAATCGCCCCTCCAAGAGCTACCCAAAGCGGAAGCTGCTACCCGAATTCGATGAGGAGGCCGCAGACCTCCCACAACCAAATATCAAAGCAGCCACCTGGTCGGATAGACGACCCCTCTACCAACACAGAGCGGCATACAACGCCGCTCACAATACAACACGCGACCCAGGCGAGGGTTCGCACCCAAAGGACGGCGCAACAAGATCCATCTATGGACCACGCCCCCCAGCATACAATGCAACACAACAAATATCCGAACAACTCGGTACACCCAGCTACAGGGGTGTCGCACACCCTCTATGATTCACCGACGAGGTGCTGGACCATGAATTTCTAGAGGGATTCAAACCCGTAAACATAGAGGCATACAACGGAACAACAGACCCCGGGGTTTCGATTGAGGACTATATCCTTCATATCCATATGGCTCGAGGAGATGATCTCCACGCCATCAAATATTTACCCCTCAAGCTCAAAGGGCCAGCTCGTCACTGGCTCAAAGGCCTCCCCGAAAGCTCCATTGGAAGTTGGGAAGAGCTCGAAGATGCCTTTCGGGCAAATTTTCAAGGGACTTATGTCCGACCTCCGGATGCGGATGATCTGAGTCACATAACTCAGCAGCCCGGAGAGTCAGCCCGAAAGCTTTGGAATAGGTTTCTTACTAAAAAGAACCAGATTGTCGACTGTCCGGACGCCGAAGCCTTAGCGGCTTTCAAGCATAGCGTTCGTGACGAATGACTCGCCAGACACCTCGGCCAAAATAAGCCGAGAACGATGGCCGCATTAACAAACCTCATGACCCGCTTTTGCGCGGGTGAGGACAGCTGGCTAGATGCAGCACCAGCGACCCAAGTACATCGGAAGTTAGAGATGGAAACGGGAAATCACGGCGCAACAGCAATAACAAACGCTGGAATAAAGAAGACAGCACGAAGGGCACGACAGTAAATGCCGGATTCAAAAGCTCTCGGCTAGGTCAAAAGCCGCCCACTAAAGGCACCAGGGATGAACTGTCCAGCCTCAACAAAATTCTGGACCAAGTATGTCAGATCCACAGTACCCCGAGTAAACCTGCTAATCATACCCACAGAGAATGTTGGGTCTTCAAGCAGTCCGGCAAGCTCAACGCCGTACACAAGAGGGAGGACACACCAAGTGAAGACGTGAAGGAAATATGCCCTAGAGGCAATAATAAAGTTATTATTTATTTCCTTATATCATGATAAATGTTTATTATGTTGGAAATATGCCCTAGAGGCAATAATAAATTGGTTATTATTATATTTCCCTGTTCATGATAATCGTTTATTATCCATGCTAGAATTGTATTGATAGGAAACTCAGATACATGTGTGGATACATAGACAACATCATGTCCCTAGTAAGCCTCTAGTTGACTAGCTCGTTGATCAATAGATGGTTACGGTTTCCTAACCATGGACATTGGATGTCGTTGATAATGGGATCATATCATTAGGAGAATGATGTGATGGACAAGACCCAATCCTAAGCATAGCACAAGATCGTGTAGTTCGTATGCTAAAGCTTTTCTAATGTCAAGTATCATTTCCTTAGACCATGAGATTGTGCAACTCTCGGATACCGTAGGAGTGCTTTGGGTGTGCCAAACGTCACAACGTAACTGGGTGGCTATAAAGGTACACTACAGGTATCTCCGAAAGTGTCTGTTGGGTTGGCACGAATCGAGACTGGGATTTGTCACTCCGTGTAAACGGAGAGGTATCTCTGGGCCCACTCGGTAGGACATCATCATAATGTGCACAATGTGACCAAGGAGTTGATCACGGGATGATGTGTTATGGAACGAGTAAAGAGACTTGCCGGTAACGAGATTGAACAAGGTATCGGGATACCGACGATCGAATCTCGGGCAAGTATCGTACCGATAGACAAAGGGAATTGTATACGGGATTGATTAAGTCCTTGACATCGTGGTTCATCCGATGAGATCATCGTGGAACATGTGGGAGCTAACCTGGGTATCTAGATCCCGCTGTTGGTTATTGACCGGAGAACGTGTCGGTCATGTCTGCATGTCTCCCGAACCCGTAGGGTCTACACACTTAAGGTTCGATGACGCTAGGGTTATAAAGGAAGTTTGTATGTGGTTACCGAATGTTGTTCGGAGTCCCGAATGAGATCCCGGACATCACGAGGAGTTCCGGAATGGTCCGGAGGTAAAGATTTATATATGGGAAGTCCTGTTTTGGTCACCGGAAAAGTTTCGGGGTTTATCGGTAACGTACCGGGACCACCGGGAGGGTCCTGGGGGTCCACCAAGTGGGGCCACAAGCCCCGGAGGCTTGCATGGGCCAAGAGTGGTGAGGGACCAGCCCCTGAGTGGGCTGGTTTGCCTCCCACAAGGCCCAAGGGGCAGATAGGAGGAAAAAGGGGGGAAACCCTAGGCTTAGATGGGCCTAAGGCCCACCCTAGGGGGCGCCTCTCTCTCTCCCCCTCTTGGCCGCCTCCCCTTTCCCATCTAGGGCTGCCGCCCCCCCTAGGGGTGGGAACCCTAGAGGGGGCGCACCCTCCTCCCTCTCCCCTATATATAGTGAGGCCTAGGGCTGCCCATAACAGACGATTCGATCTCCCCGTTGGTGCAGCCCTGCCTCTCTCTTCCTCCTCTTCTGCGGTGCTTGGCGAAGCCCTGCAGGATTGCCACGCTCCTCCACCACCACCACGCCGTTGTGCTGCTGCTAGATGGAGTCTTCCTCAACCTCTCCCTCTCTCCTTGCTGGATCAAGGCATGGGAGACATCGTCGGGCTGTACTTGTGTTGAACGCGGAGGTGCCGTCCGTTCGGCACTTGGTCATCGGTGATTTGGATCACGACGAGTACGACTCCATCAACCCCGTTCACTTGAACGCTTCCGCTTAGTGATCTACAAGGGTATGTAGATGCACTCTCCTTCCCCTCGTTGCTGGTTTCTCCATAGATAGATCTTGGTGACACGTAGGAAAATTTTGAATTTCTGCTACGTTCCCCAACAGTGGTATCAGAGCTTGGTCTATGCGTAGTTTCTATGCACGAGTAGAACACAAAGTAGTTGTGGGCGTTGATTTTGTTCAATATGCTTGCCGTTACTAGTCTTATCTTGATTCGGCGGCATCGTGGGATGAAGCGGCCCGGAACGACCTTACACGTACTCTTACGTGAGACTGGTTCCACTGACTGACATGCACTAGTTGCATAAGGTGGCTAGCGGGTGTCTGTCTCTCCCACTTTAGTCGGATCAGATTCGATGAAAATGGTCCTTATGAAGGGTAAATAGCAATTGGCATATCACGTTGTGGTCTTTGCGTAGGTAAGAAACGTTCTTGCTAGAAACCCATAGCAGCCACGTAAAACATGCAAACAACAATTAGAGGACGTCTAACTTGTTTTTGCAGGGTATGCTATGTGATGTGATATGGCCAAAGGATGTGATGAATGATATATGTGATGTATGAGATGATCATGTTCTTGTAATAGGAATCACGACTTGCATGTCGATGAGTATGACAACCGGCAGGAGCCATAGGAGTTGTCTTTATTTATTTATGACCTGCGTGTCAACTTAAACGTCATGTAATTACTTTACTTTATTGCTAACCGTTAGCTGTAGTAGTAGAAGTAATAGTTGGCGAGGCAACTTCATGGAGACACGATGATGGAGATCATGATGATGGAGATCATGGTGTCATGCCGGTGACAAGATGATCATGGAGCCCCAAGATGGAGATCAAAGGAGCTATATGATATTGGCCATATCATGTCACTATTATTTGATTACATGTGATGTTTATCATGTTTATACATCTTATTTGCTTAGAACGACGGTAGTAAATAAGATGATCCCTCTTTAAAATTTCAAGAAGTGTTCTCCCCTAACTGTGCACCGTTGCTAAAGTTCGTCGTTTCGAAGCACCACATGATGATCGGGTGTGATAGATCCTTACGTTCACATACAACGGGTGTAAGACAGTTTTACACATGCAAAACACTTAGGGTTAACTTGACGAGCCTAGCATGTACAGACATGGCCTCGGAACACAGAGACCGAAAGGTCGAGCATGAGTCGTATGGTAGATACGATCAACATGAAGATGTTCACCGATGATGACTAGTCCGTCTCACGTGATGATCAGACACGGCCTAGTTGACTCGGATCATGTAATCGCTTAGATGACTAGAGGGATGTCTATCTGAGTGGGAGTTCATAAGATGAACTTAATTATCCTGAACATAGTCAAAAGATCTTCGCAAATTATGTCGTATCTCGCGCTTCAGTTCTACTGTTTAGATACGTTCCTAGAGAAAATTTAGTTGAAAGTTGATAGTAGCAATTATGCGGACTAGGTCCGTAAACTGAGGATTGTCCTCATTGCTTCATAGAAGGCTGATGTCCTTAATGCACCGCTCAGTGTGCTGAACCTCGAACGTTGTCTGTGGATGTTGCGAACATCTGACATACACATTTTGATAACTACGTGATAGTTCAGTTAAACGGTTTAGAGTTGAGGCACCAAAGATGTTTTTGAAACATCGCAGAATATATGAGATGTTCCAAGGACTGAAATTGGGATTTCAGGTTCGTGCCCACGTCAAGAGGTATAAGACCTCTGACGATTTTCTTAGCCTACAAACTAAGGGAGAAAAGCTCAATTGTTGAGCTTGTGCTCAGATTGTCTGAGTACAACAATCATTTGAATCAAGTGGGAGTTGATCTTCCAGATAAGATATTGATGTTTTCTCCAAAGTCATTACCACCAAGCTGCTAGAGCTTCGTGATGAACTATAATATATCAGGGACATATATGATGATCCTTGAGATACTCGCGATGTTTGACACCGTGAAAGTAGAAATCAAGAAGAGCATCAATTGTTGATGGTTGGTGAAACCACTGGTTTCAAGAAGGGCAAGGGCAAGAAGAGATACTTCATGAAACGACAATTCAGCTGCTGCTCTAGTGAAGAAACCCAAGGTTGAACCCAAACCCGAGACTAAGTGCTCCTGTAATAAGGGGAACAACCACTAGAGCAGAATTACCCTAGATACTTGGTAGATTAGAAGGCTGGCAAGGTCGATAGAAGTATATTGGATATACATTGTGTTGATGTGTACTTTACTAGTACTCCTAGTAGCACCAGGGTATTAGATACCGGTTCGGTTGCTAAGTGTTAGTAACTCGAAATAAAAGCTACGGAATAAACGGAGACTAGCTAAAGGTGAGCTGACGATATGTGTTGGAAGTGTTTCCAATGTTGATATAATCAAGCATCGCACGCTCCCTCTACCATCGAGATTGGTGTTTGCGTTGAGCACAGACATGATTGGATTATGTCTATCGCAATACGGTTATTCATTTAAGGAGAATAATGGTTACTCTGTTTATTTGAATAATACCTTCAATGGTCTTGCACCTAGAATGAATGGTTCATTGAGTCTCGGTCGTAGTGATACACATGTTCATGCCAAAAGATATAAGATAGTAATGATAGTGCCACCTACTTGTGGCATTGCCACGTAAGTCATATCGGTATAAAACGCATGAGGAAGCTCCATGTTGATGGATCTTTGGGCTCACTCGTTTTTGAAAAGTTTGAGACATGCGAACCATGTCTATTGGTATATATGCATGAAGAAACTCCATGCAAATGGACCGTTTTGTACTCACTTGATTTTGAATCACTTGAGACATGCAAATCATACCACATGGGGAAGATGACTGAAAGCCTTGGTTTCAGTAAAATGGAACTAGAAAGCAACTTGTTGGAAGTAATACATTTTGATGTGTGCAGTCCAATGAGGGCTGAGGCGTGTAGTGGATATCGCTATGTTCTTACTTCACAGACGATTTGAGTAGATGTTGAGTATATTTACTTGATGAATCACGAGTCTGAATTATTGAAAGGTTCAAGTAATTTCAGGGTGAAGTTGAAAGATCGTCGTGAGAAGAGGATAAAAGATCTATGATATGATCATAGATATGAATATCTTAATTACGAGTTTGGCACAGAATTAAGACATTGTGGAAATTGTTTCACAACTAATACAGCCTGGAACACCATAGTGTGATGGTGTGTCCGAACATCATAACTGCACCCTATTGGATATGATGCATACCATGATGTCTCTTATCGAATTACCACAATAATTTATGGGTTAGACATTAGAGACAACCACATTCACTTTAAATAGGGCACCACGTAATTCCGATGAGATGACACCGTATGAACTATGGTTTAGAGAAACCTAAGCTGTCATTTCTTTAAAAAGTTTGGGGCTGCGACGCTTATGTGAAAAAGTTTTAGGCTGATAAGCTCGAACCCAAAGCGGATAAATGCATCTTCATAGGACACCCAAAACAGTTGGGTATACCTCCTGTCTCAGATCCGAAAGCAATAAGGGATTGTTTCTAGAATCGGGTCCTTTCTCGAGGAAAAGTTTCTCTCGAAAGAATTGAGTGGGAGGATGGTGGAGACTTGATGAGGTTATTGAACCGTCTCTTCAACTAGTGTGTGACAGGGCACAGGAAGTTGTTCCTGTGGCACCTACACCAATTGAAGTGGAAGCTTATGATATTGATCATGAAACTTCGGATCAAGTCACTCCCAAACCTCGTAGGATGACAAGGATGCGTACTACTTCAGAGTGGTACGTATTCCTGTCTTAGAAGGCATGTTGCTAGACAACAATGAACCTACGAGCTATGGAGAAGCGATGGTGGGCCTGGATTCCGATAAATGGCTCGAGGCCATAAAATCCGAGAGAGGATCCATGTATGAAAACAAAGTGTAGACTTTGGCAGAATGGCTCGATGGTCGTAAGGCTGTTGAGTACAGATGGATTTTAAAAGGAAGACGGACAATGATGGTAAGTATCACCATTAAGAAAGCTCGACTTGTCGTTAAGATGTTTTCTGACAAATTCAAGGAGTTGACTACGATGAGACTTTCTCACTCGTAGCGATGCTAAGAGTCTGTTGGAATTATATTAGCGATTACTGCATTATTTATGAAATCTTGCAGATAGGATGTCAAAACATTGTTTCCTCGACGATTTTCTTGAGGAAAGGTTGTATGTGATACAACTGGAAGGTTTTGTCAATCCTGAAAGATGCTAATAAGTATGCAAAGCTCCAGCTATCCTTCTGAGGACTGGAGTAAGCATCTCGGAGTTGGAATGTATGCTTTGATGAGATGATCAAAGATTTTGGGTGTATACAAAGTTTATGAGAAACTTGTATCTCCAAAGAAGTGAGTGGGAGCACTATAGAATTTCTGATGAGTATATGTTGTTGACATATTGTTGATCAGAAATGACGTAGAATTTCTGGAAAGCATATAGGGTTATTTGGAAAGTGTTTTTTCAATGGAAAGCCTAGATTAAGCTATTTGAACATTGAGCATCAAGATCTATAAGGATAGATCAAAACGCTTAATGGTACTTTCAAATGAGCACATTCCTTGACATGATCTTGAAGGTGTTCAAGATGTATCAGTCAAAGAAGGAGTTCTTGCCTGAGTTGTAAGGTATGAAGTTAAGACTTAAAGCTCGACCACGGCAGAATAGAGAGAAAGGACGAAGGTCGTCCCCTATGCTTTTAACGTAGGCTCTACAGTATGCTATGCTGTGTACCGCACCTGAAGTGTGCCTTGCCATGAGTCAGTCAAGGGGTACAAGAGTGATCCAAGAATGGATCACAGGACAGCAGTCAAAGTTATCCTTAGTAACTAGTGGACTAAGGAATTTTCTCGATTATGGAGGTGGAAAAAGAGTTCGTCGTAAAGGGTTACGCCGATGCAAGCTTAACACCTATCCGGATAGCTCTGAGTAGAGATACCAGATACGTATAATGGAGCAACAATTTAGAATAGCTCCAAGTAGAACAGTTATTTGGAATAGCTCCAAATAGAACGTGGTAGCTACATCTAGGAGATTACATAGAGATTTGCAAAGCACATACGGATCTGAAAGGTTCAGACCCGTTGACTATAACCTCTCTCACAAGCAACATGATCAAACCTAGAACTCATTGAGTGTTAATCACATAGTGATGTGAACTAGACTACTGACTCTAGTAAACTCTTGGGTGTTGGTCACATGGCGACGTGATCTGTGAGTGTTAATCACATGGCGATGTGAACTAGATTATTGACTCTAGTGCAAGTGGGAGACTGTTGGAAATATGCCCTAGAGGCAATAATAAATTGGTTATTATTATATTTCCCTGTTCATGATAATCGTTTATTATCCATGCTAGAATTGTATTGATAGGAAACTCAGATACATGTGTGGATACATAGACAACACCATGTCCCTAGTAAGCCTCTAGTTGACTAGCTCGTTGATCAATAGATGGTTACGATTTCCTAACCATGGACATTGGATGTCATTGATAACGGGATCACATCATTAGGAGAATGATGTGATGGACAAGACCCAATCCTAAGCATAGCACAAGATCGTGTAGTTCGTATGCTAAAGCTTTTCTAATGTCAAGTATCATTTCCTTAGACCATGAGATTGTGCAACTCCCGGATACCGTAGGAGTGCTTTGGGTGTGCCAAACGTCACAACGTAATTGGGTGGCTATAAAGGTACACTATAGGTATCTCCGAAAGTGTCTGTTGGGTTGGCACGAATCGAGACTGGGATTTGTCACTCCGTGTAAACGGAGAGGTACCTCTGGGCCCATTCGGTAGGACATCATCATAATGTGCACAATGTGACCAAGGAGTTGATCACGGGATGATGTGTTACGGAACGAGTAAAGATACTTGCCGGTAACGAGATTGAACAAGGTATCGGGATACCGACGATCGAATCTCGGGCAAGTATCGTACCGATAGACAAAGGGAATTGTATACGGGATTGATTAAGTCCTTGACATCGTGGTTCATCTGATGAGATCATCGTGGAACATGTGGGAGCTAACATGGGTATCCAGATCCCGCTGTTGGTTATTGACCGGAGAACGTCTCGGTCATGTCTGCATGTCTCCCGAACCCGTAGGGTCTACACACTTAAGGTTCGATGACGCTAGGGTTATAAAGGAAGTTTGTATGTGGTTACCGAATGTTTTTCGGAGTCCCGGATGAGATCCCGGACGTCACGAGGAGTTCCGGAATGGTCCGGAGGTAAAGATTTATATATGGGAAGTCCTGTTTTGGTCACCGAAAAAGTTTCGGGGTTTATCGGTAACGTACCGGGACCACCGGGAGGGTCCTGGGGGTCCACCAAGTGGGGCCACAAGCCCCGGAGGCTTGCATGGGCCAAGAGTGGTGAGGGACCAGCCCCTGAGTGGGCTGGTTTGCCTCCCACAAGGCCCAAGGGGCAGCTAGGAGGAAAAAGGGGGGGGGAAACCCTAGGCTTAGATGGGCCTAAGGCCCACCCTAGGGGGCGCCTCCCTCTCTCCCCCTCTTGGCCGCCTCCCCTTTCCCATCTAGGGCTGCCGCCCCCCTAGGGGTGGGAACCCTAGAGGGGGTGCACCCTCCTCCCTCTCCCCTATATATAGTGAGGCCTAGGGCTGCCCATAACAGACGATTCGATCTCCCCGTTGGTGCAGCCCTGCCTCTCTCTTCCTCCTCTTCTGCGGTGCTTGGCGAACCCTGCAGGATTGCCACGCTCCTCCACCACCACCACGCCGTTGTGCTACTACTGGATGGAGTCTTCCTCAACCTCTCCCTCTCTCCTTGCTTGATCAAGGCGTGGGAGACATCGTCGGGCTGTACGTGTGTTAAACGTGGAGGTGTCGTCCGTTCGGCACTTGGTCATCGGTGATTTGGATCACGACGAGTACGACTCCATCAACCCCGTTCACTTGAACGCTTCCGCTTAGCGATCTACAAGGGTATGTAGATGCACTCTCCATCCCCTCGTTGCTGGTTTCTCCATAGATAGATCTTGGTGACACGTAGGAAAATTTTGAATTTCTGCTACGTTCCCCAACATATTATTCATGCTAGAATTGTATTAACCGGAAACATAATACTTGTGTGAATACATAGACAAACAAAGTGTCACTAGTATGCCTCTACTTGACTAGCTCGTTAATCGAAGATGGTTATGTTTCCTGACCATAAACAAAAGAGTTGTTATTTGATTAACGGGATCACATCGTTAGGAGAATGATGTGATTGACATGTCCCATTCCATTAGCTTAGCACCCGATCGTTTAGTATGTTGCTATTGCTTTCTTCATGACTTATACATGTTCCTATGACTATGAGATTATGCAACTCCCGTTTGCCGAAGGAACACTTTGGGTGCTACCAAACGTCACAACATAACTGGGTGATTATAAAGGAGTACCACAGGGTTCTCCAAAGGTACATGTTGGGTTGGCGTATTTCGAGATTAGGTTTTGTCACTCCGATTGTCGGAGAGGTATCTCTGGGCCCTCTCGGTAATGCACATCACTTAAGCCTTGCAAGCATTGCAACTAATGAGTTAGTTGCGGGATTATGTATTACAGAACGAGTAAAGAGACTTGCCGGCAACGAGATTGAACTAGGTATTGGAATACCGACGATCGAATCTCGGGCAAGTAACATACCGATGACAAAGGGAACAACGTATGTTGTTATGCGGTCTGACCGATAAAGATCTTCGTAGAATATGTAGGAGCCAATATGGGCATCCAGGTCCCGCTATTGGTTATTGACCGGAGACGTGTCTCGGTCATGTCTACATTGTTCTCGAACCCGTAGGGTCCGCACGCTTAAGGTTACGATGACAGTTATATTATGAGTTTATGCATTTTGATGTACCGAAGGTTGTTCGGAGTCCCGGATGTGATCACGGACATGACGAGGAGTCTCGAAATGGTTGAGACATAAAGATTGATATATTGGAAGCCTATGTTTGGATATCGGAAGAGTTCCGAGTGAAATCGGGATTTTACCGGAGTACCGGGAGGTTACCGGAACCCCCCGGGAGCTATATGGGCCATGATGGGCCTGAGTGGAAAAGAGAAGAGGCAGCCCCTCATGGGCCGTGCGCCCCTCCCCTCCCTTGGTCCGAATAGGACAAGGAGAGGGGGCCGGCCCCTCTCTCTCTTTTCCCCCCTCCGCGAATCCTATTCCAATTAGGATTGGGGGGAATCCTACTCCCAGAGCGAGTAGGACTCTCCTGGCGCGCCCTCCTTGGCCGGCCAGCCTCCCCCCCTTTAGTCCTTTATATACGGAGGCAGGGGCACCCCAGAGACACACAAGTTGATCCACGTGATCTATTCCTTAGCCGTGTGCGGCGCCCCCAGCCACCATAGTCCTCGATAATATTGTAGCGGTGCTTAGGAGAAGCCCTGCAGCAGTAGTACGTCAAGATCGTCACCACGCCGTCGTGCTGACGGAACTCTTCCCCGACACTTTGCTGGATCGGAGTCCGGGGATCATCATCGAGCTGAACGTGTGTTAGAACTCGGAGGTGCCGTAGTTTCGGTGCTTGATCGGTCGGATCGTGGAGACGTACGACTACATCAACCAAGCGCTTCCGTTGTCGATCTACTAGGTATGTAGATCATACTCCCCCTCTCGTTGCTACGCATCACCATGATCTTGCGTGTGCGTAGGAATTTTTTTGAAATTACTACGTTCCCCAACAGTGGCATCCGAGCCTAGGTTTTATGTGTTGATGTTATATGCACGAGTAGAACACAAGTGAGTTGTGGGCGATATAAGTCATACTGCTTACCAGCATGTCATACTTTGGTTCGGCGGTATTGTTGGATGAAGCGGCCCAGACCAACATTACGCGTACGCTTACGCGAGACCGGTTCTCCCGACGTGCTTTGCACAGAGGTGGCTTGCGGGTGACAGTTTCTCCAACTTTAGTTGAACCGAGTGTGGCTACGCCCGATCCTTGCGAAGGTTAAAACAGCACCAACTTGACAAACTATCGTTGTGGTTTTGATGCGTAGGTAAGATTGGTTCTTGCTTAAGCCCGTAGCAGCCACGTAAAACTTGCAACAACAAAGTAGAGGACGTCTAACTTGTTTTTGCAGGGCATGTTGTGATGTGATATGGTCAAGACATGATGCTGATTTTTATTGTATGAGATGATCATGTTTTGTAACCGAGTTATCGGCAACTGGCAGGAGCCATATGGTTGTCGCTTTATTGTATGCAATGCAATCGCGTTGTAATGCTTTACTTTATCACTAAGCGGTAGCGATAGTCATAGAAGCATAAGATTGGCAAGACGACAATGATGCTACGATGGAGATCAAGGTGTCGCGCCGGTGATGATGGTGATCACGACGGTGCTTTGAAGATGGAGATCACAAGCACAAGATGATGATGGCCATATCATATCACTTATATTGATTGCATGTGATGTTTATCTTTTGTGCATCTTATCTTGATTTGATTGACGGTAGCATTATAAGATGATCTCTCACTAATTATCAAGAAGTGTTCTCCCTGAGTATGCACCATTGCGAAAGTTCTTCGTGCTAAGACACCACGTGATGATCGGGTGTGATAGGCTCTACGTTCAAATACAACGGGTGCAAAACAGTTGCACACGCGGAATACTCAGGTTATACTTGACGAGCCAAGCATATACAGATATGGCCTCGGAACACGGAGACCGAAAGGTCGAGCGTGAATCATATAGTAGATATGATCAACATAGTGATGTTCACCAATGAAACTACTCCATCTCACGTGATGATCGGACATGGTTTAGTTGATTTGGATCACGTAATCACTTAGAGGATTAGAGGGATGTCTATCTAAGTGGGAGTTCTTAAGTAATATGATTAATTGAACTTTAATTTATCATGAACTTAGTCCTGGTAGTATTAGCATATCTATGTTGTGGATCAATAGCTCGCGTTGTTGCTTTCATATGTTTATTTTGATATGTTCCTAGAGGTTGAAAGATGTTAGTAGTAATGATGCGGATTGGATCCGTGATCTGAGGTTTATCCTCATTGCTGCACAGAAGAATTATGTCCTTGATGCACCGCTAGGTGACGGGCCTATTGCAGGAGCAGATGCAGACGTTATGAACGTTTGGATAGCTCAATATGATGACTACTTGATAGTTTAGTGCACCATGCTTAACAGCTTAGAATCGGGACTTCAAAGACGTTCTGAACGTCATGGACCATATGAGATGTTCCAGGAGTTGAAGTTAATATTTCAAGCAAATACCCGAGTTGAGAGATATGAAGTCTCCAACAAGTTCTATAGCTAGAAGATGGAGGAGAATCGCTCAACTAGTGAGCATGTGCTCAGATTGTTTGGGTACTACAATCGCTTGAATCAAGTGGGAGTTAATCTTCCATATAAAATAGTGATTGACAGAATTCTCTAGTCACCATCACCAAGTTAGTAGAACTTCGCGATGAACTATAATATGCAAGGGATGACAAAAGTAATTCCCAAGCTCTTCGTGATGCTGAAATCGATGAAGGTAGAAATCAAGAAAAACATCAAGTATTGATGGTTAACAAGACCACTAGTTTCAAGAAAAGGGCAAAGGGAAGAAGGGGAACTTCAAGAAGAACGGCAAGCAAGTTGCTGCTCAAGTGAAGAAGCCCAAGTCTGGTCCTAAGCCTGAGACTAAGTGCTTCTACTACAAAGGGACTGGTCACTAGAAGCGGAACTACCCCAAGTGATTGGCGGATAAGAAGGATGGCAAAGTGAACATAAGTATATTTAATATACATCTTATTGATGTGTACTTTACTAGTGTTTATAGCAACCCCTCAGTATTTGATACTAGTTCAGTTGCTAAGATTAGTAACTCGAAACGGGAGTTACAGAATAAACAGAGACTAGTTAAGGGTGAAGTGACGATGTGTGTTGGAAGTGGTTCCAAGATTGATATGATCATCATCGCACACTCCCTATACTTTCGGGATTAGTGTTGAACCCGAATAAGTGTTATTTGGTGTTTGCATTGAGCATGAATATGATTTGATCATGTTTATTGTAATACGGTTATTCATTTAAGTAAGAGAATAAATTGTTGTTCTGTTTACATGAATAAAACCTTATATGGTTACACACCCAATGAAAATAGTTCGTTGGATCTCGATCGTAGTGATACACATAATCATAATATTGAAACCAAAAGATGCAAAGTTAATAATGATAGTGCAACTTATTTGTAGCACTGCCGTTTAGGTCATATTGGTGTAAAGCGCATGAAGAAACTCCATGCTGATGGGCTTTTGGAATCACTTGATTATGAATCAGTTGATGCTTGCGAACCATGCCTCATGGGCAAGATGACTAAAACTCTGTTCTTCGGAACAATGGAGCGAGCAAAAGATTTGTTGGAAATCATACATACTGATGTATGTGGTCCGATGAATATTGAGGCTCGCGATAGGTATCATTATTTTCTGAACTTCACAGATGATTTGAGCAGATATGGGTATATCTACTTGATGAAACATAAGTCTGAAACATTTGAAAAGAATTTCAGAGTGAAGTGGAAAATCATCGTGACAAGAAAATAAAGTTTCTACGATCTGATCGCGGAGACAAATATTTGAGTTACGAGTTTGGTCTTCAGTTAAAACAATGTGAAATAGTTTCACTACTCACGCCACCTGGAACACCACAGCATAATGGTGTGTCCGAACATCATAACCGTACTTTATTAGATATGGTGCGATCTATGATGTCTCTTACTGATCTACCACTATCGTTTTGGGGTTATGTATTAGAGACAACTGCATTCACGTTTAAAAGGGCACCATCTAAGTCCGTTGAGACGACACAATCTGAACTGTGGTTTGGCAAGAAACCAAAGTTGTCGTTTCTTAAAGTTTGGGATTGTGATGCTTATATGAAAAAGTTTCATCCTGATAAGCTCAAATCCAAATCGGAGAAATATATCTTCATAGGATACCCAAAGGAGACTGTTGGATACACCTTCTATCACAAATTCGAAGGCAAGACATTTGTTGCTAAATTCGGAGTTTTTCTAGAGAAGGAGTTTCTCTCGAAAGAAGTGAGTGGGAGGAAAGTAGAACTTGATGAGGTAACTGTACCTGCTCCCTTATTGGAAAGTAGTTCATCATAGAAATCTGTTCTTGTGACTACTACACCAATTAGTGAGGAAGCTAATGATGATGATCATGTAACTTCAGATCAAGTTACTACCGAATCTCGTAGGTAAACCAGAGTGAGATCCGCACCAGAGTGGTACGGTAATCCTATTCTAGAAGTCATGTTACTAGACCATGACGAACTTGCGAACTATGAAGAAGCGATGGTGAGCCCAGATTCCGCAAAATGGCTTGATGCCATGAAATCTGAGATGAGATCCATGTATAAGAACAAAGTATGGACTTTGGTTGACTTGCCAGATGATCGGCAAGCCATAGAAAATAAATGGATTTTCAAGAGGAAGACGGACGCTGATAGTAGTATTACTATCTACAAAGCTAGAATTGTCGCAAAAGGTTTTCGACAAGTTCAAGGTGTTGACTACGATGAGAGTTTCTCACTCGTATCTATGCTTAAGTCTGTCCGAATCATGTTAGCAATTGCCGCATTTTATGAAATCTGGCAAATGGATAAACAAAACTGCATTCCTTAATAGATTTATTAAAGAAGAGTTGTATATGATACAACCAGAAGGTTTTGTCAATCCTAAAGGTGCTAACAAAATATGCAAGCTCCAGCGATCCATCTATGGACTGGTGCAAGCATCTCGGAGTTGGAATATACGCTTTGATAAGTTGATCAAAGAATATAGTTTTATACAGACTTGCGATAAAGCCTGTATTTACAAGAAAGTGAGTGGGAGCACTACAGCATTTCTGATAAGTATATATGTATGACATATTGTTGATCGGAAATAATGTAGAATTAATCTGCAAAGCATAAAGGAGTGTTTTTAAAGAAGTTTTTCAAAGAAAGACCTCGGTGAAGCTGCTTACATATTAAGCATCAAAATCTATAGAGATAGATCAAGACGCTTGATAAGTTTTTTCAATGAGTACATACCTTGACAATATTTTGAAGTAGTTCAAAAATGGAACAGTCAAAGAAAGAGTTCTTGGCTGTGTTACAAGGTATGAAATTGAGTAAAGACTCAAAGCCCGACCACAGCAGAAGATAGAAAGAGAATGAAAGTCATTCCCTATGCCTCAGCCATAGGTTCTGTAAAGTATGTCATGATGTGTGCCAGATCTATTGTATACCCTACACTGTGTTGAGCAAGGGAGTACAATAATGATCTAAGAGTAGATCACTGGACATTGGTCAAAATTATCCTTAGTGGAATAAGGAAATATTTCTCGATTATGGAGGTGACAAAAGGTTCGTCGTAAAAAGTTACGTCGATGCATGTTTTGACACAGATCTGGATGACTCTAAGTCTCAATCTAGATACATATTGAAAGTGGGAGCAATTAGCTAGAGTAGATCCGTGCAGAGCATTGTAGACATAGAATTTGCAAAATACTTACGGATCTGAATGTGGCAAGCCCGTTGACTAAAATTATCTCACAAGCAAAACATGATCACACCTTAGTACTCTTTTGGGTGTTAATCACATAAATAATGTGAACTAGATTATAGACTCTAGTAAACCCTTTGGATATAGGTCACATATCGATGTGAACTATGGGTGTTAATCACATGGTGATGTGAACTATTGCTGTTAAATCACATGGTGATGTGAACTAGATTATTGACTCTAGTGCAAGTGGGAGACTAAAGGAAATATGCCCTAGAGGCAATAATAAAGTTCTTATTTATTTCCTTATATCATGATAAATGTTTATTATTCATGCTAGAATTGTATTAACCGGAAACATAATACTTGTGTGAATACATAGACAAACAAAGTGTCACTAGTATGCCTCTACTTGACTAGCTCGTTAATCGAAGATGGTTATGTTTCCTGACCATAAACAAAAGAGTTGTTATTTGATTAACGGGATCACATCATTAGGAGAATGATGTGATTGACATGACCCATTCCATTAGCTTAGCACCCGATCGTTTAGTATGTTGCTATTGCTTTCTTCATGACTTATACATGTTCCTATGAATATGAGATTATGCAACTCCCGTTTGCCGGAGGAACACTTTGGGTGCTACCAAACATCACAACGTAACTGGGTGATTATAAAGGAGTACTGCAGGTGTCTCCAAAGGTACATGTTGGGTTGGCGTATTTCGAGATTAGGTTTTGTCACTTCGATTGTCGGAGAGGTATCTCTGGGCCCTCTCGGTAATGCACATCACTTAAGCCTTGCAAGCATTGCAACTAATGAGTTAGTTGCGGGATGATGTATTACAGAACGAGTAAAGAGACTTGCCGGCAACGAGATTGAACTAGGTATTGGAATACCGACGATCGAATCTCGGGCAAGTAACATACCGATGACAAAGGGAACAACGTATGTTGTTATGCGGTCTGACCGATAAAGATCTTCGTAGAATATGTAGGAGCCAATATGGGCATCTAGGTCCCGCTATTGGTTATTGACCGGAGACGTGTCTTGGTCATGTCTACATTTTTCTCGAACCCGTAGGGTCTGCACGCTTAAGGTTACGATGACAGTTATATTATGAGTTTATGCATTTTGATGTACCGAAGGTTGTTCGGAGTCCCGGATGTGATCACGGACATGACGAGGAGTCTCGAAATGGTCGAGACATAAAGATTGATATATTAGAAGCCTATGTTTGGATATCGGATGAGTTCCGGGTGAAATCGGGATTTTACCGGAGTACCGGGAGGTTACCGGAACCCCCCGGGAGCTATATGGGCCATGATGGGCCTTAGTGGAAAAGAGAAGAGGCAGCCCCTCATGGGCCGCGCGCCCCTCCCCTCCCTTGGTCCGAATAGGACAAGGAGAGGGGGCCGGCCCCTCTCTCTCTTTTCCCCCCTCCGCGAATCCTATTCCAACTAGGATTGGGGGGGGGATCCTTCTCCCAGAGGGAGTAGGACTCTCCTGGCGCGCCCTCCTTGGCTGGCCAGCCTCCCCCCCTTTAGTCCTTTATATACGGAGGCAGGGGCACCCCAGAGACACACAAGCTGATCCACGTGATCTATTCCTTAGCCGTGTGCGGCGCCCCCAGCCACCATAGTCCTCGATAATATTGTAGCGGTGCTTAGGCGAAGCCCTGCAGCAGTAGTACGTCAAGATCGTCACCACGCCGTCGTGCTGATGGAACTCTTCCCCAACACTTTGCTGGATCGGAGTCCGGGGATCGTCATCGAGCTGAACGTGTGTTAGAACTCGGAGGTGCCGTAGTTTCGGTGCTTGATCGGTCGGATCGTGGAGACGTACGACTACATCAACCAAATGCTTCCGTTGTCGATCTACTAGGTATGTAGATCATACTCCCCCTCTCGTTGCTATGCATCACCATGATCTTGCGTGTGCGTAGGAAATTTTTTGAAATTACTACGTTCCCCAACAAGACGAGGACGAGCCCCCCAAGCAAGACACGGGGGAACAAAAGAAATTTCCACCAGAAGTCAAAACAGTAAACGTACCACACATGATCAAGGGAAAAAACAATACGGCACCCCCAGGAAAATATACCCAAGTGCCTGTCACCTCGAAGTCCTGCCAATGGTTGTCTCAACCGATCACTTTCGACCATCGTGATTACTCAGCAAGTATCCGACATGCAGGATGGGCTGCCTTGGTATTAGACCCAGTAATCGGCAGATATCACTTCACACGAGTCTTGATGGACGGTGGCAGCAGCCTAAACCTAATATACCAGGATACAATCCGCATGATGGGGTTAGACCCAACACAAATTCGCCATAGCAATACTACCTTTAAAGGAGTAACGCCAGGCCCAGGGGCTCGTTGTACGGGCTCCCTCCTACTACAAGTTATATTCGGCTCCCCCGATAACTTCCGTCGTGAGCATTTAACTTTCCATATCGCTCCGTTTCAAAGTGGCTATCAAGCATTGCTAGGACGCGAAGCTTTCACTCGCTTTAATGCAATACCACACTACGCCTCCCTCACACTCAAGATGCCCGGTCCACATGGCATCATTACAGTGCACGGAGACATCAAGCGCTCTCTGCGCGCCGAAGAGAGTGAGGCTGCCTTGGCAGCCGAACATTAAAGACGTCCGGACCAGCGATCGAGTCCGGCGCCGCTATTTACACCGAATAAGTGATCACACCCCTATTCGTCAATACAAGGGGCTCAACACGCATAGACAAGTGGCAATTTCTTATCATCTTCAATTATACATGGTTTCTTTAAAAACTATCTTTTTGCACGACAACTCTTTCACTTAACTTCCTCTCTTTTACAGACGATCATCGTGCTACACCCGTCCAGGATACGGCACAACGGAGACACAGGCGCAGACTTGCAGCAGGGACCCGCTCAAAGGATTCTTTTTAGATTAAGACCCTGCGTAAACCTTTTTTACTGTCTCTTGTTGATACATATCCACCGTTGTGAAGGATGCTGACGTCTTGGCATGTGGCCACGCCAGAACAATGCACGTACCTGGACACAAAGGGCTTCTTACAAAGGCCATTATTCAGGCCCGGTTTATACCACAAAGACCGAATACCTTAGGGAGTGTTCGGCGTCGCGAGTTTGGCCCTATATGCATCAGCTCCGAATCATTGTCTTTGGTCAAATGTTGGGTTTGCCTGGCTCCTGTGTTTTGGTGCCTTACGTTCCGCTTTACCGGCTAAGGTAGCACCAGGAGAACTACTGCGATTGTGCCCTGGTTCATCTGGACGAGCACCTCAGTAGAGAAAGCCGAAAACTGACTGTCATGATATAGCGTGAGACTGGTCAACCACTCGATGACATGTGCGAATGTTAGAATTCCTCCGCCTTAACGAAGGGCCGTTTTCCGACCAGGCATATACGCACCCCGAGATCGGGAGAGTGCGGAGCCACCAGGGGCTATCTAGTAGCCCCACTGTCAAACTCCTATGGCTAAGTGAAAGTGTTAAAGCATTATAATCCGGTTGCCTCGCTCGCTCCGCTATCACCTCCTTAATAGGACCAAGACGTTGGGTTAAGTGTGAACGCATGTTTTTGGTAGCACCTCCGCATTATATGCATGGGGGTTGAAGCCGACGACTGCAATCTTTCAGGTTATACACACGTATACAAAAACGACCGCCCAGGAGGCATCATATTACTTTCAGGCAAAAGTATAAAAATAGCCTTATAAAACTCTATAAAAGCATTTCGCTTACAATGAGATTACATATCACTCAAACATAATATTTTTTGAGCATTGGGTCTCTACCAAACGGGCACCCTCAAGAACTTCTTCAAAGTAGTGCTCAGCAGCCTTTCGACCTATGGCCGAATCCGCGCTGCAACATTGGTAGCATCCATCTCCGCCCAGCATGCCTTGACACGGGCAAAGGCCATCCGTGCGCCCTCTATGCACGCCGACCTCTTCATCGCATCAATGTGTGGCATCACATTGAGTAACTGCTGCACCAAGCTGAAATAACTGTTCGGTTTTGACCCTTCCGGCCATAACTGATCCACAACAGACCTCATGGAGAGTCCAGACAACCTATTTAGTTCGGCCCATTCGGCTAATTGGTCAGTCAATGAAAGTGAACGCTCGGGAGTATGGAATTGTCTCCAAAACAGCTGGTCCACTCCATGGTCAGTCTGACCCTGGAAGTACTTGGCCGCATCGGCAGCGCTCGCCGCCAAATCCATATACACATCCTCCGAGCTCCACAGCCGATCCAGGGGGCATACCGTGGATCTCCGAACTTCCTCCGTAACATAAAGGATTTCCCAGCTACAATATCCTCGGCTTCTCGCAGCTCCTCCTTCTTTGCCCTCATAGCAGAGCGGAGGTCCTTTCTTGTCGCAGCAGCCTTCTCAAGGTCTGATGCCTTCGCCTGATTTTCCTTTTCAAGAACCCGGCAACGGTCGGTGGCGGCTTTTAATTCTATGGCCATCTTGGCCATCTTGTCTCGGCTCTCGCCATGTGCGGCCTTCTCGGCTTGCAACTCTTCGACCGCCTTTAAAGTAGCCGCATTACCCAACCTCGCGTGTTCCTTGGCTCGGGCAAGTTCTGCCCGCAAGGCTTCAACATTGGCAGCCCCATCTGCAGTCACAACATATTAAAGATACTGGCATCATGCTACTCTTCCTATGTGACGTTCACCAGATAATGACACTTACCCTGTGCCTCGCCAAGCCTTTTGTTAACAAGCTCGATGTCGGCGTCTGCCGCATCCAACTGCCGTTCTAAATGGGCAAAGTCGCTAGTCCGGCTAGCCACCAGAGCTTCCATCACCTGCACATCGAGGCAGTATGGTTATTACCTGGGAATATGATCCTCTGTTTGTCGTCGTTTCCGACGACAACCAGAGTCTCAGGGGCTACTATCTACACAAGGCACACCTAGTATGTGCAGGACTATCATACATTATTTTACGTACCTCAAACCCTGTCAGTAGACTCATAAAAGCTTTATGCAATCCGCTTTTAGCGGACGAGATTCTCTCCATCACCGTATTCATCAGCACACGGTGTTCATCTGAGATGGCCGCTCGCCCCACCAACTCCCTCAGAACATCCGACCGCACACTAGACGGTGTCGGACTCGTTTATCTGCTCTCTTCGGGAGCCGGACACTGGGAACTTCGGGGGTCGACATGATTATCTTCTAGCCTCGCCGGACTCGGAGAGGCCCTCCGCGACGACACTTCAGGGTCGCCCGCTTCCGGAGCGGAGGAGTACGGAGGGGGCGTTTCGCTCTCCATCATCTCTAGAAGAAGATCCCCCGAAGACGAGCTCATTTGAGAGGGGTTAAGGCCCGAACTACAAAGATACATGCAGCGGTTATCTTCTCAGAAGAAAAGACGACATATCTGTACTATTAAGGTATTTTGGGTCACTTATGACTCGTGGGAGAATTTATCCCCTCGCGGACTTTGTGCGGCAACGGCGCCCCCCGAGGTAGGACCCTCTGTGGGAGACTTCTTCCCTCGTTTGGAAGTTTCGACTTCCGAATCCCCGGGCGCAGTTCTTTTCCTCTTCTGGTCGTCTTCCTTCATGGAGACGCTCGCTCCCTCGGCTAGAATGGGCAGCGTTGAGGGCCCGCGTCCGCCCGCATTACCATCCATAGTATTTTCCTTTAAAGGCTCCGGGCAGGGTGCGGTCTGGAGCATCTTCTCCAATACCGGATTTTCCAAACCCTCAGGGAGGGGGGCCGAACACCGAATCAACTTTGCCTTTGTTAGCCAGTCCTAGTCGAAAAGCGAACTCTCAGAAATAGATTCGTAACAAAGGGGAGATAGTATGTTCGGCCAGAAGATGCCTTACCTGTTCGGCGGCGCGGTTGCTACTCAGGCCCGCGTCCTTGGTGATTTCCGGACACTCCACTTGAGGTCCGAAGAACGACTTGTACATCTCCTCGAGCGTCAGGCCGAGGAAATTTTGAATGGCGCGTGGTCCCTCGGGATTAAACTCCCACAAGCGAAGAGGCCGGTGTTTGCAAGGCTGGACTTGGCGAACCAGCATAACTTGTGCTACCGCAACCAAACTGAAATCTCCATTAAAGAGATCTTGAATGCGGCTCTGCAGTATAGGCACGTCCTTGGCCGGACCCCAGCTCAATCCTCTGCTAATCCATGACATCAGTTGTGGTGGAGGGCCCGGGCGGAAGACAGGGGCGGTCGCCCACTTGGCACTTCTAGGAGCCGTGATGTAGAACCACTCATGTTGCCACAATTCAAACATCTCTGGAATGGAACCTTTGGGCCATGCAGCTCCCGTCATCTTGCGTATTGAGGCACCTCCACACTCCGCATGTTGCCCCTCGATCATCTTCGATTTTACTTCAAAAGTCTTGAGCCATAGGCCAAAGTGAGGGGTAACCCGGAGGAAGGCCTCGCACACAACAATAAATGTCGTGATATGAAGAAAGGAGTCCGGAGCTATATCATGGAAATCTAGCCCGTAGTAAAACAAAATCCTGTTGATTTGGGTGGTGGCGGCACTCTGACATCGTTCACCTTCTTGAATGCGTCGTCTTTGGACAATGGGAGGGAAGGCAATGCTCTCCCGTAGGCAATCGGCCGTTGTTTGCGGTCGGTGTGTTCTTCATTGGTGCGGTGATCAGTGGCAGATCAGTTTCCTGCTGGACCTCCGGTTTCCCCATGGCGTCATGCATTTCTTCTCACTGCATCTTCGGTGGTGCTTTCATCCGGCAGCTGGGCCGTGCGCCGTGATGGGCTTCGAAGGCGAGCATCACAACGGATGAGGTGTTTCGCAAAGTGAGGTGCTAGTGCTTGTCGTCCTACCTTGGGCCTCTGGTTGTTCGATATCCATGCATGCTCCGGGGGGAGCAACTCCGCCATGCCGACGATGGGGCGCCCTACGAGCCAGCTCGAGAGGGCTGATGGTGCCTTCTTTGGCGGCGGAGACGGATGGTGTGATGCCGGTGTGACCTCGGGGATTTGATGACACACGGGTTTCCTCCGGCGGCAAACCACCTCCTTGGCCTCGTCTCCTCTTTGACAAGATCACGGTGTCGACCGAAGGCATCGTTTGTTCAACTTTCTGAAATTTTTTCTATACAGTGGCTTGCTACCTGGTTCTATAGTTTCATGTATCCTTTTGCTGTTTTTATGTCTCTATTTTGTTGCTCTTGTGTGTGTGTGTGTGTGTGTGTGTGCGTGCGTGCGTGCGTGCGTGCG
>NC_041388.1:660464375-660525732 GCF_002162155.2 Triticum dicoccoides | reverse complement strand
CGTGCGCGTGTGTGTGCGTGTGTGTTTGTGTGTGTGTGTGTGTGTGTGTGTGTGTGTGTGTGTGTTGTGTGGCCATCTGGTCTGTAAGGGCGTCATTGATTTAACACCGGGCCTTGGCCTTGTTTCTAAAAAATGTAGGCTCCATCTGTTTGGGTGTTAGACCACAAAAGTTGGCATGCCAAAGCTCATAGATTCGAAGGTCACGCTTCTAACACTTTGTCCAACATACTTGCAAGCCAAACATTTAAGATATCATCACGATCTTGATATCATCACGATCTTTCACGTTAATTTTGTTCTTGACCATGATCATAAAGCCCTTCAAGTAAAAGCTTGCAATACCATTATTGGTAAGTTTTTGGGTTACTAACAGCCAGAGTTAATAATGTTTGACGAGCAAGTCCGGTCTTAAAATTATGATGTAGCAAGTTGAAAGTCAACATGTGATTGGATGATTGGAAAGGTGGATGTATCTCATAGCAAACTTGAGACCATACATCAAGTTTGACGTCATATGTATCTCATTAAGGCGGATTATTGTTCCATCACTGGGAGGGGGCATTTTCATTGATAATGAGGCACGTGTGATGACATCATCAATCATAGACTCCACGACTACAACATTCAGTAGAGGTCGTGTGAGTTACTATATCAGGAAAAAAGTTTAGAACTTTCTGAAACTTCTAAACATGCATTTCACATTTTGTTGAGAACATAGGGCTCCATGTAGCTCGAGAGCCAAGTTATTAGCAGCTCGACGAATGCTATGAGAATACTGGTGGCACCCTTACTGTATGTTTAGGGTCTCTACAATTTTTCTTTATGATTTTTTATCCATATGACTTTATTTGATACAGCCTATGTTACAATGTCTTTTGCGCTATCATAAAAGGAAAAACCCTTAACTCAAACCACTTGGAGTGACCCTCATGTTTTTAGCTGTGCAATCAAAGACTTTTATATCCCGCGTGATTCAAAATGTCACAAAACGTGTGATTCAGATGTCATCACGTTGGATTTTTGTGTACTTGACATGAATTTTGTAAGAACGTCGAAGAGAGGTAAGACATGCTCAAGACAAAAAAGGGAAAACCTTCGTTACTATTTCCAAAACGAGTGAGAAATGCTAAGTAGAATAAGTTTTTTTTTTTACTGGTGAAGTCGAATAAATTTCAAGAAGATGATACATGTAATTGGAAGTAAAATAGAAAGACCAAGTTAGATGAAATATACAGTACAGTAGTAGTAGTATATGTTTTAACGTCAGGAGCATCAATGTGCAACCACATAACTGTGCTGAATTGAATGCGTTGATGCACAATTTTTTCCACTAGACGAGTCAAGATCGTCGATATAAATATAAAGGATTTTGTCATTGAGTACTCAATCACTCACTAGAAAACAATTTCGTTGGCTGTTCGTTGCCGGATCCTCCCACACATGACCCCCGTCCCCTTGTCGGCTCATCGAAGGCAACGGCGACGGCAACCTCGGCTCGCCGGCAACCAACGCCGTCCGCGTCCCTACCCTGACGCCACCGTCACTCGCTTCCATTGCTCGCGCCGATCGTCGCCATGTTTCAGCGGCGGCTGGCCGCGGTAATCTTGCTCCTGTTCTCTCGGGACGTCGCCGGCGTCCAAGAGTTCGTGTACGACGGCTTCGCCGCCGGCAAAGTGGTGACCACCGGCACGGCCGTCGTCACCCCCTCCGGCATCCTCCAGCTCACCAACGACACCAAGGAGACCCTCGGCCACGGCTTCCACCCGGCGCCCCTCCGCTTCCGGGACGCGTCCACGGGCGCGCCCGTCTCCTTCTCCACCACCTTCGTGCTCGCCATCGCGCCTCGGTACCCGGACGCGCACGGCCACGGCATCGCCTTCGCACTCGCGCCGTCGGTCAACGTCTCAGGCGCCGTTGCCGGCAAGTACCTCGGGCTGTTCAACACGTCAAACAGCCTGGGCAACGGCCTGAGCCAGATCGTGGCCGTCGAGCTCGACACGGTCATGGACATGGAGTTCCAGGACGCCGACGACAACCATGTCGGCGTCGACGTCAACAGCCTCCACTCCGTCAACTCGGCCACCGCCGGGTACTGGCACGATGATGGCTCCGGTGGGAGGAGATTCGACAACATCAGCCTGACCGGCGGCAGCAACGCGCCTGTGCAGGTGTGGATCGAGTACGATGGCGACAGCGCGCGCCTCGAGGTGACGCTGTCGCCGGCGGGCGAGCCCAGGCCAGCCCTCCCGCTCTTGTCGTGCCACGTCAACCTCTCGTCGGCCGTCGCCGACGACACCTACGTCGGCTTCTCGGCGGCGAACGGCGCCGCCATGAGCTCGCATTACGTCCTTGGCTGGAGTTTTCGCCTCGGCGGAGGCCGCGCGCCGGACCTCGACCTCTCCAAGCTCCCGAGCCCCCCGTCGCCGCGATCACCCAAGAGGAGGATGCCACTTCTTCTCCTCCTGGCACTGCTCCTCCTAGCCGTCGTGGTCCTGCTCCTGGTGTCGGCGGCCATCGGGGTGCTCGTCATGCGGCGGCGCCAGCAACGCTGGCAGTTCGCCGAGGAGGATGAGGAAGGATGGGAGATGATAGACTACAGCCCACACAGGATCAGCTACAAGGACCTGCACGACGCCACCAATGGCTTCCGCGACGTCATCGGCGTCGGTGGTTTCGGCCGCGTGTACCACGGCGTGCTCCCGAGGTCCGGCGTCGAGGTCGCTGTCAAGAAGGTGTCCCACGGGTCGCAGCAGGGGTTGCAGGAGTTCCTGTCAGAGATCACGAGCATGAGCCGGCTGCGCCATCGCAACCTGGTGCAGCTCCTCGGGTACTGCCGGCGGCGCGACGAACTGGTGCTCGTCTACGACTACATGCCCAACGGCAGCCTGGACCAGCACCTGTTCGGCCGCGCCGCGCCGGGGTTGAGCTGGGAGCAGCGCGCCAAGATCGTCCGGGGCGTCGCCGCCGGGCTGCTGTACCTGCACGAGGGGTGGGAGCAGGTGGTGGTGCACCGGGACATCAAGGCCGGCAACGTGCTCCTCGACGCCGACATGAACGGCAAGCTCAGCGACTTCGGTTTCGCGCGGCTCTACGACCACGGCGGCGACCCGCACGCGACGCACGTGGTCGGCACGCTCGGGTACATCGCGCCGGAGATGAGCAAGACCGGCATGGCCACCACGAGCTCCGACGTCTTCGCCTTCGGAGCCTTCCTGCTCGAGGTGGCGTGCGGCCGGAGGCCCGTGGTGTTCACCGCGGACGCCGACGGCGACTTGCCGTCACCGGCGGGTATCGTCGAGCTCGTCCTCCAGCGCTGGAAGGCCGGGAAGATCACGGAGGCTCGGGACCCGAGGATCGGCGAGTGCGACGAGGACGACCTGGAGCTGGTCCTCAAGCTGGGGCTGCTCTGCTCGCACCCTGACCCGGAGCGCCGGCCGGGCATGAGGCAGGTGGTGCAGATGCTGGAACATGCCGTGCCCCCGCCAGAGATGTCGCCGGAGGTTATCAGCGAGAGCATGAAGCAGTTCGAGCACCATGAGGCTTTCGACGAGTTCGTCGGAATGTCGTTCCCGTCGACGTCCGAGGTCACCACCGCCACGACGCGGCAATTCTCAAACGGCAGCCGTCCTCGTAGTGACTTCCATTCAAGCTAGATTAGCAAATACAGCCGCAAGCAGTACGTTGTGAAAATTTTAACTTGTGTAAACATCTGAACTGAGAAGAACATTTCTAATTTTCCATCAGATTTTTTTATAAAGGCCCAAGTGAGCTATTTTGTGTTTCCACAATAAAAATACTACAATGATTGACTATAAGAACCTATTCTGCACCTTTTTTTTTGTTTTGCACATGACTCAAGGATGTATGTATTTTCACAAAACTTTTCAAGAAACTGAAGTATTGCAATATGTATACGTGTGATTTTTTTTTCATGTAAATGTATAATTGTTTATTTTGAGCCAGCAGCACATCTCCCATGCGCAACTTGAAGTTACCGTCGAAGCTAGTTGAGTGAATTATTGACCTTCCAAGAATTTCTCAAGCAATGGGTGGCCTAGAAAAGAAAGTAGTTCCGAGATAATGGCACCGTGGCTGCTGGCTGGCAAGTCAGGACCTCTCCATCAGCAGTAACCGTGTAGGTCTCGGGGTCGACCTTGATTTTCGGAAGCGCGTCGTTGAGCTTCATGTCCAGCTTCGATAAATGGCGGACGCCAACAACAGCTTCCACCCTCTTTGCTAGTTTGTACTCTGATGCAACACCAGCTTCTTTGGCAGCCTGTGATCATTTCAGATATTAAACAGCAGTCATTGCCATTCCTCAAGACCATATCAGTAGATGGATATATTTCTTTCACCAAAGATATCGCTATACATATTATCTATATTAAGCTTGCAAAAGTTTCTTTCACGGCATTATTTTGTAAAAACAAAACGTTAGTAGTGAGGTATGGTATCGAACATTACTAATCATCCTAAATTCGTTACAAGAGTTCAATAGGCTAACCTTGCTCACAAATGCAATCGAGTGAGAACTCCCGGCCTTTCCATATGCACCAAACATAGGTCGCATCATAACCTGCATCAAGAATACACCATTCTGTGCTGTAAGTTTTTCAACTACAAGAAGATTGTGGAGACATCGACAAAAGAGTAAAATGCTGATTCTTTTTTGAGAAACATGCTGATTCATCCGCACTTTGTAGTTTCTTCATCTAACATAGATTTTTTTTTGGTAGTTTACCACACATACCATCATAATTTAACAACGACAAACCAGATGTCGTCGCGATCATCACCAAGGTCAAGAGGAAGCACGAGTGACCTGACAGGAGTTGTGTCTGTGAAGCTTGCTGACCTAGGTCCCTGGGTTGTTTGGGTCTTCAGGTTGTGAATCAATCCTATAGTCTAATTTGTAATAGCTCACAGGGCCAAGGTAGGGTGTGTGCTCCTTGGTATGCAGAGTGTGTTTCTTGATATTTTAGGCCACCAAGTTCACCCTCCTAGTTTTGTAAACCTTTTATCTTCTATTAATGAAAAGGCACAGCTGATCTTTTGTGCATCCTTGACAAAACAAGTGGGTAACTACAGCAGAAGAGCTAGATTATAAAAAGAGCATGTTTTATCAATTTCAATTGCACATGGGGCAAGATTTTTCTTGCACCAACATCAGTGATGTGCTGGTCAAACTTGGCTGTTAATGTCAACTAGGTCATAACTGACAAGCTAGCTATTTTCATGTAAGCTAAATGGAAACATTATGACAGGATTAATGCAAGACTTTCTTATTCAAAGGATCTCAGAGAAAGGAGTCCATACAGGTTCAGGTGTTGGAATGCTAGCATTCGGATCACCCATATTGGCCCACGCAATTGCACCACCTTTTATGATTAATTCTGGTTTTGCACCAAAGAAAGCAGGTTTCCAAAGAACTAGATCAGCTAACTTTCCCGCCTGCCAAAAGCACATAGAGATAAATATTAAAATGGAAAAACAATTCAAAAGTAAGGATCAGTTAGCTTTTGAATTGACATATTCAGAAAAGGAAATCCTTAGCCAGAATGCAGGTGGGTGTGATACCAATCAACAAAATATTCCGAGTTGCCTTGATACACAACATTTTTCAGGAGCTACAGTGAAATTACATATGTTGCTAGACTTGCTAAGTTGCTATTACATTATATTACCCTGAAATTATATCAAGCATATTAAACAAAGCACATAACCCTTTTCCTTTAGATGCCTAATTTCACAGTGTGTGGACAGCATTGCCTACCTTATGTTGTCTACTGAATATGAAGCATTTAATGGAAGAAAATCTGAAAGTGGTCAAGAGACATACCTCCACAGAACCAACAAAATCTGAGAAGCCGCTTACTATAGCAGGATTTATGGTATATTTTGCTATGTATCTTCTTATACGGAAGTTGTCATTATCCTTGGCAGGATCAGAGTCGCCAGGCCCATGTAACCTACCTCTTTGGACTTTCATCTTGTTTGCAGTTTGCCATGTTCGGATAATCACCTGAAAAGTAATTGTTTCAATAAATGCATATAAATAAATCAAGTTTGAAATCAGCTGCTGGTTACTAGAGCTCAGACGTCAATCTAGACTTATAAGTATATCAGTTCAAGTCTCTCAAATAACTATTTTTTCCATCACGGCTTATCCGAGAAAGCCAAAAGACGTACTTCATTAGAACGATTAATTTATGATACTCATAAGCTGATAGTTGCTCCAATGAATTGATTTGTTTGGTTTACATTGACACTAGATTTGAAAATAAACTGGTATTATTTCCTCCTGAAGTTATTTTCACGCCATTTCCCTAAAGTTTACGATAATACAGAAATTACTTCATTGCCTAGTTACATTCTGATGAATTAGCACATAAAATGAATAATACAATCCGGTGTACAGAATAAGAGGACTGACATAAAATAATTTACTTGAACTCAAAACACAAGGAAATGATGATTTGTAACCTGCAAGTAGTATTTGAATCTGCACTTGGTTATTATGAATAGTAGAAATTCAGAAACTAGCATCAACCCTAAGATGCATTAAAGCAGTTCACTTCCATGTGACACGAGAAATGCATTGACTGTTACACAGATCTGCCAGTACAGATACAAGCAAGGCAACAATCATTCTGCCTTGCCCTGCTTAAGGTTAACGCTGAGATATTCACCAATAATATTGCCACCCATGATACTATCCAACCATTTAGTTAAGCACCGTAAGTACTCTGCACTTCCAAAACTCTGGCTCCATCAAATTGTTATTTTTCCTTATAACTGTTGAGTTGACACAGGCAAAACCTTTAGCTGGTCTCTCACGTGTGATAGAAGTTGAGACCGGGCCATCTATTAGTGCCACAAGGTGATATACCAGGAATCAGGTTAATTGGATTCATGTAACTCTGAGATTGGGAAAAAAATGATTTTTGCCCATCCGTGCCTGTCAGTGTCACCCACTGGACTGATATTTGTTATAAATCGACACCATTGATTTTCATCTTCAAGATTAAAAAAAACTTTGGTAAATGGGTCATCTAATTCGTCCCACGTTCATCATGAACTAGACATACACCATAGGCTATAGTGCCTCTTGTGCATTGACCTAGTTGATCACTGTATTCACCTGAGAGATTGTCAAGGGTACACATGTTGATTGATGGTAAAGACAATCAATTCAACAAACACAACATTATGAGCCAATCACATACCGGTGCAGCTGTCGTTTCTACTTCACCGTTTAACTAATTTATGGTTTGTATTGGCATAAATGGAGGATGCAAATCAAGGCTTTGAAATCAAGTTATGAAGATCATCAGAACTAAACTAACCAATCTTGCCACCAACCAAAGTAACATGAGATGTGAAAACTGTTCATCACAATGAAAAAAAGGATAAGGGTATGTAACAGACCTCTCCAATGCGACCCATGGCCTGTGAATCAGATGATATGATACTGATTGCCCCCATGTCGTGCAAGATGTCCTCAGCCGCAATTGTTTCTGCTCGAATTCTTGATTCAGCAAATGCTACATCTTCCGGGATGTTTTTATCAAGGTGGTGGCAAACCATCTACAGGAGAACCACAATATATGACGACCAAATTCTCAAGTACTCCCTCCGTAAAGAAATATAAGAGCGTTTAGATCACTAAAGTGATCTTCATTAAGATCACTTTAGTGATCTAAACGCTCTTATATTTCTTTACGGAGGGAGTAATACTCATAGCATCAGCATGAGACAATTGTTTACCAGCATATCAAGGTGCTCATCAACAGTGTTAGAAGTAAAAGGCCGGGTTGGGTTTGTTGAAGAAGGCAACACATTTTTCACCCCACATACTTTAATGATGTCTGGGGCATGACCACCACCTGCACCTTCGCTGTTTACAAGACAATAAGAACATAAGCACCATTAAAAATTGCCCGATATACCCAACAATTTGAATTCTACAACATGACAAAAGAATATTTTGGAAGGGGGGGCTGTGAGTTATAATCATTAAAATGTCGACTCATTTTCCATCTTCATTTTGGCCGGCATTTTCAGTTACCAGATTTCTCAACAATTGACAGGGTAGTTTCTACGGCATCACAGAAAATACAACTTTTCTCCGCATACAACCCATATAGAAGTGACGTAGAAAAAATGTAACACCTGAATACAGCATGCTCCATACCTGTGATATGTGTGTATGGACCTATCTTTAAAAGCTGCAATTGTATGCTCCACACAACCTGCTTCATTTAAGGTATCCGTGTGGATATTAACCTGTAGAATTTCGATGAGCATCACCAGAATAAAAAATATGCAGGTATACCGGCATGATAGGATGATAATACAAGACATCATACTTGGATATCAAAAGCTTCTGCAACAGATAAACAGTTATCTATCACAGCTGGGGTGCTTCCCCAATCTTCATGCAGCTTCAAACCCATTGCTCCTGCCATAATGATCTCAGATAATCCTTCGGGTTTTGCAGTATTTCCCTGCACAGTATATCGACAGGGATAAATTTTTAGATTTTGAGCAACGATATCATCACTTTGCTGTATTCACTACCCAGACTTAGGCCTACATTTGGATACATTCTAATTAACAAATTCGAGTTCCCATGATCTATATAAGAACCAGTCAACTAAGATATTAGTGCAAGCAGTCCATCCTATCCAATGCCATATGTTGGTTTCTTGCCTTTCTGGTTGCAAGACACTTGGATAACAGTCTCCAATGTTTTCTCCACATACCATAAAAATAACATGTAGGAAACACTAACTATGAAGCTCTGAAATGGTAGGGACTGAAATCTTGATGTATATTTTGTTAGCTGTATTCCACCCTAGAAACCATCATTTTATTTCACAACTAAAGAAGATTAGTATAAGGCTAAACAGATTTAGCATTTGTATTGAACCTTTAGTTAGTGTTCATAACATATATACCTTTCCTGTGAATCCCACGTTGATTGGAAATTCGTCGGTGGACTGCAACATTAGTTTCATTTGAGACGGTGCAGGGGTGCAAGTTGTGGCACAAGTTCCATGTGCTGGTCCTGTTCCACCTCCCACCAATGTTGTTATGCCTACAAATAAATGTGGAGATGATTTAATGACCTCATCATTTATCAGTAGTTACTCCAAACATGCATTTGAATATTGAATAGAAAACCTTTTTGTATGTGTAATTAATTATATTCAACCATAAAGTATAGTTATAGAAAATGCGAGTCCTGCCAGAATGTTTGTCAGTGTCAGTACCCATATTTTTAGAAAATGCTATGAAAATTTCAAGATAGTACAAACTCAAAGGGATGTGATTCTCTGTCCCTTGTCTTTAGTAACTAGCAGGTCTGTAGCAACTAGCAGGGAATACATTTCGGGGATTCTCAGGTCATCCCAAGTAAAGCACAAGTCCGGCAAAAAAGATTACCCCGCTTTGACTTCAGGCACAACATTCAAATAGAATGATTACTATATTTAAAACTATGATAGAGAAGCACATCTGTTGTGGTCTTAGATCTGGTATCATGCAGGGCTCGGCTTGAATCTCCCATCCTGTTCTTTTCTTTTCCTCCATAAAAGTCAACTTTGGAAAATTGTTTTCGTTGGATGTGTCTGGATTCTTTTTCTTTTAAAATCGATATTTAATTTCCCTCGGTAACAACTAATAGGTGCAAAGACTAAGGAACTTTACCACTTGCAATTGCCTCATTTACCAGCTGAGGGCATATGAAGTGAACATGGCAATCTATACCACCAGCAGTTACAATCATGCCTTGAGCAGCAATAACTTCTGTATTCACCTGGAAACGATTTCAAGCATGAAATCTATTTAAAATGTACTCCTCTTATTTATTAAATCAATCTAAAAGGTGCAGGTATGTTGTTACCCCAACAATCATGTTGCTGTGCACACCATCCATGACATCAGGGTTTCCAGCTTTCCCAATGGCAATAATAAGCCCATCTTTTATACCAATATCAGCCTTGTATATTCCTGTATAGTCAATCACAACAGCATTTGTTATAACTGTATCCAGGGAGGCAGATGCTGGATACCCTGCGGATTGTCCCATTCCATCACGCAGAACTTTCCCCCCTCCAAATATGCACTCATCACCATAAACAGCAAAGTCCTTTTCAATCTCCGCAAAAAGATCGGTATCACCAAGCCTAATCTTATCACCAGTTGTAGGTCCATACATGCTAGAGTATTTCTCATGATCAACACTGCAGTCGAATGTACCGTCACCAATAAGACCTTCGCTGCAACCAAAGTTTCAAAGGTAAACATCTAAGCCATAATAAATTCAACAAGTTGGATTTATCCTCTACCATTAGTTAAATGTGAAGGAAACAACCTTGCATCCGGATAATCTTCATGTCCAAAACCATTCTCAGTAATCTTCTGCATTACCTCATTAAGCTGAGAACTGTCAACAGCACCATCAGCAATGCCATTTCCACCTCTAATTACTTTATGACCACCAATGCTTACAAGTGTAACACCTTTTGCATCCCCTGGCTGAAACAAATAAATAAGAAATCAGATTCTAGAGGATTTTAGAAGTAGGATGTGTGGAATATATGTGAGAATAAGTAGGATCCCTAGTACTTGAAATGTATTTTTAGGCTCTACAGAGCAGGAAATGCCAAAGGATGGATCGAATAAAAGAACCTCAAACCGAACGGCTGTTCCAGCAGGTATATTCAGTCTCATGCCATAGGCTCTGTGTCTATCAAAAACCAGGTACGGATTGGCCTCTATAAAGTGGTAATGGCTCCCGATCTGCAAAACACAATTTGGATTTATTTTTTCTCATGAACTACAACTTATAGTAGCATCAGAATCTTAAAGGGCGGTATAGCCCCATAAAAATCGTGAGATTGTTGAATGCGATGCAAAATGAACGTATTATGAAAAGTATGTGGAAAGAAAAGGCAATTGGATCGTAACAACAGTATGTAAAAGGGAGAAAATGTAACTTTAACCTGAAAAAGAGCAATAAAATATTGATGGAAACTCAAGAAAAGGAACCACAGCATGCAACAGCCGTTTTAACAAGAGTAACAGCTTGCACCCGTTAAGATCAACATGGCTATACTAATGCATGAATTTGAGCAACATAATTAAATAAAGAATGTACCTGAAATTAATTTCCCAAAAAGAACTTTAGGAGGATAAGTCAGTGTTAGATAGAGCTAGGGATACAAGTTTGGATCAGGACGACCTATTGATCCATTTTAGTTCTTTTGCTTGATCAATAATGTAAATAGCATGTGTACAAAGTGAAAACCCAAGTAAGTGAAAGTGAACCACCAAGTAAGTGGGTTGGCCCGATTGTCTCCCTAGTATCTAGAGCCATTCAGCTAACTCCATCACCTAATTAAGCTGTTAGCTCTTTAACACATTTACATGTTCAACCTAATGTGGTGTGGACTGTGGAGGACGGCTGTTCACTGCCTTTAGCAGTGTTACAAGTAACAACATTGTTACACGGCTGCCGGTTCAGCACCATGTTATGCTACATGTGGATAAAGTGCTATGATATTTCCAAGGGGTGGCAGGACTGTAGGAGTGATCTTGTTAAATGAATAGTACTCACAGTTGTACCACAAGGAGTGGCATTAAAGCATAGGTCCAATTGTGAAAATAAGTCAGGGGAAAAGATCCATCAAATGAAAATGTCATAGAATAAGAAGTTATTTGTAAATTTGCAGTCAGGACACCAAACAAAAACATCCATATGTGCTTACCTGAATAGGCCTGTCTGCCTTGTTAACAACCTTCAGAGTTAAAGCCCTGCGATGAAGGTTGAGGATTATGCGTCCAGAGCAGAAATGCACTTCACCAGGATAGTCCTCAACATCACTCCCAGAAAACTTTTCAAGTGAAGGTACTGCAACAATTTAATAATTTATGTACAGTTACCCTTTTTGCTTCTTAATGTTTCTCAAACTGATAACTCAATAAAACTTTCTAGAAGAGCCAGATTACCACAAGTACAGTATTTTAAGATTTGTACAAGCATGCAACTTAAAATACAAACTTCTATTAGTAAACCAAGTGAGTTGGTCAGCGTTGACAACCTGGGAGATAAGAACCATGCAGAGCTAGCTCCAAATTTCCATCATCAGAACAAATAGGGTCATGTATAGTAATTAGTTTTGTTCCATCCATAAATGTTCCTTCAACCTAGAAAAGATGTTATAATTGAGTTTATTTTGAAAGATTATGGCAACAAGCATAATTGTCAAGCATACTGTTGTAAAGTTAGTATCTGGGTCCAATCAGAGCCCGTATTATGGCCTAGTTGTAACTTTAGTACTATAAATAAAGGATGGCTGATGAGAGGCAGACATTCTAATCTGCATAATCCAGGATACTTGGCATGAAGCTCCAAAGAGAACTTATCTTGGGTCAACAAGAGTTCAAGGTACCTCCTAAGGTGTTTGGTTGTATCACAGACATTCTGTAGGCAAGTTGGAGCCGTGAAGTGTATTTATTTTGGTATGCATCTCATCGAAAGAGCCATCTACATTTTTTTTGGCTGCCTGTTCAAACAGATGGCAGTTATCTGACCATCTGTTCAACCGTCTACGCACTTGAGTAGTACACGAGCAAACCATAGTTTCAGGTGGCATTTTTGAACTGGAGGGGTTTAACAGGGTTTCCCCAACCTGTTTCTGAACATGGCTAGTTGTAATCTTAGCATCATAAATATAACTATTTCCTGTATCATTACAAACCAAGGATCTAGGACAGAGGAAATTGATCAATATCATATAGCATGAGCAAAGAAATAACCTGTACAGTGTCCAAAAGGTATGGAACAGCCGGAAGAACTTGTCTCCTGATAGGCAAGAAAAAGGTAAAAGTCTCAGAGCATAAGGTTACAGAACAGCAACGGCATCACGTACAGTAACTTAATCAATGATCTTAAACAATGTGTGAGGAAAATCTTAAACAATGCTCCCCACACATAACAAAAGTCTTAGATAGCGGATATAATTTATGAAGTAACAAATCTGTCATAGGCTAACAGAGAATCTTCTACTCCCTCCGATCCAAAATAAGTGTTGTGGTTTTGAACTAACCTTAGTTCAAGCAAGATGTGAGCAAGTGGCACCAGCTTTTGCGTAGCTTATGCATGTGAAATGAGAAATAAGGAGAAGGCTTGCTAGCATTCTGTTGTGTCTATTATAAACTAGTGCATATTCAGTAAAGTCGGATTCCACTAATTCAGCCAGAGAATTGGTCAAGAGACACTGAAGCCAACATCAACATCATGCTTTTCTTTTATCTGTCTAGGCAGTTCAAAATGTGTACATTCCTTCTTCTTCTTTTTCCCCGAGATAAGCATAATACTGAGATGCGGAGTTTCTGGAGAGGGGGTCAAAAGGTTGGTTACTGCACTGAATGCACAAACGAACCTGCCCAGCATCTGTTTCCCCAAGTCCATCAAGTCAGTTACAGTTTTGTCTCCATCCCGAACAAACTCGAGAATCTGTATGTATCAGGAAGCAGAACAAGGTATTATTCAACCAATGAATTGGCTTGTGGAAACAGCATCGGAGAGTTTCGCATCCTCGGTTCCTCACCTGCGCGGCGATGAGGGCGATGGCCTCCGTGTAGTTGAGGCGGAGGCCGCGGGCGAGGCGCTTCTGCGCCAAGAAGCCGGCGCCGTGCAGCGCCAGCTTCTCCGCCTCCCTCGGCACCAGCTTCATCTCTCACCACAGGAGCGGATTCAGAGCTGAACCCCTCAAAACCTCTGGTAAACGAGCCGCGGGCCGAAAATTCAGAACAGCAGATCAAAAACTCCCAGCACCAACTGGGTGTCTGGATGGATTGGAATGCCTAATACAACAGAGGTATGGATTTGATTGCTTCGCCGGAAGAATAGCATGGCACGGAACAATCGAATTAAGCAGTAGCGTGGGAGAGGTCAGCCTGAACCTGGGCGGGCGGGTCGCCGGCGGCCTGCGAAAGCGCCGGACCAGCGGGGGGAGGCCGCGCCGCTTGTTCCACCGGGACGGGCTTCCCGGCGCCGGCGGGAGGGAGGGCTCGGCGCGCGGCCGCGCCGGGGTCTGAGGGAAGCCGGCGGAGGAGGGAGCGGAGCAGAGTGGGCGGAGAGAGAGAGAGAGGTCGTCGCGAACTCGCGATGGATTTTGATTGGTGAGCCGGCTGGATTCTGTCCTCTTTGGTAATTCCGTCGCCGTCGGTGGGCCCGCCGCCGCGCGCGTCGGAAATCTGGAGTGGATCAAT
Organism: Triticum dicoccoides; assembly: GCF_002162155.2. Taxonomy (NCBI): domain Eukaryota; kingdom Viridiplantae; phylum Streptophyta; class Magnoliopsida; order Poales; family Poaceae; genus Triticum; species Triticum dicoccoides. The sequence continues at coordinate 660,511,449 of NC_041388.1, read as the reverse complement.
CGGGCAAGCGATCGACGGGATCCACTGCGCCCAGCAAGTCAGCGGGTTGACAAGAGGAGTGTAACCACTTTCTTTGAATCATTTGCCTCGTCTCTATAATTGCCCGTTTTAGTTAGTGAAAAAAATCACCTAAAAAAGTTAGTGAAAAAAAACAAGTGAAAACCGTCACGGCAATTCATAGGGCAACGCTGGCCGATCTGACTACCCGCGTAAAGAGATACACGTTGTCAAGAAGAGAACATCGTTGTTTCGTTGAGATTGTCATGAAGTGTCACCGTCGTCACTTCTCCACGAGGCAACGGCTCCGACTTCACCATTGACAATCGTCAACGGAACCCTTACTGAAACAAACAAGACTTTGAAACGAGCCTTGCAAGAGAAAAATGGAAGAAATGCCCAATTTTTTATTAAGTTTGATATTTTGGATGTCAATATTTTTCTGCTTACATTGTACTACAAAATTGCATCGTGTCAAAACCCCGGTAGGGAATGTGTAAGATTGCAACTTGTTTCTACTTCTTTCTGCATATGTGGCTTACTAAGCATAACTAGTAAGTGAAATGAAGTGGGGCGAGCTCACTTGGTTACACAGTTGCTGAACAGGCAATAACTAGAGGCAAAAGCTCTAGTTCTGAATTGTTGGCTGGCACTCAACCCCTACACTTGGACATCAACGGTAGGCGAAATGGCGAAATAACTCTACTTCATCTTCAAACTGAGAACAAAAACCAATCAAAACAAAAAGACTTGGCAACTTCACGCTCGTGCGAGAAAGAGATCAATTGCTAGCCATATATACCACGCCCTCTTGCCTTACAATCATCAAAAAAAAAAAAAAACTGAAGCACTTGCAACAGCCAAATGATTTGGTATGGCAACTGATTATGGTCTGTCTGTTACTCTGTCCCATTTCTGCATCCCCACCTTGAGTTCAGTGAGCAGCAACATGCCAACATGGCCCTCTTTAAGTTAACCAACCAAATGCAGCAAGACATAGCCGCTCTGTCTGTTGCAGGGAGACAAGTGCAGTGATGCATTTTGCTCTGTGAGGGGCAAAAGCTAAACACTAAACCTGCACTGAACTGCAATCAACATATGAACTGGCTTGTACTACACTGAAAAGAGAGTCCCCCGACATACGCACACATGGTTGGGGCTTCACTGACGCTGGCAGACGTAGTCGATGATCAGTTGCGAAAGCATCGACAAAAGATAAACCGAAATGCGGCCGCCGACCTGATGCAATTTTGTAGTACAATCTAAGTAGAAAAACTGTCCCACTTGTATGCAACCCTCCCTCCTGGGTTGATCCGCACACCTGACCATTCATCCCTCCATTGATGAAACACCGCAGTAGCTTGGATCAGCAGGAATGCAGTTGGTTAGTAGGAGCATTTCACGCATACATATTAGCTTGCATTCCCTCCTCTTCAGGTTCAGGCTGCAGACTTCAGATTTCAGTACCTGGGAATTCAGAAGACGATCAGTGAATGAAAAACATTTGCTGCTCAGCACTGACAGTAAACCAAACACTGCTCATTTGGATGGGAGTCAATCAAAGATTTGAGTGCCAGACGGGCTTGCCTCTACGCTGAACAGCAGATAGAGCTGACGATCGACCTCCGATCGACCCCCTGCCTCCGATCAATGATCCATCCATATATACAAGCAAACGCACGAGCCCGACCCCGACCGCCACAACCCACACGCGTGCCTACCTCGAGCTCCAGCCTCCTGCTTCCGAAATTTGAAATCCAAGCGCCACCCCTCTTCCTCCTCCTCCGCCATGGCCTCATCCCTCGCGCCACCCGCGCCGCCGTACGCCGTGCTCGTCGTCGCCCTGCCGCCGACGCCGGCTCCGCCCGCCTCCGCCTCGCACGCCATGGCCCGGTCGGCGCTCATCATCCTCGGCGTCATCTCCCTCATCGCCGCCGCGTCGATCGTCATCAACCGCCTCCTCCGCCGCCGCGCCAACCGCCGCCGAGCCTCCGCGTCCGGCGCGGCGCTGCTCCCGCTCGCGCGCTCGGGGCCGGCCCCAGCCCGCCGGGCGCCCGCGCTGCTCGCGGCCGCTGACTGCATCGTCTGCCTCTGCGCCATCGTCCCCAGGGCCGAGGCCCAGCTGGCGTGCAGGCACAGGTTCCACATGACCTGCATCGACGAGTGGGTCCGCAGCTCGCCCGCCTCGCCGACCTGCCCCCTCTGCCGCGCCGCCGTCCAGCTCCAGCGCCCCGTCGACGCCATGGACCAGAGGAGGACCGCTCGCCGCTCGTCCGTCGCGGGCGACCGCCGCCGCGTGGCCGCATCAGGCGAGGCGCCGCCGGGCCCTTCGCGCGTGTCGGGAGTCTGAGCTCTTCGTCCCCAACAGCTTCAGTTAAGGGCAGACATGGACGGCTTGGATTAAATCAGGCGTGAAGAAACGGCTGAGATGAATTGGTTCTGATCTCCCATTTTCTATATAACGAGTAGTATATACAGTACCAGGGAATTCTTAGTTTTTGGGTCTTTTTTTGACGGGGTCCCCAGCGGATTTTTTTTTTAAATATCCGCCGGCTTGGCAGCCGTTAGATCTAGTGTCAACCTATGATCCAGACACGTTTTTACAATTGCAACAATGACGGTGTTGCGGAAACTTTCGCAACAGATGTCATGTTACGAAAACTTTTGCAACAAAGCTCATGTTGCAGAAACTTTTGCAACAGAGGTCCTCTTGCGGAATTTTTTTTGAATTTTTTTTACACAACTTTTTTGCAACATAGATCCTGCCTCATTGCAACCCAACATGTGTTGCAAAAAGAACCTCGGGTGATAATCCGGCTGCTACGCGTCCGCCGTCTCACGAGCCATTGAATCCAACGAATTGAGAGAGCGTCACCTTTTATCATTGCAATACAGGTCGTGTTGCGGGGAAATTTCCGCAACATAGGTCATGTTATAGAATTTTTTGCAAGATATTTCTTTTGTAACAAATGTCTTGTTTCAAAAAAAAGTAACAAAGGTCTTGTTGCAATTTAATTTTTTGCAGGTCTTGCTGAAAATTTATTTTTTCTGAAACAGAGGTCTTGTTGCATTTTTGCTGCAATCGAGTCTATGATGCGGAAACTCATTGTAGTGGACAGTGAGCAGCGAGCAGCGGCCAAGTTGATTGAAAGAAAGAAAATAAATTGCCCTGCCAAGACACGCGTCGTACGAACAAGCCGACGGATGCTTGCGTGTGATCCGCCGATATAAGGCAATCATGCTGTAGAAACCTTTACAACAGAGATCATGTTGCAGAAACTTTTGCAATACAGATCGTGTTGCAAAAAATTTATGCAACGGAGATCAAGTTGCAGAAAATTTGTGTAACATAGATTGTTTTGGCAGAATTTTTTTGCAACGGAGACGATGTTACGGAAATACCACCGCGGTCGTTGTTTTGCAACACCGCCGTGCCCGCCGTTTCGTGCGAAAGCTCGCGGCACATGACATCCCGCATGGGGTGCTAAAAGGGTCGATGTGCGCAGCCATGGCCACAGTTGAGAGAGAGAGAGAGAGAGAGAGACGATGGCTGGCCTGCAGTAGCGGCAGCTTGCCCCGTAGCAATGTAGAGCGGCAGCAAGGTACGGTAAAGCAACAGGCACGGTGGCGAGGCTACATAATCGCAGCGCCATGACTGAGTGCTCGAGGGAGAAGCGGTGGAGAATTGTGGATGGATAAGTGGTGGACGTTGACTCACAAAATGATAGGGATGCTCTAGTTGGAGCTGGATATTTCTAGAGATAGGTGGAACCAGAGGAGCACAAGACCATTCGATCCACGTACGACCCGACGGTTGTGCGCGCGGATGCAATGGTTGGATCAGCCGGTTGGAGGAAAGCCTTTTCCTTTTTTGACTCGGAAACTTGGGGATCTTTATTGCTTAATAATGAAAATTCGGTTACAATCGCCCACAAGGGTCCTAACAAGGAACCCCAAGCTTTCATCAATCCATCGGTATTACTAAGACTAGTAGCATATTTGGCACATAAATCGGCCGGAGCGTTAGCTTCCCTCATGACATGACGAATCAAGAAGAAGATCTCTCCCCTATTTCATTTAAGATAGGCGCCACAATTGCTTAAGCATTGTGTTGTGAAGACCAGAAGGTTGACAACCTCTAAACAATCTGTTTTCATAATCACATGCGAGAAACCCCTCAGCTGGGCAAACATCACAGCTTCTCGCACTGCTAGAAGTTCCGATATGAAGGGATTGGAAACCCTTGGAAGCGACTGCTCCAAGCTCCTTGGAAAGAAATGTGTGATCTAGCAACACCTCCTTCACCCTCGTTAGGAGAATCAATATCTATAGCCCCGTCCGTATTGATCTTCACCCATCCTGGTTCTGGCGGCCTCCAGCACTGACTCTCTGAGGTACGATGACCGCCCGTAGGCATGCCCAGCGCTGATAAATCATCACGTTCTCTGTTGACTGCATGGACTGGATCAAAGGTGTCCTCACCATGTGCCCGTCTATTGTGCATGCATCACTGAAATGATCTTAGATCTATCCACATCAACAAACATTTTGTCAAGCAATATGTCCTTTTCCTAAGTTTCTGGATTGTGGTAGCTTGACATCTAGAACCTCTCGAGCCACCAGCCAATAGTTCCTAACATGGGAACAGAACACAAGAGCATACATCAGATTTTCATCCATTGCTTCACAAAGATCACATCGAGCTATACGCCTAATGTAGCGATGCTTGAGTGTGTCATAGTCGGGTAAAATTCCCCAGAGAACTCTCCATCAGAACACCCGTACTCTCGGTGTAACTTTGAGCTTCCAAAGAGCAGACCAAAGTTGAATGTCTGGCATTGAAGTTCCTGTTGCCGCCCCTTCCTCTAGAGTGTGATGCTTGTTCCGACTCACAAGAGCGCAGTATGCCGTTTTGACAGAATATTCACCTAATCTTTCCAATGCCCAACACAAAGACTCTTCTCCACCGGACGCCTGCAATAGGATATTCAAAATAGCAGCTGCATCAGGTGTGAAGAAATTCCTCCTTACTACCTCTACATCCCACTGCCCGTTTCTATTAATGAGGTCCGAGACATAGGATAGAGGCTCAATGCCAATTCTCCCTATGGGCTATTGTTGTATCAGGAATCCACTGATCTTCCCAAATGGCTATGGAGGAGCCACCACCAACTCTCTTGAGAGGGCCGTATGCAATGTTGTACGTCCAACGATTATCGCCTTCCATGTTGCTAATGATGAACCAGGAGCTGTGGCATGCATAAAATCACAATATGGGAAATACTTCCCTTTAGTAACACGCGGGCATAGTGATTCTAGATGGGTGATCAAGCGCCATCCTTGCTTTTCGAGAAGAGTCTGATCGAACATCTCGAAATCACGGAACCCCATGCTCCCCTTAATTTTCGGAGTAGCTAATTTGTCCAATGATATCCAATGTAAGGAGTGCTTGTCGATGGAGCTACTCCACCAGTATTTGGCCATTTACGGCGTCAATTGTTTGCAAACTTGTTTTGTCAATTGAAAACAACTCATCATACTATAGAGCGGAATGTCCCGAATGATTGATTTTAGATAGACTTCTCTTCCCGCACAAGCAAAATTACGCTTGGACCAACCTTGCATCTTCCTACGACTTCTCTCACAAATGTGATCGAACGTGCCACTAGTGATTCGTCTGACCACTGTGGGGAGACCGAGGTATCTTTTAGTGAATGCTTCGATATGAATGCCTAGTGTATGTTTCATTGCATCTCTGACAGGCTGTGAGGCATTTGGACTGAAATAAATAGAACTTTTTTCTCTGTTCACCGCTTGCCCCGAACACTCAGCGTAAATTCGCAGGACCTCATTCAAACAATTAGCACTTTGCACTTGAGCATTCAGGAAGATCAAACTATCATCGACAAATAGTGATTGACCCAGAGAGATTGTACACTTACTCGTATGCCTCAATCAATGAAGTTGCCATCGAAATGATTCATCAAAGATGTAAACCCCTCGACGCATAACAGAAACAGGAACGGGGACCTTGGTCCCCTTGCCTTAATCCTATGAATGGTGTGAAGTATGGAAGTATCCCGCCATTCACCTTCACAGCAAAATGGGCTGATGATACACATTTCATGATCAAACGAACAACTTTGTCACAGAAATCCAACTTGATCATCATGGCCTCCAAATAGTGCCATTTCACTCTGTCGTATGCCTTGAGCATATCCAATTTCACCGCACATGATGCATTTTTTTACATCTCTTCCATTTCCTCGGGGCATGAATACTTTCGTATCCTTTTTGAAAAAACTGATACTTTCATATGCAACCAAGACATTGTCGGTAATTAGTGGTCCTGGCACAAACACACTATATTCCAGACCAATGATTTCACCATCATACCTCTTATTCATTACTCATTAGTGCCAACTTTCGATACAATCTTGTAAAGATCTGGACAAAGAGCAATATGTTTGTATTGAGATTTTTTGGGGGAATTCCATACCTTGCGGATTAATGTAATGGCCGTACAATGAAGGAAATATGCTCTAGAGGCAATAATAAAGTTGTTATTTATATTTCCTTATATCATGATAAACGTTTATTATTCATGCTAGAATTGTATTAACCGGAAACTTGATACATGTGTGGAGACATAGACAAAACACCATGTCCCTAGTAAGCCTCTACTAGACTAGCTCATTGATCAAAGATGGTTAAGTTTTCTAACCATAGACATGTGTTATCATTTGATTAATGGGATCACATCATTAGGAGAATGATGTGATGGACAAGACCCATCCGTTAGCTTAGCATAATGATCGTTAAGTTTTATTGCTATTGCTTTCTTCATGACTTATACATATTCCTTTAACTATGAGATTATGCAACTCCTGGATACCGGAGGAATACCTTGTGTGCTATCAAACATCACAATGTAACTGGGTGATTATAAAGATGCTCTACAGGTATCTCCGAAGGTGTTTGTTGGGTTGGCATAGATCAAGATTAGGATTTGTCACTCCGAGTATCGGAGAGGTATCTCTGGGCCCTCTCGGTAATGCACATCATGATTGTTGGAAATATGCCCTAGAGGCAATAATAAATTAGTTATTATTATATCATATTTCATTGTTCATGATAATCGTTTATTATCCATGCTAGAATTGTATTGATAGGAAACTCAGATACATGTGTGGATAAATAGACAACACCATGTCCCTAGTAAGCCTCTAGTTGACTAGCTCGTTGATCAATAGATGGTTAAGGTTTCCTGACCATGGACATTGGATGTTGTTGATAACGGGATCACATCATTAGGAGAATGATGTGATGGACAAGACCCAATCCTAAGCCTAGCACAAGATCGTGTAGTTCATTTGCTAAAGCTTTTCTAATGTCAAGTATCATTTCCTTAGACCATGAGATTGTGCAACTCCCGGATACTGTAGGAGTGCTTTGGGTGTGCCAAACGTCACAATGTAACTAGGTGGCTATAAAGGTACACTACAGGTATCTCCGAAAGTGTCTGTTGGGTTGGCACGAATCGAGACTGGGATTTGTCACTCCGTGTAAACGGAGAGGTATCTCTGGGCCCACTCGGTAGGACATCATCATAATGTGCACAATGTGACCAAGGAGTTGATCACGGGATGATGTGCTACGGAACGAGTAAAGAGACTTGCCGGTAACGAGATTGAACAAGGTATCGGGATACCGATGATCGAATCTCGGGCAAGTACAATACCGCTGGACAAAGGGAATTGAATACGGGATTGATTGAATCCTCGACATCGTGGTTCATCCGATGAGATCATCGTGGAACATGTGGGAGCCAACATGGGTATCCAGATCCTGTTGTTGGTTATTGGCCGGAGAGTTGTCTCGGTCATGTCTGCATGGTTCCCGAACCCGTAGGGTCTACACACTTAAGGTTCGATGACGCTAGGGTTATTAGGAAGACTTGTATGTGATTATCAAATGTTGTTCGGAGTCCCGGATGAGATACCCAGACGTCACGAGGAGTTCCGGAATGGTCCGGAGGTAAAGATTTATATATGGAAAGTTGTTGTTCGGGTTCGGGAAAAGTTCGATTTTTTCTGGTATTGTACCGGGAAGCTTCCGGAAGGTTCCAGAGGATTCCGGAGGGGTCCGGAGGTCCGGAAAATGTTCCACCACGTCCAATACAGTAGCATGGGCTGTAGGGTGGCTCCCTAACCTTAATGGGCCAAGGGCACCAGCCCCCCAAGGCCCATGCGCACGGGAGAGGGGAAACCCTAAGGGGGAGGGCCTCCACTTGACTAATTAGGAGGCACTCCTCCCCCCTTGGCCGCCGCCCCCAACCCTAGATGGGATCTAGGGGGACGGCCCCCTCTCCCCCACCTATAAATAGTGGAGGGGTGGGAGGGCGGCCACACCCTTGAACCTGGCGCAGCCCTCCCTCCTCCTACACCTCCTCCTCCTCCATAGTGCTTGGCGAAGCCCTGCTGGAGAACCACGAGCTCCATCACCACCATGCCATCGTGCTGCTGTTGGACTCTCTTCCTCAACCTCTCCCTCCTCCTTGCTGGATCAAGGCATGGGAGACGTCTCCATTCCATACGTGTGTTGAACGCGGAGGTGCCATCCGTTCGGCGCTAGGATCATCGGTGATTTGGATCACGACGAGTACGACTCCATCAACCCCGTTCACTTGAACGCTTCCGCTTAGCGATCTACAAGGGTATGTAGATGCACCCTCCTTCCCCTTGTTGCTAGATTACTCCATAGATTGATCTTGGTGATGCGTAGAAAATTTTAAATTTCTGCTACGATCCCCAACAGTGGCATCATGAGCTAGGTCTATGCGTAGTTTCTATGCACGAGTAGAACACAAAGCAGTTGTGGGCATCGATATTGTCAATTTACTTGCCATTACTAGTCTTATCTTGATTCGGCAGCATCGTGGGATGAAGCGGCCCGGACTGACCTTACACGTACTCCTACGTGAGACTGGTTCCACCGACTGACATGCACTAGTTGCATAAGGTGGCTAGCGGGTGTCTGTCTCTCCCACTTTAGTCGGATCGGATTCGATGAAAAGGGTCCTTATGAAGGGTAAATAGAAATTGGCATATCACGTTGTGGTTTTGGCGTAGGTAAGAAACATTCTTGCTAGAAACCTATAGCAGCCACGTAAAAACTTGCAGCAACAATTAGAGGACGCCTAACTTGTTTTTGCAGCATATGTCGTGTGATGTGATATGGCCAAAAGGATGTGATGAATGATATATGTGATGTATGAGATTGATCATGTTCTTGTAATAGGAATCACAACTTGCATGTCGATGAGTATGACAACCGGCAGGAGCCATAGGAGTTGTCTTAATTTATTTATGACCTGCGTGTCAACATAAATGTCATGTAATTACTTTACTTTATTGCTAAAGCGTTAGCCATAGTAGTAGAAGTAATAGATGAGGAGACAACTTCAAGAAGACACGATGATGGAGATCATGATGATGGAGATCATGGTGTCATGCCGGTGACAACGATGATCATGGAGCCCCGAAGATGGAGATCAAAAGGAGCAAAATGATATTGCCCATATCATGTCACTATTTGATTGCATGTGATGTTTATCATGTTTTACATCTTATTTTCTTAGAACGACGGTAGCTTAAATAAGATGATCCCTCACTAAAATTTCAAGAAAAGTGTTCCCCCTAACTGTGCACCGTTGCGAAGGTTCGTTGTTTCGAAGCACCACGTGATGATCGGGTGTGATAGATTCTAACGTTCGAATACAACGGGTGTAAGCCAGATTTACACACGCAATACACTTAGGTTGACTTGATGAGCCTAGCATGTACAAACATGGCCTTGGAACACGGAAGACCGAAAGGTCGAGCATGAGTCATATAGAAGATACGATCAACATGTAGATGTTCACCGATGTTGACTAGTCCGTCTCACATGATGATCGGACACGGCCTAGTTGACTCGGATCATGTTTCACTTAGATGACTAGAGGGATGTCTATCTGAGTGGGAGTTCATTAAATAATGATTAGATGAACTCAATTATCATGAACATGGTCTAAATTGTCTTTGCAAATATGTTGTAGATAAATAGCTCACGTTGTAGCTCCCTGTTTCAATACGTTCCTAGAGAAAGACCAAGTTGAAAGATATTGTAAGCAATGATGCGGACTGGGTTCATAGTCCGAGGAGTGTCCTCACTGCTACACAGAAGGCCTACGCCTTTGATGCACCGCTCGATGTGCAAACCCTTACAACGTTGTCTGTGGATGTTGTGAACACCTGACAGACACATCCTGATGACTACTTAATAGTTTAGTGCACCATACTTCACGGCTTAGAATCAGGATTCCAATGACGTTTTGAACGCCATAAGACATATGAGATGTTCAAAGAGCTGAAATTGGGATTTCAGGCTCATGCCCGTGTTGAGAGGTGTGAGACCTCTGACAAGTTCTTTTGCCAACAAGATGGAGGAGAATAGCTCAGCTAGTGAGCATGTGCTCAGAATGTCTGGGTGCTACAATCACTTAAATCAAAGTGGGAGTTAAACTTCCAGATAAGATAGTGATTGATAGAGTTCTCTAGCCACTATCGCTAAGCTACTAGATCTTCGTGATGAACTATGACATGCAAGGGATGGAATTGATCCCGGAGCTGTTCGCGGTGCTTAAGACCGCAAAAGGTAGAAATCAAGAAGGAGCATCAAGTTTTGATGGTTTAACAAGACCACTGGTTTCAAGAAGGGCAAGGGCTAGAAGGGAAACTTCATGGATGGCAAACCAGTTGCCGCTCCAGTGAAGGAACCCAAGGTTGAACCCAAACCTGAGACTAAGTGCTTCTATTGTAAGGGGAACGGTCACTGGTAGCGGAATTACCCCAAATGCATGGTAGATAAGAAGGCTGGCAACTTCAACAAAATTTATACGTGTTATTAATGTGTACCTCACTAGTACTCCTGGTAGCACCTGGGTATTAGATACCGGTTCAGTTACTATTATTGGTGACTTGAAGCAAAAGCTACGGACTAAACAGAGACTGGCTAAGGGCGAGGTGACGATGTGTGTTGGAAGTGTTTCCAAAGTTGATGAGATCACCATCGCACGCTCCATCTACCTTCGGGATTAGTATTGAACCTAGATAAATGTTATCAGGTGTGTACGTTGAGCATGAATATGATTAGATCATGTTCATTGCAATAGGGTTATTCATTTAAGTTAGAGAATAATGGTTATTCTGTTTACATGAATAATACCTTCCATGGTCATGCACCCTATGTGAATGGTTCATTGAATCTCGGTCATGGTAATACACATGTTCACGCCAAAAGATGTAGAGTTAATAATGATAGTACCACTTTCTTGTGGCACTGCCGCTTAGGTCATATTGGCGTAAGATGCATGAAGAAACTCCATATCGATGGATGTTTGGAGTCACTTGATTTTGAATCGCTTGACACATGCAAGCCATGCCTCATGGGCAGGATGACTAAGACCCCGTTTTCAGGTACAATGAAATGGGCAGTGACTTGTTGGAAATCATACATGCTGATGCGTGTGATCCAATGAGAATTGAAGCGTGCGCTGGATATCGCTATTTTCTCATCTTCACTGACGATTTGAGTAGATACAGGTATATTTACTTAATGAAGCACAAGTCTGAAACGTTTTAAAAGTTCAAGCGATTTCAGAGTGAAGTTAAGAATCATCATAACAAGAAGATCAAATTCCTACGATCTGATCAATGAGAATATCTGAGTTATGAGTTTGGCAAACACTTAAGACATTGTGGAATTGTTTCACAGTTGAAGCCACCTGGAACACCACTGGGTTATGGTGTGTCCGTACGTAGTAATCGAACCTTATGAGATATGGTGTGATCTATGATGTCTCTTACCGATCTATCATTTTCATTTTGAGGTTATGCGTTAGAGACAGCTGCATTCACTTTAAATAGGACACCATCTAAGTCCGTTGAGACGACGTTGTATGAACATTGGTTTGGCAAGAAACCAAAGTTGTCATTTCTTAATGTTTGGGGCTGTGATGCTTAAGGCTTCAGCCGGAGAAGCTCGAACCCAAAGCGGACAAACACATCTTCATAGGATACCCAAAGGTGACAGTAGGGTATACCTTCTATCTCATATCCGAGGGCAAATTGTTTGTCACTAAGAACGGGTCCTTTCTAGAGAAGGAGTTTCTCTCGAAAGAATTGAGTGGGAGGAAGATAGAACTTGATGAGGTTGTCGAACCTTTACTTCAACCAGAGAGTGATGCAACACAGAAAGATGTTTTATGTGGCGCCTACGTCTGTTGAATAAGAAGTTAATGATAGTGATCATGAAGCTTCGGATCAAGTTGCTATCGAACCTCGTAGATCGACAAGGATATGTACTACTCCTGAGTGGTACGGTAATCCTGTCTTAGATATCATGTTGTTAGACAATAATGAACCTACGAGCTATGGAGAAGCGATGGTGGGCCCGTATTCCGACAAATGGTTAGAAGCCATGAAATCCGAGATAGGATCCATATATCAGAACAACGTATGGACTTTGGTGGACTTACCCGTTGATCGGCAAGCCATTAAGATAAATGGATCTTTAAGAAGAAGACGGACGTGGGCGGTAATGTTACCGTCTATGAAGCTCGACTTGTGGGAAAGAGTCTTTTCACAAGTTCAAGGAGTTGACTACGATGAGAATTTCTCACCCGTAGAGATGCTTAAGTCCGTCGGAATCATGTTAGCATTAGCTGTATTTTTCGATTATGAAATCTTACAGATGGATGTCAAAACAAGTTTTCTTACCAGTTTTCGTAAGAAAAGTTGTATGTGATACAATAAAAGGTTTTGTCGATCCTAAGGATGCTAAAAGGTATGCTGGCTCCAGCAATCCTTCTATGGACTAGAGCAAGCATCTCGGAATCGGAATATATGTTTTGATGGAGTGATCAAAGCTTTTAGGTTTATACAACGTTTGCTAGAAACTTGTATTTACAAGAAAGTGAGTGGGAGCACTACAACATTTCTGATAAGTATATGTGGATGACATATTGTTGATTCGAAATGATGAAGAATTTCTGGAAAGCATAAATGGTTGTTTGAAGAGTATTTTTTAAAGGAAGACCTAGATAAAGCTGCTTACATATTGGGCATCAAGATCTATAGAGATAGATCAAAGCGCCTGATGATACTTTCAAAGAACGCACACCTTGGCATGTTTTTGAAGGAGTTCAAAATAGATCAGTCAAAGAAGGGGTTCTTACCTGAGTTGTAAGGTGTGAAGTTGAGTAAGACTCAAAGCTTGACCATGGCAGAAGAAAGAGGAAGGACGAAAGGTCGTCCCCTATGCTCTTGTCATAGGCTCTATACGGTATGCCATGCTGAGTACCGCACCTGATGTGTGCCTTGCCACATGTCTGGCAAGAGGGTACAAAGGTGATCTAGGACTGGATCACCAGATAGCGGTCGAAATTATCCTTAGAGGAATAAGGAAATGTTTCTCGGTTATGGAGGTGATAAAGAGTTCGACGTAAAGAGTTACGTCGATGCAAGCTTAACACCTATCCGGATAGCTCTGAGTAGAGATACCAGATACGTATAATGGAGCAACAATTTGGTATAGCTCCAAGTGGAACGTGGTAGCCATCTACGATATGCATAAAGTTTTGCGAAATACACAGGGATCTAAAATATGGCAAGACCCGTTGACTACAACCTCTCTCACAAGCATAACATGATCAAACCCAGAACTCTTTGAGTGTTTATCACATAGTGATGTGAACTAGATCATTGAGTCTAATAAACTCTTTGGATGTTGGTCACATGGCGATGTGACCTGTGAGTGTTAATCACATGGCGATGTGAACTAGATTATTGACTCTAGTGCAAGTGGGAGACTGTTGGAAATATGCCCTAAAGGCAATAATAACTTAGTTATTATTATATCATATTTCATTGTTCATGATAATCGTTTATTATCCATGCTAGAATTGTATTGATAGGAAACTCAGATACATGTGTGGATAAATAGACAACACCATGTCCCTAGTAAGCCTCTAGTTGACTAGCTCGTTGATCAATAGATGGTTACGGTTTCCTGACAATGGACATTGGATGTCGTTGATAACGGGATCACATCATTAGGAGAATGATGTGATGGACAAGACCCAATCCTAAGCCTAGCACAAGATCATGTAGTTCGTTTGCTAAAGCTTTTCTAACGTCAAGTATCATTTCCTTAGACCATGAGATTGTGCAACTCCCGGATGCCGTAGGAGTGCTTTGGGTGTGCCAAACATCACAACGTAACTGGGTGGCTATAAAGGTACACTACAGGTATCTCCCAAAGTGTCTGTTGGGTTGGCACGAATCGAGACTGGGATTTGTCACTCCGTGTAAATGGAGAGGTATCTCTGGGCCCACTCGGTAGGACATCATCATAATGTTCACAATGTGACCAAGGAGTTGATCATGGGATGATGTACTACGGAATGAGTAAAGAGACTTGCCGGTAACGAGATTGAACAAGGTATCGGGATACCGATGATCGAATCTCGGGCAAGTACAATACCGCTGGACAAAGGGAATTGAATACGGGATTGATTGAATCCTTGACATCGTGGTTCATCCGATGAGATCATCGTGGAACATGTGGGAGCCAACATGGGTATCTAGATCCTGCTGTTGGTTATTGGCCGGAGAGTTGTCTCGGTCATGTCTGCATGGTTCCCGAACCCGTAGGGTCTACACACTTAAGGTTCGATGACGCTAGGGTTATTAGGAAGACTTGTATGTGATGAACGAATGTTGTTCGGAGTCCCGGATGAGATCCGAGACGTCACGAGGAGTTCCGGAATGGTCCGGAGGTAAAGATTTATATATGGAAAGTTGTTGTTCGGGTTCCGGGAAAAGTTCAGTTTTTTCCGGTATTGTACCGGGAAGCTTCCGAAAGGTTCCAGAGGATTCTGGAGGTCCGGAAAATGTTCCACCACGTCCAATACAGTAGCATGGGCTGTAGGGGGGCGCCCTAACCTTAATGGGCCAAGGGCACCCCCCCCAAGGCCCATGCGCATGGGAGAGGGGAAACCCTAAGGGGGAGGGCCTCCACTTGACTTGGGAGGCACTCCTCCCCCCTTGGCCACCGCCCCAACCCTAGATGGGATCTAGGGGGCCGCCCCCCTATCCCCTACCTATAAATAGTGGAGGGGTGGGAGGGCGGCCACACCCTTGAACCTGGCGCAACCCTCCCTCCTCCTACACCTCCTCCTCCTCCATAGTGCTTGGCGAAGCCTTGCTGGAGAACCACGAGCTCCATCACCACCACGCCATCGTGTTGTTGTTGGACTCTCTTCCTCAACCTCTCCCTCCTCCTTGCTGTATCAAGGCGTGGGAGATGTCTCCGTTCCATACGTGTGTTGAACGCGGAGGTGCCGTCCGTTCGGCGCTAGGATCATTGGTGATTTGGATCACGACGAGTACGACTCCATCAACCCCGTTCACTTGAACGCTTCTGCTTAGCGATCTACAAGGGTATGTAGATGCACTCTCCTTCCCCTGTTGCTAGATTACTCCATAGATTGATCTTGGTGATGCGTAGAAATTTTTAAATTTCTGCTACGATCCCCAACAATGATAAGCCTTGCAAACAATGTGACTAATGAGTTAGTTACGGGATGATACACTACGGAACGAGTAAAGAGACTTGCTGGTAACGAGATTGAACTAGGTATGAAGATACCGACGATCGAATCTCGGGCAAGTAACATACCGATGACAAAGGGAATAACGTATGTTGTCATTACGGTACGACCGATAAAGATCTTAGTAGAATATGTGGGAACCAATATGAGCATCCGGGTTCCGCTGTTGGTTATTGACCGGAGAGGTGTCTCGGTCATGTCTACATAGTTCTCGAACCCGTAGGGTCCGCAAGCTTAACATTCGATGACGATTTGTATTATATGAGTTATATGATTTGGTGACTGAATGTTGTTCGGAGTCCGAGATGAGATCACAAACATGACAAGGAGTCTCGAAATGGTCGAGAGGTAAAGATTGATATATTGGATGATAGTATTCGGACAGCGGAAGTGTTCCGGAATGTATCGGGTACATATCGGAGTACGGGAGGGGGGGGGGGTTACCGGAACCCCCCGGGGGAAGATATGGGCCATAGGAGGGAGGCACACCTGCCCACAAAGGGGTGGCGCGCCCCCCACAGGGAAGGAGGCCGAATTGGACTAGGAGAAGGGGCGGCGCCCCCCTTTCCTTCTCCCCTCTCTCTCTTTCCCCCTTTTCCCCCTCCGATAAAAGGAAAGGAGGGGAGGGGGGAATCCTACTAGGAGCCCAAGTAGGATTCCTCCTACTTGGGCGCGCCTAGGGCCGGCCTCCTCCCCCTCCCTCCTTTATATACGTGGGGGCGCCTACAACACACATCAATTGTTCCAAGCCATGTGCGGCTCCCCCCTCCACAATTTATGCCTCCAGTCATATTCACGTAGTGCTTAGGCAAATCCCTGCGCAGATCACTTCACCATCACCGTCACCACGCCGTCGTGCTGACAAAACTCTCACTCGACATTTGCTGGATCAAGAGTTCAAGGGACGTCATCGAGCTGAACGTGTGCAGAACTCGGAGTTGCCGTACGTTCGGTACTTGATCGTTCGGAACAAGAAGAAGTTTGACTACATCAACCGCGTTAACAAACGCTTCTGCTTTCGGTCTACGAGGGTACGTGGACACACTCTCCCCTTCTCGTTGCTATGCATCTGCTAGATAGAGCTTGCATGATTGTAGGGAAATTTTTGAAATTGCATGCTACGTTCCCCAACGGTGGCATCCGAGCCAGGTCTATGCGTAGATGATACGCACGAGTAGAACACAAAGTGTTGTGGGCGGTGATCATCATACTACTTACCACCAATGTCTTATTTTGATTCGGCGGTATTGTTGGATGAAGCGGCCCGGACCAACCTTACATGACCATGTTCATGAGACCGGTTCCACCGACAGACATGCAACTAGTTTTGCATAAAGGTGGCTGGTGGGTGTCTGTTTCTCCAACTTTTTAGTTGAATCAGATTTGACTGCGACCGGTCCTTGTTGAAGGTTAAAACAACAAACTAGATAAATCAGCGTTGTGGTTTTGATGTGTAGGTAAGAACGGTTCTTACTAGAAGCCCGTAGCAGCCACGTAAAACTTGCAACAACAAAGTAGAGGACGTCTAACTTGTTTTTGTAGGGCATGTTGTGATGTGATATGGTCAAGACGTGATGTGATATACATTATTGTATGAGATGATCATGTTTTGTAAAAGTTATCGGCAACTGGCATGAGCCTTATGGTTGTCGCTTTATTGTATGAAATGCAAATGCCATGTAATTGCTTTACTGTATTACTATGCGTTAGCGATAGTTGTAGAAGAAATAGTTGGCGAGACGACCACGACGCTAAGATGGAGATCAAGGTGTCAAGCCGGTGACGATGGAGATCATGACGGTGCTTTGGAGATGGAGATCAATGGAACAAGATGATGGTGGCCATATCATGTCACATATTTTGATTGCATGTGATGTTTATCTTTTATGCATCTTATTTTGCTTAGTACGGCGGTAGCATTATAAGATGACCCCTCACTAAAATTTCAAGGTATAAGTGTTCTCCCTGAGTATGCACCATTGCGACAGTTCATCGTGCCGAGACACCACGTGATGATCCGGTGTGATAAGCTCTATGTTCACATACAACAGGTGCAAGAAAATTTTGCGCATGCCGAATAATCGGGTTAAACTTGATGAGCCTAGCATGTACATGCATGGCCACGGTCTGATGACTACTCTATAGTTCAGTGTGTCATGCTCTACGGCTTAGAATTGGGACTTCAAAGACATTTTGAATGTCATGGACCATATGAGATGTTCCAAGAGTTAACATTAATATTTCGAGAAAATGCCCGAGTTGAGAGATATGAAGTCTCCAACAAGTTCTATAGCTGCAAGATGGAGGAGAGCAGTTCTGTCAGTGAACACATACTCAGAATGTCTGGGTATCATAACCACTTGACTCACCTGGGAGTTAATCTTCCGGATGATAGTGTTATTGACAGAGTTCTTTAATCACTGCCACCAAGCTATAAAGGATTCATGATGAACTATAATATGCAAGGGATGGAGAAGACAATTCCTGAGCTCTTCGCAATGCTCAAAGCTGCGGAGGTAGAAATCAAGAAAGAACATCAAGTGTTGATGGTTAACAAGACCACTAGTTTCAAGAAAAAGGGTAAGGGAAAGAAGGGGAACTTCAAGAAGAATGGAAAGCAAGTTGTCACTCCCGGGAAGAAGCCCGAGTCTAGACCCAAGCCTGAAACTGAGTGCTTCTACTGCAAAGGGATTGGTCACTGGAAGCGGAACTTCCCCAAGTATTTGGCGGATAAGAAGTATGGCAAAGTGAACAAAGGTATATTTGATATACATGTTATTAATGTGTACCTTACTAATGCTCATAGTAGCGCCTGGGTATTTGATACTGGTTCTATTACTCATATTTGCAAATCAAAACAGGGGCTACGGATTAAAGGAAGATTGGCTAAGGACGAGGTGATGATGCGTGCCGGGAATGGTTCCAAGGTCAATGTGATCACCGTCGGCACGCTACCTCTACATATACCTTCAGGATAGTTTTAGACCTGAATAATTGTTATTTGGTGCCAGCGTTGAGCATGAACATTATATCTGGATCTTGTTTGATGCGAGACGGTTATTCATTTAAATCAGAGAATAATGATTGTTCTATTTATATGAGTAATATCTTTTATGGTCATGCACCCTTGAAGAGTGGTCTATTTTTGTTGAATCTCGATCGTGGTGATACACATATTCATAATATTGATGCCAAAAGATGCAAAGTTGATAATGATAGTGCAACATATTTGTGGCATTGCCGTTTAGGTCATATTGGTGTAAAGCGCATGAAGAAACTCCATGCGGATGGACTTTTTGAATGACTTGATTATGAATCATTTGATGCTTGCGAACCATGCTTCATGGGCAAGATGACTAAGACTCCGTTCTTCGGAACAATGGAGCGAGCCACTGACTTACTGGAAATAATACATACCGATGTATGCGGTCCGATGAGTGTAGAGGCTCGCGGCGGGTATTGTTATTTTCTAACCTTCACAGTGATTTGAGCATATATGTGTATATCTACTTAATGAAACACAAGTTTGAAACATTTGAGAAGTTCAAAGAATTTTAGAGTGAAGTGAAGAATCATCGTAACAAGAAAATAAAGTTTCTATGATCTGATCACGGAGGCGAATATTTGAGTTATGAGTTTGGCCTTCATTTAAAACAATGTGGAATAGTTTCACAACTCACGCCACCTGGAACACCGCAACGTAATGGGTGTGTCCAAATGTCGTAACCATACTTTATTGGATATGGTGTGATCTATAATGTCTCTTACCGATTTACCGCTATCGTTTTGGGGTTATGCATTAGAGACAGTTGCATTCACATTAAATAGGGCACCATCTAAATCCGTTGAGACGATACCGTATGAACTGTGGTTTGGCAAGAAACCTAAGTTGTCGTTTTCTTAAAGTTTGGGGTTATGATGCTTATGTGAAAAAGCTTCAGCCAGATAAGCTCGAACCCAAATCGGAGAAGTGCGTCTTCATAGGATACCCAAAAGAAACTATTGGTTACACCTTCTATCACAGATCCGAAGGCAATATTTTTTTGCTAAGAATCGATCCTTTCTAGAGAAGGAGTTTCTCTCGAAAGAAGTGAGTGGGAGGAAAGTAGAACTTGATGAGGTAATTGTACCTTCTCTCGAATTAGAAAGTAGCTCATCACAGAAAACAGTTCCCGTGATGCCTACACCAACTAGTGAGGAAACTAATGATAATGATCATGAAACTTCATATCAAGTTACTACCGAACCTCGTAGGTCAACCAGAGCACGTTCCGCACCAGAGTAGTATGGTACTCTTGTTCTGGAAGTCATGTTACTAGACCATGATGAACCTACGAACTATGAGGAAGCGATGGTGAGCCCAGATTCCGCGAAATGGCTGGAGGCCATGAAATCTGAGATGGGATCCATGTATGAGAAGAAAGTATGGACTTTGGTTGACTTTCCCGATGATCGGCAAGCCATAGAGAATAAATGGATCTTCAAGAAGAAGACTGACGTTGATGGTAATGTTACTGTCTACAAAGCTCGACTTGTTGTGAAAGGTTTTTGACAAGTTCAAGGAGTTGACTATGATGAGATCTTCTCACCCGTAGCAATGCTTAAGTCTATCCGAATCATGTTAGCAATTGCCGCATTTTATGATTATGAAATCTGGCAAATGGACGTCAAAACTGCATTCCTTAATGGATTTCTTAGAGAAGAGTTATATATGATGCAACCAGAAGGTTTTGTCGATCCTAAAGGCGCTAACAAAGTGTGCAAGCTCCAACGACCCATTTATGGACTGGTGCAAGCATCTCGGAGTTGGAATATACGCTTTGATAGTGTGATCAAAGCATATGGTTTTATACAGACTTTCGGAGAAGCCTGTATTTACAAGAAAGTGAGTGTGAGCTCAGTAGCATTCCTAATATTATATGTGGATGGCTGATGACCCACAAGTATAGGGGATCAATTGTAGCTCTTTTCGATAAGTAAGAGTGTCGAACCCAACGAGGAGTAGAAGGAAATGACAAGTGGTTTTCAGTAAGGTAATGTCTGCAAGTGCTGAAATTGTAAGTAACAGGGTAGTTTGATAGCAAGATAATTTGTAACGAGCAAGTAACAATAATAGTAGCAAAGGTGCAGCAAGGTAGCCCAATCCTTTTGAGGCAAAGGACATGCCAAAACGGTCTCTTATGATAAGCAAAGCGTTCTTGAGGGTACACGGGATTTTCATCTAGTCACTTTCACCATGTTGGTTCGATTCGTGTTCGGTACTTTGATAATTTGATATGTGGGTGGACCAATGCTTAGGTGCTATTCTTACTTGAACAAACCTCCTACTTATGATTAACCCTCCCGCAAGCATCCGCAACTACGATAAAAGTATTAAGAATAAATTCTAACCTAGCATTAAACTTTTGGATCCAATCGGTCCCTTACGGATTAGCGCATAAACTGGTGTTTGAGCTTCTATCACTCTCGCAACCCATCATCTAATTGCTATTCCACAATGCATTCCCTTAGGCCCAAATATGGTGAAGTGTCATGTACTCGACGTTCACATGACACCACTAAGGGAATCACAACATGCATACTATCAAAATATCGAACACATATCAAGTTCACATGATTACTTGCAACATGATTTCTCCTGTGACCTCAAGAACAAAAGTAACTACTCACAAATGATAATCATGCTCAAGATCAGAGGGGTATTAAATAGCATATTGGACACAAGAGATGAACTAGGGTTTGAGATGAGATGGTGCTATTGAAGATGTTGATGGAGATTGCCCTCCCCAAGATGGGAGAGTTGTTGGCGATGATGAGGACGATGATTTCCCCCTCCGGGAGGGAAGTTCCCCCGGCGGAATCGCTCCGCCGGAGGGCAAAAGTGCTCCTGTCCAAGTTCCGCCTCGAGATGGCGACGCTCCGTCCCGAAAGTCCTCTCTTGATTTTTGATTTTTTCTAGGTCAAAATAACTTATATACTAGAAGATGGGCACCGGAGGTGGGCCTTTGTGAGCACAACCCACCAGGGCGCGCCCAGGTGGGTTGTGCCCACCTGTTGGGCCCCCTCTGGTACTTATTTGCTCCAATATTCTTCATATATTCCATAAATATTCTCTTTGAAGCTTCAGCTTGTTTGGAGTTGTGCATAATAGGTATCCTAACGTAGCTTTTCCAGGTCCAGATTTCCAGCTGCCGGAATTCTCCCTCTTTGTGTATACCTTGCATATTATGAGAGAAAAGGCATTAGAATTACTCCAAAAAGCATTATTATGGATAAAAACATCATAAATAACAGTAGGAAAACATGATGCAAAATGGACGTATCAACTCCCCCAAGCTTAGACCTCGCTTGTCCTCAAGCGAAAACCGAAATCGAAAAACATGTCCACATGTTTAGAGGGAGAGGTGTCGATAAAAACAAAATACGGACATAGAAGCATCATGTTGATTATTATAACATCAACAAACTTAAACATAAGACTCTTATCATAGAACTTTTATCATAGACTTCTCATGAACAAGTGACAAATCATCACACTATTGAAGTATAAAGCAAAAACTCTATTAGAAACTAACAAACTATGTTCTCAGTCAACTTTGCAACTACAATTCATCATCTTTTCAGGAAGGGTCACGTATCGGAGCCTTAGGCAAGTCCACATACTCAACCATCATATAGTCTTCCATGATTGCTAACACTCACCGCGTACACATGAGCAAAACGTTTCAACCAGAGACATAGAAAGATAGGGGCCTGTAGTTTCGCCTCCCAACGTATTCACCTCAAGGGTGATGTCAAACATAATAACTCATGCTATCTATATTCAACTGGACATATGTGACTAGATCTTTCTGAAGGAAATAGGCCCTATAGGCAATAATAAAGTTATTATTTATTTCCTTATATCATGATAAATGTTTATGATTTATGCTAGAATTGTATTAACCGGAAACTTAGTACTTGTGTGAATACATAGAACAACTGAGTGTAACTAGTATGCCGCTACTTGACTAGCTCGTTAATCAAAGATGGTTAAGTTTCCTAGCCATGGACAAGAGTTGTCATTTGATTAACGGGATCACATCATTAGAGAATGATGTGATTGACTTGACCCATCCGTTAGCTTAGCACGATGATCATTTAGTCTGTTGTTATTGCTTTCTCCATAACTTATACATATTCCTATGACTATGAGATCATGCAACTCCCGAATACCGGAGGAACACTTTGTGTGCTACCAAACATCACAACATAACTGGGTGATTATAAAGGTGCTCTACAGGTGTCTCCGATGGTGTTTGTTGAGTTGGCATAGATCGAGATTAGGATTTGTCACTCCGATTGTCGGAGAGGTATCTCTGGGCCCTCTTGGTAATACACATCTCTATAAGCCTTGCAAGCAATGTGACTAATCGTTTAGTTGCGGCATGATGCATTACAGAACGAGTAAAGAGACTTTCCGGTAACGAGATTGAACTAGGTATTGAGATACCGACGATCGAATCTCGGGCAAGTAACATACCGATGACAAAGGGAACAACGTATGTTGTTATGCGGTTTGACCGATAAAGATCTTCGTAGAATATGTGGGAGCCAATATGAACATCTAGGTTCCGCTATTGGTTATTGACCAGAGACGTGTCTCGGTCATGTCTACATAGTTCTCGAATCCGTAGGGTCCGCACGCTTAACACTCGGTGATGATCGGTATTACGAGTTTATGTGTTTTGATGTACCGAAGGTAGTTCGGAGTCCCGGATATGATCACAGACATGACGAGGAGTCTCGAAATGGTCGAGACATAAATATCGATATATTGGAAGCCTATGTTTGGACATTGGAATGGTCCGGATGAGTTGGGTATTTTCTGGAGTACCGGGAGGTTACCAGAACCCCCCGGGGAGTATATGGGCCTTATTGGGCCTTAGTGGAATAGAGGAGAGGAAGGGAAAAGGTGGGAGGCGCGCCCCCCTAGCCCAATCCTAATTGGGTGGGGGCCGGCCCCCCTTTCCTTTCCCCTATCCTCCCCTTCGTTCTCTCCTACTCCTACTACTTGGAAGAGGGGAATCCTACTCCCGGTGGGAGTAGGACTCCCATAGGGCGCGCCATAGAAAGGCCGGCCCTCCCCCTCCTCCACTCCTTTATATACGGGGGAGGGGGCACCCCATAGACACACAAGTTGATCATTGATCTCTTAGCCATGTGCGGTGCCCCCCTCCACAATAATCCACCTCGGTCATATCGTAGCGGTGCTTAGGCAAAGCCCTGTTCCGGTAGCATCATCATCACCGTCATCACGCCGTCGTGCTGACGAAGCTCTCCCTCGACACTCTGCTGGATCGTGAGTTCTTGGGATGTCACTGAGACGAACGTTGATACATCCATTTTGCATCATGCTTTTATATCGGTATTTATTGCATTATGGGCTGTTATTACACATTATGTCACAATACTTATGCCTGTTCTCTCTTATTTTACAAGGTTTACATGAAGAGGGGGAATGCCGGCAGCTGGAATTCTGGGCTAGAAAAGGAGCAAATATTAGATACCTATTCTGCACATCTCCAAAAGTCCTGAAACTCCACGGGAATTATTTTCAGAATATATAAAAAATATTGGGCGAAAGAAGTACCAGAGGGGGGCCACCCACCGTCCACGAGGGTGGGGGGCGCGCCCTATCCCCTCGGCGTGCCCCCCTGCCTCATGGCCCCCCTGGTGGCCCTCTAATGCCCATCTTTGGCTATATGGAGTCCTTCGTCGAGGAAAAAAATAATAAGCTAGCTCACGGGACGAAACTCTGCCGCCACGAGGCGGAACCTTGGCAGAACCAATCGAGTGCTCCGGCGGAGCTGTTGTGCCGGGGAAACTTCCCTCCGGGAGGGGGAAATCATCACCATCGTCATCACCAATGATCCTCTCATCGGGAGGGGGTCAATCTCCATCAACATCTTCACCAGCACCATCTCATCTCAAACCCTAGTTCATCTCTTGTATCCAATCTTTGTATCCAAACCTCAGATTGGTACCTGTGGGTTGCTAGTAGTGTTGATTACTCCTTGTAGTTGATGCTAGTTGGTTTACTTGGTGGAAGATCATATGTTCAGATCCATTATGCATATTAATACCCCTCTGATTATGAACATGAATATGCTTTGTGAGTAGTTACGTTTGTTCCTGAGGACATGGGAGAAGTCTTGCTATAAGTAGTCATGTGAGATGTATGTTGTCATCCCTCTAGTAGTGTCATGTGAACGTATACTACATGACACTTCACCATTATTTGGGCCTAGAGGGAGGCATTGGGAAGTAATAAGTAGATGATGGGTTGCTAGGGTGACAAAAGCTTAAACCCTAGTTTATGCGTTGCTTCGTAAGGGGCTGATTTGGATCCATATGTTTCATGCTATGGTTAGGTTTACCTTAATACTTCTGTTGTAATTGCAGATGCTTGCAATAGGGGTTAATCAAAAGTGGGATGCTTGTCCAAGTAAGGGCAGTACCCAAGCACCGGTCCACCCACATATCAAATTATCAAAGTACCGAACGTGAATCATATGAACGTGATGAAAACTAGCTTGACGATAATTCCCATGTGTCCTCGGGAGCACTTTACTTTATATAAGAGTTTGTCCAGGCTTGTCCTTTGCTACAAAAAGGATTGGGCCATCTTGCTGCACCTTATTTACCTTTATTACTTGCTACTCGTTACAAATTACCTTATCACAAAACTATCTGTTACCGATAATTTCAGTGCTTGCAGAGAATACCTTACTGAAAACTGCTTATCATTTCCTTCTGCTCCTTGTCGGGTTCGACACTCTTACTTATCGAAAAGGCTATGATAGATCCCCTACACTTATGGGTCATCAAGACTCTTTTCTGGCGCCGTTGACGGGGAGTGAAGCGCCTTTGGTAGGTGGAATTTGGTAAGGAAAAATTTATATAGTGTGCGGAAATTTACTATCACTTGTTACTATGGAACATAATCCTTTGAGGGGCTTGTTCGGGGTATCTTCACCCCGACTAGTAGAGCAAAGAGTTGCTCCTCAACCTACTGAACCTACTGAAAATGTTTACTTCGAAATTCCTTCAGGTATGATAGAGAAACTGCTAGCTAATCCTTTCACAGGTGATGGAACATTACATCCCGATTTGCACCTAATCTATGTGGATGAAGTTTGTGGATTATTTAAGCTTGCAGGTATGCCTGAGGATGTTATCAAGAAGAAGGTCTTCTCTTTATCTTAGAAGGGAGATGCATTGACATGGTTGAGGCTATGTGATGATGTTGGATCATGGAACTACCAACGATTGAAATTGGAATTTCATCAGAAGTTTTATCCTATGCATCTTGTTCATCGTGATCGTAATTATATATATAATTTTTGGCCTTGCGAAGGAGAAAGCATCGCTCAAGCTTGGGGGAGGCTTAAGTCAATGTTATATTCATGCCCCAATCATGAGCTCTCAAAAGAAATTACTATTCAAAATTTTTATGCTCGGCTTTCTCTCAGTAATTGCTCCATGCTCGATACTTCTTGTACTGGATCTTTTATGATGAAGACTACTGAATTCAAATGGGATTTGTTGGAAAGAATTAAACACAACTCTGAAGATTGGGACCTCGACGAAGGTAAGGAGTCAGGTATAACACCTAAATTTGATTGTGTTAAATCTTTTATGGATACCGATGCTTTCCGTGAATTTAGCACTAAATATGGACTTGACTCTGAGATAGTAGCTTCTTTCTGTGAATCCTTTGCTACTCATGTTGATCTCCCTAAGGAGAAGTGGTTTAAATATAATCCTCCCATTAAGTAAAAGTAGTTGCACCTATTAAAGTTGAAGAAAAGACTATCATCTATAATGAGCCTGTTGTTCCTACTACTTATATTGAGAAACCACCTTTCCCTGTTGGAATAAAGGATCATGCTAAAGCTTCAACCGTGGTTAACAAAAGCAATATTAAAACACCTAAACCCCCTAAGCAAATTAAATTTGAACCTAGTGTTGCTATGGTTAAAGATCTCTTGGTCGATAATATTGATGGGCATGTTGTTTACTTCTGCAATGAATCTGCTAGAATTGCTAGACCTGATACTAAAAATAAACATAGACCTATTGTAGGCATGCCTGTTATTTTTTTTAAAAATAGGAGATCATTGCTATCATGGCTTATGTGATATGGGTGCTAGTGCAAGTGCAATACTGTTGGGGAACGTAGCAGAATTTTAGAATTTTCTACACATCAGCAAGATCAATCTATGGAGTCATCTAGCAATGAGGGAGAGGGGAGTGCATCTACATACCCTTGTAGATCGCGAGCGGAAGCGTTCAAGAGAACGGGGTTGATGGAGTCGTACTCGTCGTGATCCAAATCGCCGATGACCAAGTGCCAAACGGACGGCACCTTCGTGTTCAACACATGTACGGTTGGGAGAGATGTCTCCTCCTTCTTGATCCAGCAAGGGAAGGAGAGGTTGATGGAGATCTAGCAGCACGACGGCGTGGTGGTGGAAGTAGCGGGATCCCGGCAGGGCTTCGCCAAGCGCAAGCGGGGAGGAGGAGGTGTCACGGGAGGGTGGGAGGCGCCAGGGACTTGGGTGCGGCTGCCCTCCCTCCCCTCCACTATATATAGTGGGCCTGGGGGGCGGCCCCTATAGATCCCATCTAAGGGGAGGGGGCGGCGGCCTAGGGGTGGCTTGGCCCCCAAGGCAGGTGGAGGCGCCCCCACCCCCTTAGGGTTTCCAACACTAGGCGCAAGGGAGGCCCAAGGGGGGCACACCAGCCCACCAGGGGCTGGTTCCCTTCCCACTTCAGCCCATGAGGCCCTCTGGGATAGGTGGCCCCACCCGGTGGACCCCCGGGACCCTTCCGGTGGTCCCGGTACAATACGGTGACCCCCGAAACTTTCCCGGTGGCCAAAACTGGACTTCCTATATATAAATCTTTACCTACGGACTATTCCGAAACTCCTCGTGACATCCGGGATCTCATCCAGGACTCCGAACAACTTTCGGGTTACCGCATACTAATATCTCTACAACCCTAGCGTCACCGAACCTTAAGTGTGTAGACCCTACGGGTTCGAGAACCATGCAGACATGACCGAGACAACTCTCTGGCCAATAACCAACAGCGGGATCTGGATACCCATGTTGGCTCCCACATATTCCATGATGATCTCATCGGATGAACCACGATGTCGAGGATTCAATCAATCCCGTATTCAATTCCCTTTGTCAATTGGTACGTTACTTGCCCGAGATTCGATCGTCGGTATTCCAATACCTCATTCAATCTTGTTACCGGCAAGTCACTTTACTCGTTCCGTAACACATCATCCCGTGACCAACCCTTAGTCACATTGAGCTCATTACGATGATGTTTTACCGAGTGGGCCCAGAGATACCTCTCCGTCATGCGGAGTGACAAATCCCAGTCTCGATTCGTGCCAACCCAACAGACACTTTCGGAGATACCCGTAGTGCACCTTTATAGTCACCCTGTTACGTTGTGACGTTTGGCACACCCAAAGTATTCCTACAGTATCCGGGAGTTGCATAATCTCATGGTCTAAGGAAAAGATACTTGACATTAGGAAAGCTCTAGCAGACAAACTACACGATCTTGTGATATGCTTAAGATTGGGTCTTGTCCATCACATCATTCTTCTAATGATGTGATCCTGTTATCAATGACATCTAATGTCCATAGTCAGGAAACCATGACTATTTGTTGATCAACGAGCTAGTCAACTAGAGGCTCACTAGGGACATGTTGTGGTCTATATATTCACACATGTATTATGATTTCTGGATAACACAATTATAGCATGAACAATAGACAATTATCATGAACAAGGAAATATAATAATAACCATTTTATTATTGCCTCTAGGGCATATTTCGAACAGTCTCCCACTTGCACTAGAGTCAATAATCTAGTTACATTGTGATGAATCGAACACCCATAGAGTTCTGGTGTTGATCATGTTTTGCTCGAGGAAGAGGTTTAGTCAATGGATCTGCGACATTCAGGTCCGTATGCACTTTACAATTATCTATGTCTCCATTTTGAACATTTTCATGAATGGAGTTGAAGCGACGCTTGATATGCCTGGTCTTCTTGTGAAACCTGGGCTCCTTGGCAAGGGCAATAGCTCCAGTGTTGTCACAGAAGAGAGTCATCGGGCCCGACGCATTGGGAATAACTCCTAGGTCGGTAATGAACTCCTTCACCCAGATTGCTTCTTGTGCTGCCTCCAAGGCTGCCATGTGCTCTGCTTCACACGTAGATCCCGCCATGACGCTTTGCTTGCAACTGCACCAGCTGACTACCCCACCATTCAAAATATACACGTATCCGGTTTATGACTTAGAGTCATCCAGATCCGCGTCGAAGCTAGCATCGACGTAACCCTTTACGACGAGCTCTCCGTCACCTCCATAGACGAGAAACATATCCTTAGTCCTTTTCAGGTACTTCAGGATATTCTTGACCGCTGTCCAGTGTTCCATGCCGGGATTACTTTGGTATATTCCTACCAAACTTACAACAAGGTTTACATCTGGTCTGGTACACAGCATGGCATACATGATAGACCCTATGGCCGAGGCATAGGGGACGACACTCATCTTTTCTCTATCTTCTGCCGTGGTTAGGCATTGAGCCGTGCTCAATCTCATACCTTGCAATACAGGCAAGAACCCCTTCTTGGACAGATCCATATTGAACTTCTTCAATATCTTGTCAAGGTACGAACTTTGCGAAAGACCAATGAGGCGTCTCGATCTATCTCTATAGATCTTGATGCCTAATATATAAGCAGCTTCTCCAAGGTCCTTCATTGAAAAACACTTGTTCAAGTAGGCCTTTATGCTTTCCAAGAATTCTATATCATTTCCCATCAATAGTATGTCATCCACATACAATATGAGAAATGCTACAGAGCTCCCACTCACTTTCTTGTAAACGCAGGCTTCTCCATAAGTCTACGTAAACCCAAACACTTTGATCATCTCATCAAAACGAATGTTCCAACTCCGAGATGCTTGCACCAGCCCATAGATTGAGCGTTGGAGCTTGCACACCTTGTCAGCATTCTTAGGATCGACAAAACCTTCCGGCTGCATCATATACAATTCTTCCTTAAGGAAACCATTAAGGAATGCCGTTTTGACGTCCATTTGCCATATCTCATAATCATAGAATGCGGCAATTGCTAACATGATTCGGACGGACTTCAGCTTCGCTATGGGTGAGAAAGTCTCATCGTAGTCAACCCCTTGAACTTGTCGATAACCCTTAGCGACAAGCCGAGCCTTATAGATGGTCACATTACCATCCGCGTCTGTCTTCTTCTTAAAGATCCATTTATTTTCTATGGCTCGCCGATCATCGGGCAAGTCAGTCAAAGTCCATATTTCGTTTTCATACATGGATCCTATCTCGGATTTCATGGCTTCCAGCCATTTGTCGGAATCTGGGCCCGCCATCGCTTCTTCATAGTTCGAAGGTTCACCATTGTCTAACAACATGATTTCTAGGACAGGGTTGCCGTACCACTCTGGTGCGGAACGTGTCCTTGTGGACCTTCGAAGTTCAGTAGCAACTTGATCTGAAGTTTCATGATCATCATCATTAAGTTCCTCCCTAGTCGGTGCAGACACCTCAGGAACAATTTCTTGAGCTGCGCCACTCTCCGGTTCAATAGGCAATACTTCATCAAGTTCTACTTTCCTCCCACTTACTTCTTTCGAGAGAAACTCTTTCTCTAGAAAGGATCCATTCTTGGCAACAAAGGTCTTGCCTTCGGATCTAAAATAGAAGGTATACCCAATAGTTTCTTTAGGGTATCCTATGAAGACGCATTTTTCCGATTTGGGTTCGAGCTTTTCAGGTTGAAGTTTCTTGACATAAGCATCACATCCCCAAACTTTCAGAAACGACAGCTTAGGTTTCTTGCTAAACCACAATTCATACGGTGTCGTCTCAACGGATTTCGACGGAGCCCTATTTAAAGTGAATGCGGCAGTCTCTATAGCATAACCCCAAAATGATAGCGGTAGATCGGTAAGAGACATCATAGATCATACCATATCCAATAGGGTGCGATTACGACGTTCGGACACACCATTACGCTGTGGTGTTCCAGGCAGCGTGAGTTGTGAAACTATTCCACATTTCCTTAAGTGCGTGCCAAATTCGTGACTCAAATATTCTCCTGTCGGTGGGAACGACACCTATGGGATCACAAGAATCCCTACTACGGTTGCGGGGTGCGGGGTCGTGAGAAGAGCGGAGCAAACAGATAGCACACGGTTCGTTTATCCAAGTTCAGGCCGCGGGGATGCGTAAAACCCTACTCCTGCTCTGGTGGATTCTATATCTGTGTTCTTGAGCTAGCTATGGGGCGTGAGGAGCTCCAAAAAGCCGAATCTTTCTCCTGGTCGCCTCAGGCCTCCTTTTATAGGAAAAGGGGTAGCCACAGTGGCACACGGAAGGTGGAAAGGGAACAGTGATGCGAGGTTATCCTTCGCATTACATGACAAGGCGCATTTAATGCGTCTTGCCCAGGTGTCCTTGCTTTATCGGGGACGGGGGAGAGCCCTGTCTCGTCCGTCGCCGCTCCCTCTCATGTTGACACGCGCCCTGGCCAGCGGCGCCCGCGGTGCCATGTAGGCGGGCAGGCAGCTGAGGTGGCGCAGTGGTAAGTCTCCACGAAGATCTGCATGCCTCCACGCAGGTGCCTGCCCAGCTGGTTGGGTCGGCAGCTGCATGCGAACGACGGTGGAGGTTTGACTGGCGTGGGCCTGATGGTGGCCCTATGGGTGTTCTTGGCAAGGTCCTTGCCGGGGCCCCGGCAAGGGTCTTGCCATGGCGGCTGCTGTCATCCCCGGCAAGGCTCTTGCCGGGGGCCTTGTGGTCCTCCTTGGCTGGGATCCCGCCAAGGATCATCATCTTCTAAAGGGTGTATCTGATCTTGAATGCCTTCACAAAGATCTGCATTCCACCATGGGGATGTCTCCTAAATCCTTGCCCCATGGGGGCAATGGACTCAAGGGTGACTCACTCCGTAGGCGTGGGGCGAGCTGCCACAGCAAGGGTCTTGCCGGGTTTGCTAAAACCGCCTCCCGGCAAGGATCTTGCCGGGGGGGTCCGCTTTGTCCCCTTTGCTCTTTGTGGTCTTGGTCTTGGCGTCGTTCTGCTTCTCCTGAGCTTCGGCCTTACCTTGGCTCACCTCCCTTGCCTTGCTCAGTGTGGTGGTGCCCGTGGCTCAGACTGCCCGTGCACAGTTATAGGGGTACAAAAAGTGTACCCCTCTTTTTGTACACCGACAGGAGCCCTTGGGTCTGGGCCACACGTAAGCGCAACCGCGTCGTTGGGCTAGGCCCAAAAATGTTGCGCGGGCAGGAGGGGCGGTTTTTACCGCGGTAAGTCTCTTCGCGCGCTGCGCTTCCCATGCTTCCCGCGCGTGGTGCGGCGTGGGGAGGCGTGTGTGACGTGGGCGGCATGCGTGGGGTTGCTTCCCGCGGGCATGCGTCACATCACAGTTAATGTGAATGGAGGCGGCCCGCGTTTTTCCCCCATAAGAAGGAATAACCGTGGGCGCGCTGCTCACTTTCTCCTCTTCCCTCGTGCCTTTTCCGATCTCAGAGCCGCCGTTCCCTTTCTTCCTTCCTTCCTAAGCTTTCGCTGTCGCCCGCCGCCGCTGCTTTGCCATCCCCCTTCCTCAGCCCTCTGAACTTCTTGGCCGCCATGGCTCCCAAATTCACCAAGGGCAAGGGGGTGGCTGAGGGCGCCGGGACGGTGGAGCCGCCGGAGAGCGCGCTATCGGGGGACCGGACGAAGTCCGCCTTCTTCTTCCCCTCGACGGTTGATGTTCAAGAGCTCCGGGCCTCCTTCAAGCCCCTATGGGGAGTGAATACGGGGGGAGAGGATTCGGGACACCCGACGACGCACATCATTCCTGCTGCTTGCGCTAATCCTGCCTTAAATCGGTACCCCTTCTTCGTTGATTACTTTTCTTGCGGGTTATGCCCTCCTTTCTCCGATTTCTTCTGCGACGTTATGCGCACCTTCGGCTTTCGCCTCTTGGATTTTACTCCGAATGCGGTGGCGTGCATGGCTTTCTTCGCGCATCTTTGCGAAGGCTTTGCCGGGGTGCAGCCCAACATGGCGCTCTTCCGCCATTACTTCTTCCCTTGAATCCAGCAGGGAGGAGCCGTCTCCGGTTGCGTCACCTGGATCCCAAGATCCAAGAGGGCGTACCTGGATGGTGCCGTGAAGGAGAGGTGGGAGGAATGGCGTGGCCGGTGGTGCTGGATTGAAGATGAAAACCCGTCGGAATTCTGTATGGTCCGCCGAGTGCCGCCGGTCCGGGCAGCGATTGGAGCAATGTCGACGCCGCTGATGGGAGGCTCACCGTCACCACCACCAGGATTCTCCGGCTCACCTAGGCCGGACTCACCCTTGAGATGATCGGGGCGGACTTCATTCGCCGCCGGATCGCCCCGTTGCACAGCAAGGGGAGGCCAGCTTGGCTCTTGAGGAACCCAGCTGACATTATGCGACTCCGCCCCGGCCTCGATCACAACTTCACAGTGCTGGCGCATGCCCACTTCTGCCAGCGGCTTTTCCAGCTTGATGTGTGTCGCGATGGCGAGGTCGAGCGGACCGGCAAGGCCGCGAGGGCTGCCGCAAAGGTTGGCAAGGCCCTCAAGGGGCCATTTTTCAAGCTGCCAGCGGGGGTGGTCCTGTTGTGCAACAATTCGCGTTAGTCCGAGATCAGCGCCATGATGCCGGACTGTAATGCGCACGGCCCTGTCCCGAGCTGGAAGGAGCCGAAGGTCGAGGATGTGCAGCAATTCTTCGACACCCTGATCAAGGTGTACGTCAATGCCGACGCCGAGCGGTGGCTTATCATGGACACCACCCAGGCAGAGCTGGGCTACATCGCCACTAGGGCGAGGGAGGCACAGCTTGCCATGGAGGCCGGTAGCGCCGGGGGCGTGGAGGACATGGCCACAACGGCGGCGGAGGAAGAGGAGCTCTCCCGGTGGGCGGCGGCCTCCGAGGAGGTCAGCAGCGCCAACACTGGATCTCCGCTCATCAAAGACGCGGCCGACGAGTTGTCGGGGGAGGAGGAGGACGCGGCGGCGGGCTCGACGCCAACCAGGGGAAGAGGGCGAGTCCCGCGGCAGGCTGGCTCCGATGAGCCGGTCCGGCCCGGCAGGGCTGCGCGGCCTCAATTGACCCTGGAGGGGTCTGGGCGCCACACGAGGGCCACGGCAGCCAAGAGGCTGACGAAGGCCGCTGAGAAGAATAAGACAACAACCCCTTCCTCATCCGGGCGCGCACAAACCCTGCCGCCTCCTTCGCCTCCTCCGGCAGGCGTCGACTCAGATGATGATGCGGAGCTCCCTTTTGATCTCGGGCCTCTCAGCCCGGAGAGGAAAAGGAAACTGGTGGAAGAGGAGGAGACGGATGACGAGTAAGTTCTCCGTTCCTTACTGTCATTTCCATTTCCTTGAATTGGGTCGCTTGTCTTGATCCATTTTTGCTTCCGTAGGGAGACAAAGACGTTGGCCCAGAGGGTGAAGAGGGCGAGGACCTCGGCGAGCAGCCAGCCCCCGGCTGGGGCTTCAAAGACACCACTGGTGGTGCTGAGCAGCCCATACAGCAGCCCCCGGCGCAGCCCCCAGCGTAAGTTCGTCACCCTCTTCTTACTCGACATGGGGTAGGTGCTCGATGCTATGATGCTGACCTTGCCGGGTTTGCAGGAGGGAAGCAGCAGCAGGAGGAGCCACAGAGGGCTACTCCTAACACACCACCCCCATCGACTACGCCGCCGCGGGGGGCGTCCCTGGCAAGGGCATCAGGCACGGAGCCCACACCCATGGAGGAAGAGGGGAACTTGGGCGCTGGTGGCTCTGCCACGATGCCAAATGCTGGCGGAGTGGGGACTTCTGATTCACAGCCTGGCACTGGTGAGTCGCCTGCCTTCGACTTTGTTTTTCCCTTATTCTTTTCCTGGCTTCATTGCTCCCGTTACTGCCCAGGCCCTCCTTCAACAGGTATGGAGGACGTGGATACCATTGCTGGGAACATTGCTGAGGAGGCCGCCAAGGATGCTGCCGAGGACACCGCGTCGGGGGCCGCCAAGGCGACCGGCGAGGCTTCTGCCGAGGGCGCCAGCGGTGGACCTGCCGGTGAGGCCGGCAAGGCCTCCGCCGAGGAAGAGGTGGTGGGTGACCAGCCTCCCTCCTCCTCAACCTCGGGCCCCGGCAGATATCTGAAGGTGGGCGACGATCTCTTCGTCCACCTCCCAGGGGCGTCAAGCCGGGTGCCCGCCGAAGGGGAAGTTTTCGACGGTGAGGTGCTTGCCGCCACCGGGCTCGAGGTGGTTGATGAGCCGGGCGTTGGTGGTGACGGTTCTCCAGAAGAGCAGCTTTTCCGTGCCATGGGGGCCAATTTCCGGAAGCTCCAAGTGCTCTACCGTGCTCGCCTGGACAAGGTCAAGTCCAGGATGGCAACGGTGGACAACGCGGAGGTGGACTTCAAGGCGCGCGTTGCCGAGACGCAGACCTAGTTCCACCACGCTCGCGAGGAGCAGAGGGCCTTTCAGGAGAAATTGGCCGAGCACGATGTGGAGCTCACCATGAAGATGGCCGACATCGAGAAGGCCCAGGAAAAGGCGGCGAACTTGGCTGCCGCGGCCGAGGCCGCCTGGAACCAGCATCAAGCCAGCTTGAATTCCCAGGAAGAGGACCTCACCGCGCGTGAGGCGAAGCTTGCCGCAGCGCTCCGTGGCAAGGATGAGGAGCTCGAGGCCCTTGTCGCGCGGCAGACTCGCGAGCTGGAGCAGAGGCACAAGGAGGCACTCGATGCCCAGGATCTGGCCCATGCCGGCATGGTAAGGGAGTTGGAGGTGGCGCAGGACGAGCTGAAGGAGCAGGCCCTCAAGCTGTCCAACAAGAAGAGCACGCTCAATAGCGCCTTGGTGGAGGCGCAAGGAGCAGTCATCAGCAGGGCTGGGGAGCTCTCCGAAGCGCAAAACTCCGTCAGGGACCTCAAGCTGAAGCTGGAGGATCTCGAGAAGATGCTGTCGGAGAGCAGGGTTCGGGAGGAGACCTTGACGAGGAGCCTGGAGGAGGAGAAGCAGCTGCGGGCAAACGAGGCCGCCTCCCACCAGGATTATGTGGCGGGCGAGAACAGATGGATCAGCCGCCTGGAGGAGGTCGCCGGCAGGGTCACCTCGCAGTTGGCCACCATGGGGATGCCACACGTGAGGTATGCCCCTGAGCGCAGCGGGACCGTCAACACCAAGTTGACCATGTTCTTCGAGGGCGTCCTCGGATCCTTGGCGTATCTTCACTCCAATAGGCAGCCACACTGGCCGAGGAGGCCCGGCGACTCTGCCGGAGGGTCGTGACCAAGGTCCTCACCAAGACGGCGTACTGGAATCCCGATCTTGACTTTGCAGCCGCGATGAAGAGCTTGCCGGATGGTGCTGACCTCACGGTGCTCAAGGAGCGCATCAAGCCCATCACCGACTGCATCGACGAAATCAAGAGGGTGGAAGGCCAGCGCCGGGATTAGGCATCCTGTTCTTCTTCGCCGCTGCGGGTTCCCGACCAAGACAAATTTTATCTTTAGTTAGAACCGCAGCTATGATGTGATGTAATATAACTTTGAAGTACTCTTAATTTTCATGCATGTTATTTCCCCGTTCGATTCCTCTTTGTATGCGTGCCCCCTGTCGATCGGGAAGGCTTGCCAGCGTGAAATCCCCTAGTGGCATTTTGGGGACGGATCCCCATGGCCAGCCGGGTACGCGTGCTGCCGGACGAGCCACCTTTCCGTTCTGAACGCGGCCGCTCGAACTGTCGAGCTTGACTCGAGTCAGAATCGGGGGCGTTGCAGATCGCGGAAGGCTACTCTGCCATTCTCGACGCAGCCGCTTAAGCTGTTGAGCGGACTCGAAATAGGGCAAGGGCGTTGCCGATCGTGGTAGAGCCCCCTGCCGTGCAGGTTTCTCATACAAAGCAAATATCTCGGGGGGGGGGGGATAACCTCAAATAAGAAGGGTAGCACACATAAGGGTTCAGTGCAACTTAGCTTCTGTTTGCGATCGCTCGAGTGTCGATCTTCTGGCCTCCTTTCTTCTTCAAGGGTCACGAAGGTGAAGGAGTGCCGGGCTAACAGCTACAGCCGATTCTCACAACTGCGCTCCCCTACCTGGCGCGCCAAAGATGTTGGTGGGAACGACACCTATGGGATCACAAGAATCCCTACTACGGTTGCGGGGCGCGGGGTCGTGAGAAGAGTGGATCAAACAGATAGCACACAGTTCGTTTATCCAGGTTCGGGCCGCGGGGATGCGTAAAACCCTACTCTTGCTTTGGTGGATTGTATATCTGTGTTCTTGAGCTTGCTATGGGGCGTGAGGAGCTCCAAAAAGCCGAATCCTTCTCCTGGTCGCCTCAGGCCTCCTTTTATAGGAAAAGGGGTAGCCACAGTGGCACACAAGAGGTGGAAAGGGAACAGTGATGCAAGGTTATCCCTCGCATTACATGACAAGGCGCATTTAATGCGTCTTGCACAGGTGTCCTTGCTTTATCGGGGACAGGGGAGAGCCCTGTCTCGTCCGTCGCCGCTCCCTCTCGTGTTGACACGCGCCTTGGCTAGCGGCGCCCGCGGTGCCATGTAGGCGGGCAGGCAGCTGAGGTGGCGCAATGGTAAGTCTCCATGAAGATCTGCATGCCGCCACGCAGGTGCCTGCCCAGCTGGTTGGGTCGGCAGCTGCATGCGAACGGCGGTGGAGGTTTGACTGGCGTGGGCCTGATGGTGGCCCTACGAGTGTTCTTGGCAAGGTCCTTGCCGGGGCCCCGACAAGGGTCTTGCCGTGGCGGCTGCTGTCATCCCCGGCAAGGCTCTTGCCGGGGGCCTTGTGGTCCTCCTTGGCTGGGATCCCGCCAAGGATCATCATCTTCTAAAGGGTGTATCTGATCTTGAATGCCTTCACAAAGATCTGCATGCCACCACGGGGATGTCTCCCGAATCCTTGCCCCATGGGGGCAATGGACTCAATGGTGACTCACTCCATAGGCGTGGGGCGAGCTGCCACGGCAAGGGTCTTGCCAGGTTTGCTAAAACCGCCTCCCGGCAAGGATCTTGCCGGGGGGGGGGGGTCTGCTTTGTCCCCTTTGCTCTTTGTGGTCTTGGTCTTGGCGTCGTTCTGCTTCTCCTGAGCTTCGGCCTTACCTTGGCTCACCTCCCTTGCCTTGCTCAGTGTGGTGGTGCCCGTGGCTCAGACTGCCCGTGCACAGTTATAGGGGTACAAAAAGTGTACCCCTCTTTTTGTACACCAACATCTTCCCCACGATCTGATCGTAAGAACTTGATTTTCCTGTCACGTTGATTCTCAACCTCACTCTAAAATTCCTTGAGCTTTTCAAAGGTCTCAGACTTGTGTTTCATTAAGTAGACATGCCCATATATACTGAAGTCATCAGTGAGGGTGAGGACATAACGATAGCCACCGCGAGCCTCAACGCTCATTGGACCGCACACATCAGTATGTATGATTTCCAATAAGTTGGTTGCTCGCTCCATTGTTCCGGAGAACGGAGTCTTGGTCATTTTACCCATGAGGCATGGTTCACACGTGTCAAATGATTCATAATCAAGAGACTCCAAAAGTCCATCTGCATGGAGTTTCTTCATGCGTTTGACATCAATGTGACCAAGGCGGCAGTGCCACAAGTATGTGGGACTATCATTATCAACCTTACATCTTTTGGCATTCACACTATGAATGTGTGTAACATCACGTTCGAGATTAAATAAGAATAAACCATTCACCAGCAGGGCATGACCATAAAACATGTATCTCATATAAATAGAACAACCATTATTCTCGGATTTAAATGAGTAGCCATCTCGCATTAAACGAGATCCAGATACAATGTTCATGCTCAAAGCTGGTACTAAATAACAATTATTGAGGTTTAAAACTAATCCCGTAGGTAAATGCAGAGGTAGCATGCTGACGGCGATCACGTCGACCTTGGAACCATTCCCGACGCGCATCGTCACCTCGTCCTTCGCCAGTCTCCGTTTATTCCACAGTTCCTATTTTGAGTTACAAATATGAGCAACTTGTAACATCCCAAAATTCTAAATTTTGGAATGTTATAATAAATAGATAGATAGATTGATTGTTTGATTGTTGTGAGATTGATTGAGTGAAATTCGAAACTTTTGAAAGTTAAATGAGAGGGAATAAAAGGACTTTCCCAAACTTTCACCTTTTTCTTTTGATCACCGTGAATTCAAATTCTTTTCAAATACAAAACCCTAGAGAGAAGATGACATGACTTCTTCCATTATTTAAATGACAAGGGGTGTTGAAAATATTTGAATTTCATTTGGAAAATATTTCCAATTCAGAAACTTTAAGCAACTCAATGATTTTCATGAGAGGAGATAAAATGACTTCTTCAAATTATGAAATATGAGTTGGGAGTTTCAAGGATCAAAATTCAAAGTCCTTTCGAAATTATTTTCAATTTGGAATTGTTTGAGTTTTATTCAAATTGTTTTTCTCCAAAAATAAAATATATGGAAAATAGGGTAACATGATTCCCTACATTAGAAAATTGGAGAAAAATTAATTCGAAATCATTTTGGTATTTTTTAAAATGATTTTGCTGGATTTTAATAGACCAGTAGCACTCTTTGATTTATCTGATTTTGTGAGGATTTTATTTGGCATATTAAAAATGTTCATGTCGTAGAAAATCTTTTTCTGAAAATTTTGATATAGTATATGCCTATATAATATTTTTATTTCTGTTTGTTTTTATTTGTTTTGTTTGTTTGGAAAAAAAATTCTTTAAAAAAAATTCCCCGACTGGGCCGGCCCAGCTAGCCAGCCAGGCCCAGCCCAGCCGCCGTCGTCCCCGACAGGGACACCTCACGAGTCCATGTCGCCGCCGCCGCTCGCTGTGGCTAACCCGGCCACCTCTGCGCCGCCTTGCCCCTCCTCCCATAAATACCGGGCACCCGGGCCCCCTGGACCCCGATCTGCCACTCCGCAGCTCCGCCGCTTCGCCTCCTCGCCTCGTGCCGCCGCCGCTCCTCGACTCGCCACAACCGTCGCTGCCGGCGAGATCAGCTGTAGCCGCGCCTCGCCGCCGCACTCCGCCCTGCACCGCGCCGCCCCGCGTAGCTGCAGCCGCCGCCCGCCGCTGCCGTCGCCGCCCCAACGTCGGAGCCGAGCCGCACCTCGCCGGAATCCATTCGCCGCCGCCGCCGGTTTTCGGCGTAAACCGCAATCGAACCGGTACTAAACC
The DNA here is from genome assembly GCF_002162155.2 of Triticum dicoccoides. Classification (NCBI taxonomy): domain Eukaryota; kingdom Viridiplantae; phylum Streptophyta; class Magnoliopsida; order Poales; family Poaceae; genus Triticum; species Triticum dicoccoides. Next base: position 660,471,375 of record NC_041388.1, on the reverse strand, counting down.
GCCGAACTACCCGGTTCTCTATTTTTTTATTAGTTTAGGTTTTCTCTTTTAAAACCGATCGGTTTTTCTTTTAGTCTAGATTATCTAACGAACGTTCGTCGTTTAGATTTCTGTAGCGAGCGTTCGCTCGATAGATTTTTCCTTTTTCTTATTAAATTCGGCCAGGGACCTATATGTGAGGATTTTCTTTACAGATTAGTCCCTGTTCATCAATCGATCACTACTTTTTACCCGTTTATCCAAATCCAACGAAACCAACGCCCACGTATTCATTATGATCTCCTCTATCCAGTAAATCAACTCAAAAATGTTTTTGAAAAATTTAAAATTTGAATTAGACCAGATTTGAATTCAAACTTTGTTTGATCATAACTTGAGTTTCGTAGCTCCGTTTGAGTTGATTCTTTTTCAAATCGAAGTTCTTGACCTAAACTTTCTGATAAGGCCAAATTCACATAATTTTGGTACTGTTAGAAATTTATTTTATGTTGCAAGAGTTATTTGCTTGGTTTTGATGTTTTTCGAATCGTCTTCTTTGTTCTTTCTAATCTTTTAAGTGATTGTTTATGTGTGGTTACTATTGTTTGCTTACGATAGATTGACCGGAGTGTGACGAGTAGAACTATCAAGAGTTATGAGTGTGAATCATCTTCATCCACATTGCAGGCAAGTTGACACTTTGATCATATCCCTTTTATCACCCAATTTTTATGCATTAGTTCCAATCCTCAAACATTGCATGATTAGGATGTCATTAACATGTGGGTATTGGGAAGTAGTTGATGAGGTAGGAACCTATTGCCCTGTATTCAAACCTTGGGAGTTACTATTACGTTATGCTTATAGTGCCATGCCATGCTCATAGACGTGGATTGGGTTTTGAAAGTAGTCATGACAGATGTGAGATTGTTAATTAATGGTTTACTTAAGGTGGCAATTTAAACACACATCTGGGTGGATTGAGGTACCTGGGTATTCCAGGATTGCCTGTCTAGGCACCTGGGTAGACCAGGATTGCCTGTTTTTTTATTGACCGCCACCCAGGCCCAAAGGGATCATGAGATTTTTCATACTAGAAACTTCTCGGTGCAGCCACAAGCTATTATGGGCTCTAGCATAGTTGATTAAGTCGTGCGAACTCTTACAGGGTAGACTAGCAGATGTAGGGGAAAGTAGGTGTAACGGTCTATCCATCGTAAGGTGCTAGCGCTTCTGAAAGACTATGTCTCGGTCATCCGTTTCTTACACACCATGTAGTGCGAGAAACCAAACGGAGGCGATCGAGTCTTGTGGGGAAAAGTGCGCAAACCTCTGCAGAGTGTATAAACTAATCATGATTAGCCGTGTCCCCGGTGATGGACATCTTGAGTATCTAGTACCTGGATTATCATGTGAATCTCATCATGTTACTTTAAATTAAGTTTGTTGGGTTTAATGATGTTACTTAATTGGGATTGTGAATGCTGTCAACCATTCTCAATGTTTAACAACCACCATGATAGTTAAATAAAATTTATTCCTTTGTAGTAGGGAAAAATTGGCTTTTCGCAAAAACATATAACCATAGAGCTTTTCCACCAGCCATATATGCATGTAGTGATAGCCGTTGTTCATCATTCTCTATGGTGTGAATTTGCCAGTACATTCAATGTACTGACCCTTTGTGGCTGCAAAGTCTCATGTTGCAGGATTATCTTACGACGAGTAAGTGGTACATTAGGGTTACGATTTCTACACTCAACTTTTCCATTGGTGTTGATGGGAATCTACAACCTTGTTACTTCTGCTATTTTGGATTGAGGTAATAGTATTTACGTTACCGTTACATGTGATTTACCTCTGTTATAAATCCTCAAGTACTGTGTGTGTCAGCATACCGATCCAGGGATGACACTTAAGCATAGAGACTTGACCGTCTGAGGTCGGGTCGCTCCAAGATGGTATCAGAGCACATGTTGACTGTAGGACGTGACCCTAGAAACTAGCAAGCCCATAGCAAAGATTTTTCTCTACAACTTTCCCTTTCAAAAAGATCTTTTACCTCTCTTCTCTTCTGAGCTTATTCAAATATTCCCTTTAGTGAGACCATACCCCTTTCCCCTTTTGACCACACGAAGTTTCGGCTGATGAGACCACTTCAAGAAGTACAAGATATCGGACAACTGAGACCATTCGGAATGAAGAGGATTTTACCATACATTATAATAATGGAAACTGCAATGGTTGAAGACTCCAAAGACTAGGAGAATTTGAAGGCCATGTACAATTTCCAGATTTGTATGACCTAGGAAGGCACCCCTTATGGAACTTGGCAGACTATGGAAGCTGTCAATACCCGAGATCAAGATGTATTGGAGAAAGACCGGAACATGGAGAGCTGAGAACTCAAAGTTTTGTCAAGAAAACCCTAAGGCAGGAGATATCAACTATGGAAGATAGCTCATGGCAATGACAATGACAGAAACACGATTATCCATGATGTTATCTCCCGCTTATGCTATTGTCACCATGCTGAGTTAAGCATGCATATGCATGGAAGGATTGGATGGTAGAAGGCTGATGGAGCATCTATCAGCAAGAGGTGAAGTTTTAACCTTAGCTAGTGTATCACCAGGATCTGGAGTGTTACGTCAAGAAGTTAAGATGGACCTTTAGGAAGCCGTATTTTGATAAGGAGCATTTCATGGAGAACTTAGGTCCAAGAAGCTGAAGTAGCCAAGCTGGAGGAGCTACAACCTCGAGATACCGGAGATTTGTCAGGAACTGATGGACAATATGACCATGGCTCATGCCAAGGATGTTGAAACCCAGAAGTAAGAAATGCAGCTCTAGAATACTAAAGGACGTCTCAAGAGACCTCGCATCAACAGAGATGATCTGGCAAAAGAACTTGAGAATACAAGCATGATCGGAAGAAGACATTGGAGGCATGAACAAGGCTCGTAGAGTTAGACGACATTGAAGATTTATTGACCTTTAGAAGACCAAACCCCTGTCCTATACCTACGTTAGATGCGACGATTGTGAGCTGTCGTTTGTTTGATGTTTTTCGACAGCCACAACAAAAATCTGTCTTTCAAAACTGTTGTTTGCATTGTGTGTATCCCTCTCTATCTCTCTTATCTCACCCCAAACTCATGGACCCAATAGAGGATGAATGAAGATGAGCTTGTATTCTCTGGACCGATGAGTCAGTTGGAGACGGACCGATGGATTCAGAACATGGAGGATCACATGAAGAATAATCCTGTAGTCGGAAAGGATATGACCCAACATGCTCTTCAGTGCCTTGAAAGAGGTGCTACTACTTGGTGGAGAACGTACCAAACCATCAATGGATGGCAAGGAGTAACCACTTGGAAAGAATTTAAGTTGACTTTGCCAAAGACTCGGTTTGTGTCCCAGAAGTTGAAGCCTTATGGAAAGGATATGAAGAAACCTTGTGCATGCAAGATTTGTGGAGAAATCGGACCCACCCATAAAGAACACAAGGATGAATGCCCTAATTGTGAAGGAAGTCACCCAGTTGAAGAATGCCCAATTAGGCAGATTACTTGTTTCTTGTGTGAAGGGACTACCCACTATCCTGCTCAGAGTCACATTTACCCCATGGTACAACAAACCATCCAGCAGAAGAAAGAAGTAAAGAAAGGAGCCCTTATGGAAATTTTAGAAGAACCCGTGATGAAGGAAGATGTGGAGGACACACCTAAAAAGGACCCGAGTAAACCCTGCACTAAGTCTTGCTATTCATGTGGAGAAGAAGGTCACATCTCCCAAAATTGTTTGAACGGGGATCTAATAGAATTCCCGACAGAGGAAGTAGAGTATGACCCACAAGAAATAGAAGCCCTAATTGGAATGGAAAAGTCCAGAAAGAGAAGCAGAGTGGATTCCAGGAAGGATCTGAGTCATATCACATGTTATAGGTCCAAGGAGTCAGGGCACTACCTCAACAGTTGCCCAAAAAGGAAACCTCGATACTTGCCAGAAGTAATATGTTTTAGTTGTAATGGAGCAGGGCACTTTGCCAGAGAATGCCCCATGGAGAAGGAAACTTGTGCTAGATAGTTGAGTTTGCAACAAAAGAAAGGGAGTAGTAGAAGTGAGAACATTTTCTTTTATATTGAGGTGTTGAGTTGAGACAGGTAATGGAAAAGCGAGAGATCGTAATCATTTGAGGATGAATAAAGTTAGCATCGTTGGTACTGATATGGATTTTATGAGTTGTTACCCTATGAAGAAGAATTTTGACCAATTTTGAGGATATGAGAAATATGGTCTATGGAAGATTTGTGCATTTTAAGGGTGGTAGTACCCTGTAAGAACCCTTGACCCCTGGAAAAGATAAGGATACTCCACTGAGTGGATTTCAGACAAAATGAATACGAGTTTTGTCTCGATATGTGTGATACCCCAAGAGTGTGTGGGATGAAGTTGGAGACCATCAGTTGTTTGGACCAAATGTGATCAAGGAGTCAGAAGAGAATGTTAAGTTGATTCGAGGTAGACTGAAGGTAGCTCAGTCCAGGCAGAAGAGTTATGTAGACTCAAAAACTCAAGAAGGTAGTCTATGAAATTGGAGACAGAGCATGTCTTCGTGTGTTCCCTCTGCGAGGAGTTAAACGAACTGGAGTTAAGGGAAAGTTAGCCCCGGGATTTGTAGGACCATACCGAGTTTTGGAGCGTATGGGAGAAGTGGCCAACAAGTTGGAGTCATCCGAAGGACTATCAGGAGTTCATGATGTGTTTCACGTTTCCCAGTTGAAGAAGTGCCATGCAGAGATGGCCAATATTCCCCTGTAAGGACGCTTGACCCTGGAAAGGATAATGATGTTCCACGAAGTGGAATATGGACTTCATAAGTATAAGTTTTTATCTCGGTATGAGGGATATCCCACGAGGATGAAGAGATAAATTACTATTGGACATAAAGGAGGTATGATGCCGGAAATATGGATCAATGGAAACTCCATGATGAGTCTGAGTAATCATGTCTTAGTTTGGTGCCAATAGAAGGAAGGAAGACAGTACAATTGGATGGATTTAAGAATACTAGGAAGTTGGAAGTTGGAAGTTGGAACAATGATCAGTTTCCCAATGATAAGTTCAAGGACTACAAGTGATGAGATGGGCCATAACCCACCGGTCCCAGGACCTGCCAAGAAGCAAGCACACTCTTGCTGAAGGAAAAACCCTAGACGAAGTTACAATTTTATCGATAAGACGATTTATAGGAGTAACGCAAAACCTGAGAGCTGTTAAGGAACGATAGATGTTTGTTTGGCTTGCAGAATAAATGGATTTTTCCGAATGTAGTTCCTGGACAAGAGAAATTCTGCAATGCTTGTGAGGATGACCGAGTGTTAGAATGCGAGATTCGCTAAACCGTATACAGGGTAATGATTTGGGTGCGGGATGGATTGATCACCATACCGACTTACTCTTATTGTTCGCCTTGTTATATGGGATGGTAAATCTGAGTGACTTACCTATTGTAGAGCGCCGACGATCAAAACCTTGCTTAAAACTTAGAATGGTATAAGTATTTTTCCTTGTACAAGGCACCTTTTGCCAACCGTAGGTTATACGGTGAGGATCAACCAGACCCATTTCCTGCAGGAGAAACCATAAGTTGTTGACCACCATGAGATATCGATAGTTGTTTAGTTTTGGCGCCAGACCCGTCAGCTAAGAAGACCCAATCTCGGAATAACATTACCAAGATGAAAGGACAAAAGAATTGAGGAAAAGGTTATGCCACTATCGGAAGAGCCCGGATAAGGAATTATCCTGAAGATCCAAGAAGACCGACACTGTTAACAATAAAAATGGAGTATATGAGTTTTGATGGAACCGTAACCATGCTTCTAAGGGTGGTAGCACCCCAGACCCCGGAGACGATTGATGAAATTATGAAGAGACCCCGAACCTAACCTATTTCTTTCTAGCCTCTCCGAATCTCGAGGACGAGATTCATTTTAAGGGTGGTAGGTTTGTAACATCCCAAAATTCTAAATTTTGGAATGTTATAATAAATAGATAGATTGATTGATTGTTTGATTGTTGTGAGATTGATTGAGTGAAATCCGAAACTTTTGAAAGTTAAATGAGAGGGAATAAAAGGACTTTCCCAAACTTTCACCTTTTTCTTTTGATCACCGTGAATTCAAATTCTTTTCAAATACAAAACCCTAGAGAGAAGATGACATGACTTCTTCCATTATTTAAATGACAAGGGGTTTTGAAAATATTTGAATTTCATTTGGAAAATATTTCCAATTCAGAAACTTTAAGCAACTCAATGATTTTCACGAGAGGAGATAAACTGACTTCTTCAAATTATGAAATATGAGTTGGGAGTTTCAAGGATCAAAATTCAAAGTCCTTTTGAAATTATTTTCAATTTGGAATTGTTTGAGTTTTATTCAAATTGTTTTTCTCCAAAAATAAAATATATGGAAAATAGGGTAACATGATTCCCTACATTAGAAAATTGGAGAAAAATTAATTTGAAATCATTTTGGTATATTTTAAAATGATTTTGCTGGATTTTAATAGACCAGTAGCACTCTTTGATTTATCTGATTTTGTGAGGATTTTATTTGGCATATTAAAAATGTTCATGTCGTAGAAAATCTTTTTCTGAAAATTTTGAAATAGTATATGCCTATATAATTCTATTTTTATTTCTGTTTGTTTTTATTTGTTTTGTTTGTCTGGAAAAAAAATTCTTTAAAAAAAATTCCCCGACTGGGCCGGCCCAGCTAGCCAGCCAGGCCCAGCCCAGCCGCCGTCGTCCCTGACAGGGACTCCTCATGAGTCCATGTCACTGCCGCTGCTCGTCGTGGCCAACCTGGCCACTTCCGCGTTGCCTTGCCCCTCCTACCATAAATACCGGGCACCTGGGCCCCTTGGACCCCGATCCGCCGCTCCGCCGCTCCGCCGCTTCGCCTCCTCGCCTCGTGCCGCCACCGCTCCTCGACTCGCCGCAACCGCC